>NC_088980.1:127528584-127844653 GCF_963932015.1 Anas acuta
CTGCAAATTGGCTGGCTAGGAACCTTATGCATCTTTAACACACCATACTCATCTAGGTGTTTATAACTCTCTAATTATTTTTTCCAATTTGGAACAGTAATTACTTACCCTTTAGAAATCCTTGGAATTATCCCTTAATTTTTCTGAAGCATTCCAATGCTTTTAGGAGACTGAGATAGTAGCAATTCTAATAAAGGAGAAGAATTCCTTCTGTGTTTGGAAAGAACATATGTGATGACTCATAAAAGAGGATAATGAATTGTTCTCCAATCCATCAATAACTGGAGAGTTTGTTAAACAATATCTGATAGAGATAAACCTTTCAAATCAGATGGTCAGAGGAATTTGCAACTATATTGACAGATGGTTTGGTATTAACAATAACGTTAGGAAAAACTTGATAATATTTTCTTAATTGAATATCAGATCATGTTAATCAATGTGCTTTTAAATAAAGCTTTTTAAATAAAATCATTAGAATTGTGATTTCAAATGGAACTGTGCATTTAATATTTTAGATCTTTGAGCAACATTTCACTTGGTAATAAATTATATTCTGACTAAAACATGAACATTAAAAAGTTATTTCAATGGGCTTAAGTACTAGACCTAAAAATTCAGCAGTTGTTGTTTGCCAGGGGTCCTGACAGGGAATTGTAAGGATAAAAAATTGAAAATTTTATGAGTGGTTTGGAACTGAATGCAACGTGAGTATTAATAAATATTCTACTTGAATTATTTATTGAATAAATTGAATAAATAATCTACTTGAAAAACATGTTAATTAATGATTGGTAACATACAGCTAAAGTTGTAATGTAAGAAATTATATCTGATATGTCTAAAGAATGGAGTCATATACTGAGTCATGACAAACAGTGATTTGGAGAATGGTCTAGTGCACATGTGAACTAGCAAATCAATCTCTATCTTAACGTAATGTGATAGTGACAAAATGAAGTGACACATTACTTTTTGAATACCATATATTTTGGATGCATAATTAGAGGAGTTGCGGAAAAGGAAACAATGATTTTGTTGTTATATAAGATAATTATATATGCAAAAATAATTATATATACAATGCCACATATAGGATATTTATATTGTTAAAGATATTGAAAAATTGGAAAGGGTTTGGTAAAGAAATGCCAATTTCTCCTATGAAAAAAGGCTGAGAGAGATGGGGATGTTGAGCCTGGAGAAGAGGCCTTTCAATACTTAAAGGGGTCTTATAAAAAGGATGTAGAAGGACTATTTACTTGGATAGATAATTATTCCGATAATTATAATTCTGATAGTTCTGATAATTATAATGATAGGACAAAGAGGAATGATCTTAAACTAAAAGGGATTTAAAACTAGATTTATATTAGAACTTAGGAGGAAATTATTCACTTTAAGGGTAGTGTGTCACTGGAACAGGTTGCCAAGGGAAGTTGTGGGTGTACCCCCATCCCTGGAGGTGTTTAAGACCAGGCTGGATGGGCTTTGGTCAACCTGTTCTAGTGGGTGGCATCCTGCTTATGGCAGGGAGGTTGGACTTAGATCTTTAAGGTCCCTTCCATCCGGAGCCATTCATTATTGTATCATTTTATGATACAATACACTTTCTTTTTCAAAAAGTAGATTATTTTTTGAAGTATGGTTTTTTTTTTTTTTTTTTTTAATTAAAAGGAAATTCTCTAGGTGAAGGCAGGCAAAATGGTGAAAAAGACATGATGTGCCTTACTTTTCAAAAGATAGGGTCTAAAACTAATGTGCCTAATAGTAAAAGTGTTAATTCCATATTATAAACATTCTATATTCTGTCCTTTGTTAAGTATAATACATATTTAAAGTCCTTTCCTTTTTCCTTTCCTTTCCTTTCCTTTCCTTTCCTTTCCTTTCCTTTCCTTTCCTTTCCTTTCCTTTCCTTTCCTTTCCTTTCCTTTCCTTTCCTTTCCTTTCCTTTCCTTTCCTTTCCTTTCCTTTCCTTTCCTTTCCTTTCCTTTCCTTTCCTTTCCTTTCCTTTCCTTTCCTTTCCTTTCCTTTCCTTTCCTTTCCTTTCCTTTCCTCTTGAAAACATCCTATTGTGCACAGAAATGTCATAGTATTTTGCTTTGTATATTAAAACTATCTTTAAAATAATCTTTTGTCACTACTCTATATTCTTTCCTGGATTGAACAGGAGTCATTATTGAGAGTGAAACTAGTATCAGTAATCACAAATGAAAAAAGATGTATCCAAATGTATTAAAAGCAGAAGCAAGGATGTCCCAATGCTCAGATAATGAATGTGAGCTGTCTCTAGAGGAAAAGTTCCCAGTCTATGCTCTGGCAATGTTCCAAGTCTGAAGAGAGAAAGTAACTCGATATGTGTACTGAAGATAATCTAGAAAAGATTTAACTCAAATATAAAAGTTGTTTTCCTTTGCAACTTAAAAGTATGAAGTAAACCATGTGGTTTTCTGCAAGATTTTTCAAATTAAAAAAAAAAAAAAAAAAAAAAAGAGAGAGAGAAGAAAAAATGTAAAAAGATGGGAATTTATTTGCATAAATGAAAAACTATTGGGATATCTTTAAGGTTAGAAAATACTTAGAATGTATTGCTAAATGTTGAAACAATTATTCTTTATCTCTTCTGAGAGAAAATACCTCATACAGTTGTATTTTTAATACAACTAATTTAATGAAAAAGAATACTTTTTTTTTTTTTTTAAATGAGACTGTTATTTTTTCCTAGGTAAAGTAAAAATGAGTTGATGATGTTTTCTTTTGGATCTTTTTTTTTTGGTTGGTTGGTTTTTGTTTTGTTTTGTTATTGTTGTTTGGTTTGGTTTGTTTTTTTTTAGCAGGCATTCTTAATTACTTTGTAGGATACTTACACTGCCCAAAGAATAAGTTCTGGTATTACTGTGTCATCCATGTATCAAAATTCAGTACTATTTTTTATGACTATGTCTAGCTACATGTATGTGTATTTCTCTTTGTGATATGTATATTAAGAAGGGTAAACAAGTATGAAGGGGGTTGTGAGGGGTATAAAGAGAACTATAGGATACCTTGTCAACACTTTCTACTCAATTTTTTGTATTTTTTGTATTAAAAATGTTTTGCTCAAAATTATGGTATGCCAAATAGGATTTTTGTTTCAAATTACTTTACTTGTTAGCTGTATGATGTAGAACTTGACTCATGACTCACAGTTTCTTATACTGTCACCGTTGGCTTTTTATTTATTTATTTATTTATTTATTTATTTATTTTTCCGTTCTGACTCAGTAGAACTTAGAAGCAGAACATAGAAAAAAATTCAGCTAGATTTTTTTTTTTTTTTTGGTATTTATCATAAGAGTACCTACAAAAGTACCTATTGTTTGTAGGTACCAAGTTTGTACCTTCAAACAATACACCTATATGTTTTCTGATCACATTAAATCACAATTCTTTCTCTGCAGAATATATATATATATATTTAAATAATAACAATAATGATAATAGTAATAATAACAAATTCTGTTTTGATAGTTAGTTAGTTAGATTTATTTATGTATCCATTGAACCTAGGGAGAAGCAATGTTTTTCTCCTCATTGGAGTGCTTACCATTAACAATTTTTCAGTGGCTCTTGCAAGTAAATCATAGAATCATAGAATCATAGAATCATAGAACATCCTTAGTTGGAAGGGACCCTTAAGGATCATCAAGTCCAACTCTTGACACTGCACAGGTCTACCCAAAAGTTCAGACCATGTGACTAAGCGCACAGTCCAATCTCTTCTTAAAATCATGTTACATTACCACATTACCACTATATTTGCAATACTTCCTTGCCATTTCTTTCTCGGTATATCTGCAATAATGGAACTACTATATAAATGATATTAGTTGCAACTCTTAAAAGCAAAACTAGAGAGCTAATGACAATTAGCTCAGCCTCGGAAATAATTTTGCTTCTGAAACAAAGTAATCTTTGGTATTTTTCTCTGCCCTTTACAAACAAGATTTTAAAGACTTTTAAAATATGTTGCTCTTGGTTACATTTTTTTGAGTCAAAATCATTTTAATAAATACATCTACTGTACAAAATAAAATATTGTAACAAATTTATATGTTGCTGCTTTACTGATACAGATTTGTGACAGTAGACAAATCAAGTTTTATACGGAGCTGGTATGGAGCTCTACTACAATATGATTCCAATTTCCCAGTACATAGCAACAACACAGTAGCCATTTTATTCTGCTACGTCACTATAGAGAAGAGGGAAAGAAGTCAAGCTTTCTTCTTTTCATCACTTTTTTGTGGGATTCGCTGCTGGACCTTGAAGTCAATTAGCAAAAGATAAGTATCTTTAAATGCTTATCTGACCTAAATGTCAGAATGGACAACTGTACCATGCTCACCTGCCCAGACATATTTCCATCATTTTCCCTAATGTGCTCAACAGAAGAAAGTTTTTTTGACCCTGAGAAGAATGGGGGAAAATGGAGGAAAAAAGCGTATCAGGCTTTAATGGCAACAGTGCAGTTTGAGGTACTTGTTAGCATAAGGGTTAATTTTCCTTGTATTTATCATGTTGAAGCCAACAACTTCTTGATTTTTTTATTTACTTATATATTGATTTTTATACATTTGTACTAGTTTATTGCTTACTTGTTCATTTGCTTGAGGGTTTTGTTTTGTTTTTACACTCCCTGTGGAAGTAGGTCCACATTTTTCACAACAGTTATTTCAATTAGTTTGAGTTATCTAGTTATGGTTAGGATACTCTCTGCTATCACAAGCTTACTGGGAGTTGCTAACAACATGGCTGTAGCCAAGTTCCTTTCCAAAATGAACTCTAGTTCAGAAGGTGGTAAAGGCATCTTAAGCATAAATGTGAAAACACCTCAAATGCATGATATATATGTATATATGCAACTTGGAGTTGTGGAATTGTGGGATTTCAGCTAAAACCTGTATTCCACTGCATTCAGCCATTACAGCATGCTGTACGGCTCTGCTCTGACCACCGCTCAAATACCTATAATGGTGTTTTGAGACTACTGGGTAACAGCGATGAAGCCTCCACTTTTGTAATCAAATAATCAAAAAAGTAAAACAAGTGTTTTTTTTTTTTGTTTTTTTTTTTTTTTTTTTTTTTAATACAAACATTGTGTAGAGTCCCTTTTTACTTATTTCTCCTAAAAAAAAAAAAAAAAAAAAAAAAAAAAAACATGACAAGAAAACTAGCTTTAAATATATTTAATATCTCTAAATAGTTTTGTAATACCAAAAATTGCATTAGTAACCTTCAAGAAAAGAGAAAACTTAAAATAGCTGAGATTGCTAAAGCAGTGCTACTTACCTGTAAATACACATAGCAAAGTATTTTAGCAAACCTGAAGGGTAACTATTTACTGCCTATAGTTTCTCTCTTAAATTTAAATTCATAACTTCACCTACAAAGAAATGAAAAGACAGAGAAAAGACTGTGCTTCAAAATGGCTTGTTGTTGTTATTACTATTATTTTCCCTGTATTAGGAACTGCAGTAGATATCATGGGAAAGAAAATCAAGAAACAGCAGATGTCATGTCTCACTTTTACAGTTATTGATAAAAAGCAAATAACACTTTGAATCCATTCACATTCAGTATTGTATAAGTTTAATTAAATTGTTAAAATGGTGTACTTTTATGTTTTTAAATATTTTATAATTCATGGCATTTATGTTTTAGAATCTTATCTATGTGCCTTTTGTAATGGTAGTTTTTTTTCAGTAGCATTTTGTTGGTTTTAGGATAGAAGCAAATTACACCTTTAAACTGTAGGTGACAGAGGGAAAAATAATAGGAAGATAGATGAATAAATGAATATGTGAGATGACTAAATGCTTCACATGTGAAGCAGAGACACAGCTGAGTATTCGAAGATTTTCAAATAAGTACAATAATCAGAATTGGGATGATTTTATTTTCAACTGTGATTGCATCATAAACTTATTTATGCATAGAAAGTTTTGTGGATATTAATTATTTAATATAACATTGCATACTATTTTCTGTCATTTTTAATTAAGTAGATGAGATATTTTAGTTTGGCTATAGCATTTTTTTAATATAAAAGCATAGTTTGGGAGATGTGTTTGAGTAAATTGAGATTTGATGTGTAACAAGAATTCATCTTTTTTAGGTCATTAAAACTTTGTTCCAAATTTCCTTGGGAAAGTAAGAAGCATAATAATTGCCCATTCTTGTACAAACCTGACCACCACTTCCAGTAGAATAAATCTTAAAGCCTTGAGAAAACAAATGCTGTAATCTGGGGTACTTTTATTACATTGCCATCTTCCCACTGAGCAATCTGATACCGTGCTATTCTGCATTGAAAATATCTTTTTTATTATTATCATTATTATTATTTTTATATATATAAACCTTTGTGATAATAATTATCCCTTTACGGGGGTGATTGGGAAATGTCACAAACTCTGGAAGAAGTGGAGAGATGATGATTCTTTATGGAGAAACAGCATGGTCTGAAAGGAGAGCCAGAGAGAAAGCACTACACTGTGCAGTCCGCAGCATATACGTTGCGGTTGTGCATATACACAATGCTGGATCAGGCAGAGATGAAAATGTGCTGTGATGAGCAGAGCAGAGGGTAGGCAGACAGGCCTCAGAAGAGATGCAAGGAAACTCCATAGAGAGGGACCCTGGAGAGTTTGCTGCAAACCAGAAAGATACTCAGTGGCAAAGCCTAGAAATAAAGCCTGGACTTCAGACATTCCTGCAAGGATTCACTGATCAAGGAGAGTTGATCTTGAGCATTTCTTATTTTGAATCTTTGTTTCTCATTTAAGTTGATTCCCTGCTGTCTGATAAAAGAAAGCACTATGCCCCATTTTGGCATTTAATAATAACATAATAAAAATTTGTCCTCTCCAGTTTTCTTTGGAGAGCCTCCTGCAGTGGAACATGTGGTTGAAATGGGTCCCACTGTATTTTGAGTTAGATTTGCTAAATGTGTTTTAACAAGGGTGGCTATAATATAGACCTCTAAGGCTATGATTCAGTGGCAGTCTGCATCAACGTAAAAACTGGCTACTGCAGTTGGAGCCTTTCTTTCATTCATTTCAACCCTTTTCTTGTCCTGGCTTCTGTGCTTTGGCACAGAAATCTGTGCCAAACTGCTTCAGCACACTAATCTGGCAGAAAATTTTGTTATGTTGCCTTAAATATACAGGCTTAAATGGCTTCTGGCAGAGTCAGATGAGGGGCAGATATAGAAAGGGTGTTTTAGGGGAGTTTTATTGGAGTGTTTAGACTTGAGTTACCATAACAATCACCATGCAATGAAGGGATATGCATTATCTTTGTTTTTTGAAGGATCTCATTTGATGAATCCACTACTTGCTCCTTAACAATTCATCCTTCAATAGATTCAAAGATGAGTCACCATTTGCCATAAAGTCTGGTGCACATAGCACAATATCTCCTTATTGTATTTTACTCATGTGACATTTGAGCTTATAAACAATTCTGACAGTTTAACTATATGTGCTTCTTAACTTTTATGTTTAACAGCTAGTGTACTGCCATGTGCATAGACTGGAGAATAGCAATTAGTAAACTCAGTGTCCTGATTTTTCTTTCATAGATTAACATAGTAATTGTTTTCAAGACAGTCCATATCATCAGTGAAAGTGATACAGATATGAAATAATTAAAATATACAGTGCTTTCTCCCCAATCCCTATTTAAATGTAGGGAAATAGAGGTAAAACTTAAATAAATAAATAAATAAATAAATAAAAATTTGCAAGTTGCATTTATCTTATAAAATTAATAAAAATGAAATTTTCTCTGGTCATATCAGAATTTAAATATATAAGTTTTCAACAGCTATTTTCTACTTCAGAAGTTATTTGTCTACCACCATATTATTCTGTCATAATTTGATCTAATCAATTATATTTGTTGTGAACTATTTTTTCAACAATGATTTTACATTAACTGTGCTAATATCACTTGAGAACTATCACTAGAAAAAAAATATATATATCAAGCAGCATTTTGGTCACTTTATTTCCTACTTGTATTTTAAAACTTTTTTCAACATGGACTGCATTGCATGGCCTCTACTTTGAGAATATATTCAATACAGCTTGTACATGTATTTGATCTGTCACCTAAGCAAACTGAGCCTGCCTGCAATTTGGATATGTTTCCTGCAAATAGGAAAATGCTTGGTTAGCAAGTTAGTTTGCACCTTCAGCAGGCTAGTTTGCACCCTCAGCAGATCCAATCCATACACAGGGCAAACCCGTGCTAAACAGAATTTAGCCAGCCTAGTGTACATAGCAGCCTCAAGTACAACATTAATAATAATAATAAATAAAAAGGCATTAAAGTATGTACATTATTATTCCAGTGGTACCAAATGGTCGTGGGAGAGATGCATGGATGCACTAGACCTGTCAAACTGCTCTGAACATGGAGTCTTGTGGCAGCTTGGATGGACAAACCTGCCACCTTAAAGCCAGTTTGCTGTGCTGCCAAAAATCCAAGACTTCTGAAACCAAAAAGGATACAAACTAAAAGGAAATAGAGAGACCTCACGTCTAATCTTTACTTTACTTTATCTATTTTTTCACAATGACTGTGTAATATAAACATGCAGATAGCTAAGGAAACAGGAACAAAAAGTTCTAAAAACTAATTTTTCTACTCATCTGTTTATTTGTAAGGATGTGCACCCATAGCCCTTTTTTTTTTTTTTTTTCACACAGAAAATTTGCTTTGGAATTTTCTCAGGTAAGAAGGTGAGTCTACTGATGCATTAAGGATTTGTTAAAACATGAATTAGAAATTTTGTTTCTTTTAGTGACCTCAAAGGAAAACTTGGATTTTATTAAAGACATATGGCTGAATTGTTACTAGATTTTCATCTTTATTCCCCAAAGTATTTCAGGAAAGAAAAACTTTACTGTTTAAGGGGAAATCACACAATATGGGTTTGCACCAGTAACATAATAGTTCCTTTTCCAAACTTCTCAGAGCTCATTGTGTCAGCCTTTCCCCCATAAAATGTCTTTGGTCCTCCTCCACAATATTGGCATTTCCTATATATTTCTGCAGAGAACATCCTATTTATTTTATTTTATTTTATTTTATTTTATTTTATTTTATTTTATTTTATTTTATTTTATTTATTTATTTTATTTTATTTTATTCATTATTTTATTTTAAATTTCATTATTTTTATTTTATTTTTATTTTTAACATACACTGAAATTAGCTGAAACAGGAAAAAGTGAAGGACCTCATCCTTTTACTTCTCCCTCCTTTTTTGCCCATAAGCTTCAGGAGAACTTGTTGTATTAAAACAGATATTACCAGAACTTAAGCTGACTATATCCATATGTTAGTGTGTTTTAATAATGGAGAATTTTTAGTTCAAAAATCATCTATTCTTATACAAAACACATTGGATTCATACTTAATACTTGTTTTCAAAACCAGAAAGCTCTCCAATGCATACGTTAGGTAGTCTTAAAGAAGTAACAGAACACTGAACACTCTTGATTACTGTCTGATTTCAAGAATACACCTCAGTATATTCTCTGTGTAAGTTTTCTTTGCCATGTGTCAGAAAATAAAAAGGAGAATGAGAATAAGTAGTACTATACTAATAAGGCATTGCATGCTATACACTCCCTTAATCCCCAGAGCAAATAAGGGTCAACAGTAGGTTGATTCTTGTGTTTATTCCACTTAAAACACAAGAGACCTGTTGAGAAGGATGTTGCAATTTTCAGTTATATTAGCTCTGCTTGTTTCCTAGTGAAGAGAAGAGAGCAATATTTATTTTGCATTTGAGAAGTACATCTAAGTGTTAGTTTCCTCTTCAATAATTAAGGGAATCCCCAGCCTGCTCAATTTATTTAATCTATTACTGGGAGGCTGACCACACTGAGATGGCACTGATGTTAAGATGGATATCTATTCAGGAGTCATGGCATCTTCTCACTGTATTTACTAACTTAAGCACCTGAGTTTAACAAACTTTCTTTTAATCAAATAAATTACCATTAAATATTTTCACCATAGAAAATAGTGTGTTTTTCTGTGAAGTCAATAAAAATAACAATAAAAGGCAGTTCGAAGGTCAAGAAATGAGATTTTTTATTTGTGTCCTGTGAGCAAGAGCTTCCAAACTTAAGCTTCACCAAACTTAGATGATAATTTCACATAACCCTGCTGGTTAAAGGCATAAAAGAGGGCAAAGGTCTTTATTAAAGACAATATATTTCATTGGATCAGCAATGAAAATCACTTGGGGTGAATCCAGGTGTCTTGGGGCTTTTAGGCAGGATCCTGCAGAAGGTGGTCTGGAGGAAGAGACTGCCTCTCCAGTGCTCCAGCAAAGGCTATTATATAACTGTCACATTAAACAGTTCAGCGCTTCTGAACCTGCCTCATGTTTAACAATGAAAAATTTATAGAAAAAAAAAAAAATCAAATTGAAATGCAGTCTTTTTATCCATGGCCTCCAACCAGTGATATGAAACTGCATTTCAGTGGTTCGAAGACTTACGAAATTTGGTGGCGGCCAGGTTGAACAGGTGCCCCACCATACTACTGCCTCCAATGAAGCTAAAAACAAAAACAAAAACAAAAACAAAAACAAAACAACAACAACAACAACAAAAAAAGAGTAGAGCAGTGGATTGGGTCAGTTTGGTCAGTACCAATGTGAATCTAGGAGAGCAGAGAACCTGAGGACATAGCTATTGCTGTATAGTTTTCACATGATCCCCAGGACAGCATCTAACTACGTAGTTTCTTTTAAGGAACAAGTATGGGAATTTAAGCCAACAACTCCATTCCTTTCTGTTCTACTACACTCTTTTTAAAACAGATAAATTTGAATCAGATTTTAAAAAAAAACACACTTCAGTAAGTAATGAATTACTAATTCCACAATTACGTTATGAAACATGAATAATATATTGTTCATATTTTAAAATAATTACATGCATCAAAAATCCTAATTAAATTATGTAATTCTTTACAAATCATTTTTCAAACTTCAAGTATTTTTTTCTCATTTCCTATAAAGTAATTCTGGAATTGATTATAAATTTTTTCATCCCATATGCAACACTTAAAATTAAAAGAGCTTCTAAAAAGTCCTTTCAGGTCAAACTTTTCAGAATTGACTTGTAATTTTGAACTCTTAACTTAGCAAAATAGAAGAGCACTTGATTTTTAAATAGTAGGAATATAGGAAGATTTGATAACAGGTAAAAAATGAAGGCCCTTAAAAGAACAGATTTCAGAATTCTTGTCTTTCTGAAAATAGTCTTAGAAGAGGAAAAAATAGCTCTAGAACCTCCGTTACCTTGTGCGTCTCTCTGTCATGGCCACATCACACAAACAGGCAACAGAGAGTCATTGCCCATTCTTCTTTGCTGTCTTTCTTCTTTCATGATACAAATTCTCAATATTAAAGCTTCTGAAAGTCTTTTCTCCTGTGTGGTCATCAATTATCTAAAGAAATTCCTGATTATAGGAAATGTTATTTATCCATATGGTACACTGCTTACTGGGATTCAAAGAGAGGGATTTGCAGGATTACATTTTCTGTATGCCTACTTGCCTAATGTATAGTCTACATATATGCTTAAAAATTCCAGTATCTTCCTATTTTTGAAAACAAAATACTCTACCTTTAGGGGTAAGTGATATGAGAAGATTTCATTTAAAAATTCGATGGCCTTGAAGGGTATGTTTCCTAGCACAGTGTTTGTTGATCACATCTCCTCTTCTGATTTGTATCCCTAAATAATAAAGAGTAATATATTCCTCTCATGTATAAGAGAAAACAGTAATGAAAAGTGCACTCTGCAAATCGTCTCTGCAAAATCTAAAAAAAAATGAGATTGAAACAATAGACCAGAGTGTTATAACTTAATTCTAAGAGTGATTTAAGATATAGAACCAGGCTTAAGACATTTCTTACTGCACCTAGTGATCATGTAACTACCCAAAATTTACTACAAATTCATAGTGTATAGACAAAAAAAAGGAAAATTATATTTGATTATATGAAACAGAGCTTTTCTGTATAGAAAACATGCGTAAGTGTAGGTTTAAAAAAAAAAAAGTAAATCAACATATAAAAGTACTTGTCTTGCTCCTTGTATGCATATTCTTGTTGTGGTATAAGATTTTTTTTTTTCCATTAATGCTACATCTTTATCCAGTAGATTTAAAACATAACTGCAGAGAAGCTATTTTTTCTTGAAATGAAGGAAAACATGAAGAGTTGTACCAGGATAGCAGATATATAACTCAGTATATCATTGTAATGATATGAATATTATTGCACAAGAAAGAATATTACTTTTGTTTGTTTGTTTATTTGTTCAGCAAAGAAAATCTTATATGTAATCAAAGCAGTAACATTTACTGGAACCTTGTGGTGGTTTTACTCAGCTGGGCAGTTAAACTTCACCACAACTGCTCCCCCTCGAAGCGAAAGGAGGAGAAAATTCAATGAAAATGGCTCAAGGAGATCACTCGGCAATTATCATAAAAAATTATCATCATGGGCAAAACAGACTCAGCACAGGGTGATTGAAAAAGAATCGTACCGGTCTCTTGCATGTACTCATGTACTTGAAAAGGAATTTGGTTATGTATAAAAGAAGAAAACCAAGGACTTTTTTAGCACCCATTTGCAGTACATATCTTGTATTATTAAAATATGTGTGTGTGTGTGTGTCTGTGTGTTTAAAGAAAATACTAGTTAGGCTCCTCATAATAGAAGTTTTGAATTTTGCACAAAGGAGCTCTACTGTCTCAGACTATATGTAGACTTGTATTGGGTTTATGTGGAAATGTTTTTATTACTTAGTACAAAGTTTACTGTCTACTTCTAGCAACCTAGAGCAGTGAGAAACAACAACAAAAAACTGAAAAGACCCTCCCCCCATCTACCCTCTTCCACCTCCTCCCCCTGAGTGGCACAGGGGAACAGGGAATGGGGGCTGTGGTCAGTCAATAACTCTTCATCTCTGCTGCTCCTTCAAAGCCACTCTGCCCCTGCTCCATGATGGGTTTCCTCCTATGTATCTGCAGAGAGAATGCAGGTTGAGGAAGGAGTAGTCTGGAGTAGGCAACAATTTCATGTTGCCTTGCAGTTCACCATGCCATGCTTACCTAGGGCTCCCCCCTTCCAAAGAAATTGAATTAGTCTGGTAGCCCTCTGCAGTCTACCGAGTATACCATTCTTAGTATGACATGATGGAGGTGGTTAATTATTACATATACATATGCTCAGACTTCACATTTAACAATTAACTTACAGCTAAGATAAATCCCTAAGCAGCCTGCTAACATGCATACTCCAAATTATTCAGTAAAGATTGTTAGAAAGAGGGAGAAATATCTGATAACTACCCCTTGTCTCTTAATAGGCTATGTTAAATTACTATGTGAGTTTGCACATTCTTTTGTCTTTGTTGTAGGGACATCAGACCAGATGGGATGTAATGCAGGTAGAAATTGATAAAAAATCATAGAAAGATATTTGCTCTCTTTCGTGTGATATCATGGTTTATCTACCTAAGTTGCATTTATTGAAACTTCACTTTTCTGAGGGCTATAATTTTGCTCAAAATTTTCTGAAAGCAAAGAAAACAGGAGAATGGTGTCAATGATTACCTTTCAAAGGACTAAAAAAAAAGGTAAAATTATGCAAACCACAATAATTTTGTGCTTTTTTTTTTTTTTAACAGAACATCTGAAGCATGAAATATTTTTTTAAAATTTTTTTGATAACACAAATATAGATGTAAATGATTTATAGGTATTTTGTTCAAAATTAATGTCACTTTTATATATATGTATATGTACATATAACATATTTGTAACCCTTCCTAGACCTTACAGATCACCATTTGTGTCAACATCTGTTTGACGTATTTTATCTGCTTTGTGAGTACATTAGGTAATCATAACTTGTCAACTACTAAACCTTCTTATCTAATTTCACATAGTTACTGAAGCAATAAAAAATAAACTTTGTGTGGTTTAATAATACATGATAATGTTTTAAAAATCTTTTTAAAAAATGAATTGCTTTTGCAGCATTAATCTATTATATAACGCGTATATATATAATTATATATGCATAACAGATGGCTCTACCAATAGTAAGAGGATATTATTTTGTTTTCATTCTAATTCGGTATATATTGTCTCTTCTATTATTTATTTATTATTCATATTAATATTATAAGATGCTTGCATGCATAGTATTCAAAGATTTATGACACTCAAAAGTTTTAAATGTCATTGACATGAAACCAAGATTTTTAACTGCATTCAAAAAATCATGCTACTTTAAAGATATTTTTTCTTGGTTTTAACAATGACAAAATGTTATTGAAGGAAGTAATAATTTTAAGTATATGTTCTCATTTGAAAAACATGAATAAATGCATTGATCTTAAAAATCTACATATGGTTTTGTATTATAACATTCTTTTATTTGGCTAACTGGATTTAAGACCAATACATTCTGTCCTTACTTGTTTTTTCTTCATGTAAGCTTTAATTATCCTCTGCTGAACAAAAGGTTTCTCCACTAAGAATTTCATTACTGTTACAGATTTCTAAATTGGATTTAAATTGGATTATTGGAGTTTTCTAAAAGTTTAATTGCACATTGTTTTGAATTATTCTGAATTTGCACTACTTGTACTTCTGGCAGTTAGGTAAGGAAGGGTCTATTGACAAAAGCAATCTTTAGCCCATTTAAAGAATCTGCCAGGAGAAAACCCATTGTGATGTTTTTTCTGACATAAACTGTCTCTTTCTAAAAGGCCACCAAATCATTTTAAAATTAAAAAAAATAATAAAAATAATAAAAAATATATCATTTTACCTAGACCTCCACTATTGGATGTTAGCAGATTTTCACCAATGTTGACTTGAATTTAATGTCAACTGGAGACACAAATGTGAAAGGTTTGCCATTCAGCTCACAAATTTTAAGTTACTCAGTCCCCCAGAATTTTTATTTATTTTTTTAATATATATATATTTTTTATATTTAAAACACTAAAATAACTCTATGCCTTTTACATTTTTGTATCTTAAATGCAACAAGCCATGACCAGATAAGTATTCTTAGAGAAATACACAGTAATAATAATAATAATAATAATAATAATAATAATAATAATAATAATAATAATAATAATAATAATAATAATAATAATAATAATAATAATAATAATAATAAACAAAAAGTGGAAAGAACAGAATATTTAAACTGAAACATAGCAAGTTATAATAATTCCATTTTTATTAAATAAATCTGATTTCAATTAAAGCAACCTCTGGAGGTAGACTAGTGTATATTATAATAAACGGGTAAATGTAAGGCGTGGGAAAAGTGCAGACATTCCTTCTAGCATATTGAATCAATTAATAGCATGTACAAGGAAACCCTGATTATTTGAAGGAGTGGAGAAAAATGACTTGATTCTTTACAAGTAGTACAGACTATTATTAGTATTCCAGATAGAGTGTGTTCTAGGGAGTCCATCATGTGCTTTGATCTGTCTGCATCCACAGCTGGAAACTTTGCGGCAGTCTCTGGAAGCAGCACGAACTGACAAGAGTCGCCTCCATCAGGAAAGTGAGTTAGTGATTGCAAATGTTAATCAGTGGATCAAAGAACAAAAGTGAGTAAAATGAGTAAAATTGGGTCTTTTTAAAATTTTTTATTTATTTTATTTATTTTATCTGATTTCGTTTCCTATGGCCCCAAACAATTAAAGCTTTCATATGAGCTCTCTTCTCTGCTTACCGTTCTCTGCTTACTTTTGTATCTTTTATTTGGAGCTCTGCAACAGCTCTCCACAAACCTTTTTTTTTTTTTTTTTTTTAAACAACACATTTACATCTTGTTGAATTAGCACAAATAACCATATATTTAAAAAGTAATCTGTTAAAACATAGTCTAATGTTTAGACCTGTTAATGATGTACAATGTAAAACTGAACTTTGTAGATAGGAGAGACATATGTATATGTTCTTATGCTTCATGACCTTTTCCTCAGATTTTTCAAGCCTACCATATCAACACTTTTAATTTCTAAGTGTACTTTTTGTCTACAACATTTATGAAGATATCCCCAATGAATATAATATAATATACCTTGTCAAAATTCAACACTGAAATGAACAATTTATGTTGGTAAGAAGTATCAATCCTCTCCGTTATTTCTCATAAGATATACATAAACCCGTAATTCTGAATATATATAACATAAAGCTAGACTGCATATTCTTTTGGTTGAGTAATTGAAATAGTTGTTTCTGTGTATTCTTATATTTAATATTAAACTATAAACAGACTTTATAATAATCATATATAAACATATAAATAGAGTTAATATAAGCAGACTCTATAATGCTCTTGTGACAGGTAAAAATGGATTACTTTATAGTGTGTTTCTACAAATTCTGTCCAACATCAAAAAAGTGCTGAAATGAACCAGTTAATTGAATGACCTTCAGTGTCATAATGAAACGTAGTATGAGAATGCAAGAATGGGTCCACAGGAAGAAATTTCCTATAGAGGATGGAAAGAGTTAGAGGGAAATTATTGCAAACTTTCTACGCCTATTTGGGAACACTTCAACCACACATTCAGGAAAAATAAATAAATAAATAAAATAAATAAATTTTAAAAAGTGAGGCATTTTTTTTTGTTGAAAAATCATTTTTAATATGTGGACTTGCATTTTTTTTTTCAATTGCAAGTATTTCCATATCTCCCTCTATAGTTATTAGGGATGCAGTGAGAAAATCCTCTAAAAAATCTGATAAATTTAAATCATTTTAAAAATAAGATGACTCATTCTCAACATTGCATTGTCTATATTGATTAACTCCCCAATCACTATGAAGAGAGTCCAGAATCACATTATGAGATGAAGATGCCTACATTATGAACACCCTCATTTAAAAATCTCACCAGTGAAATAGGGACATCTATTGCACTGATAATCATGATTCTAGCACTGTAGGTTCCTAATGCATCAGACATGTCAGATCATGCCTGACAAATCTGGTGGCCTTCTACGACGGGGTTACAGCACTGATTGATAGAGGAACAAATGACATCATCTACCTGGACCTGTGCAAAGCATTTGACACTGTCCCCCATGGTATTTTTGCTTCTAAATTACAGAATCACAGAATCATCTAGGTTGGAAGAGACCTCCAAGATCACCAAGTTCAACCTCTGATCTAACACTAACAAGTCCTCCACTAAACCATATCACTAAGCTTTAAATCTAAACATATTGTAAAGACCTCCAGGGGTGGTGACTGAACCACTTCCCTGGGCAGTCTATTCCAATGCCTAAAGTATGCCTTTCTGTAAAGAAATACTTCCTAATATCCAACCTAAACCTCCCCTGATGCAACTTTAGCCCATTCCCCCTTGTCCTGTCACCAGGCACGTGGGAGAATAGACCAGCCCCCACCTCACTACAGCCTCCTTTAAGGTACCTGTAGAGTGCGATGAGATTAGAAATATATGGATTTGATGGATGGACCACTTGGTGGGGAAGGAATTGGCAGGATGGTTCCATTTAGAGTTACAATCAACAGCTCAATGTCCAAGAGAAGATCAGTAATAAGTGGTGCTCCTCAGGGGTCAGCATTGGGATTTAACATCTTTGTTCCATCTGGAATGGAGCAATCCCAAGTACAAATACAGGTTAGGTAGAGAATGGATTAAGAGCAGCCATGATGAGAAGGACCTGGAGTTGTTGGTTGATGAGAAACTAAACATGAGCCAGCAATGTGTGCTTGCAGTCCAGAAAGCCAATCATATTCTGGGCTGCATCAAAAGCAGCGTAGCCAGCAGGTTGAGGGTGGTGATTCTCCCCTTCTGCTCTGCTCTTGTGAGATCCCACCCGAAGTGATTTGTTGAGGTCTGTGACCACCAGAACAAGAAGGAAATGGATATATAAGAATGAGGCCAGAGGAGGGCCACAAGGTAAGCAGGACTAAGTAAGTGATTGCCCATCTGTACTCAGCTCTGGTGAGGGTGCACCTTGAATACTGTGTTGAGCTTTAGGCCCCTCATTACAAGAAGGACATTGAAGTGCTGGAGCATGCTGGTCTAGAGAACAAGTCTTATGAGGACCAGCTGAGGGAGCTAGGGTTGTTTAGCTTGGAGAAATGAAGGCTCGGGGAAGACCTTATTGTACTTTATAATTTAAGTACTTTATTTATAAGACCTTATTGTACTTTATAATTTAATTTTATATTTATAATATAACAATAAGGAAATTGTAGCTAAGTGGGCATCGGGCTATTCTTCCAAGCACCAAGCAATAAGACAAGAAGAAATGGCTTCAAGTTGCACTAGAGGAGGTCTAGGTTCAATATTAAGAGAAATTTCTTTATTGAAACCATTGTGATGATCCCATAACTGCTTTTATGTTTCATTTTGGCTAAAATTTTTAGAAATTTGTGACATTAAAAAAAATGGCATGAAACTTTTCTGATTCTGACATTTCTTTAAGAAACTTGTGTCATAGGTTTGGGTGGGATAGAGTTAATTTTCACCATAGAGGCTTGTATTATGCTGTGTTTTGGATTTTGTATGAAAATATTTATGATAACACCCCAATGTTGTGTCGCAGTTGTTGCAGAGTTGTGCTTACACAGAGCCAAGGACTTTTCTGCTTCTCATGCTGCACGTCTCAGGGTGCACAAGAAACTGGGAGTGGACACAGCCACATGGCATCACGCTTAATGATTGGGGGGGGGGGGCAGGGGGCGGGGATAGACACAAAGTGATAGTGTTTGCCTTTCCAAGAAACAACTATACATGATTAGCCCTGCTTTGCTGGAAGGGGTGGAAGGAAATTAGTTAATTAATCCATTGTTTAGAATTAATATCTTGTTTTGCTTTGCTTGGGCATGCAAATTTTGGTTTACCTACTGGCCTGTCTTTATCTCAACCCACAAGTTCTCACACTTTTACATTTCTGATTCTCTCATGTGTCCCAGTTTGGGAGGGTGAGCAAGCAGCTGCATGTCAGGGTTGAACCACAACTTGAAACAAAGTCCTCAAAGTGCATAGGGACATAAGATTAAACCATTGCATTTAGTCCTCTGTTAATACAGGCACCAAGTTACTTTTTGTTTTGGTTTGGTTTTTCATTCCTTCATCAAATTTTATTTTTTAAATACTCTGTGTTTTCCCATGAAAATGCAGGATTTAGGATTAGAAATTTTTATCTAAAAGAATTTATACTATATATTTATATCCCATATTGTAATGAGAAATTTCAGGAAGGCAAACAAACAAACATTTTTTTTTTTTTCACAGAGCATAACAATTGCATCATTGCTTTGGACTTTATAAGAATAGCAAACCACGCTATCAAGGTGCCATACTCCTGAATGTGGTCCGCCATATTAAATATGCCTTCCCGATCCCCTGTTTTATCTCTTGTCTTTTTATCCTCCCTCACCTATAATATTTGTTAAAAAAAAACACAAATGTTGTTCCACAAATAGTATACACATGCGTAAGTTTCAGGAGAGTAACAGTCAGTGTAATATTACAATTAGTTTTTCTGAGATCTTCACATTTTAATTAAAAGCAAATCTTGCAATTAATAGTTTATTTTTTTCAGGCTTTTAGAAGCCTGAAAACAAACTCATTATTAAACAAACTATTAAACAAACTCATTTGTTTAATAATTTATAAACTAATTCAATATATTTATTTAAATAATATAATTTAATATATAAATAATATATTACATATATTATTATTTATATTATATATTATATATACCACATATAATAAATATATTAAAATATACACTAACATAACATTTAATGTTTTAATATTTCAATATTTGATTTTAATATTAATATTTTAATGTATTTAATATTGATAATATTTTATCAATGTGTTAGTGATTAATATATGTATATTTAAAATTAGTATGTATTGATAATGTACATGTATATATATTATATGTATAATACATATCATATTATATATATTATATACATAATATATAATAATATATAATAATCTAATAATAAATAATTTAATATTTAGGACTTTTGAAGTAATAGAGGACATCAAATAACAGGTGTCACAAATATTTATATTTAAAACTTAATACAGACAGTTAATATTGATTAAAAATATATATTTATATGATTAGTCTTACCAGACTGGATTATTAATTGAAATGCTTCTAAAATAGAACATTTTTTTTAAGTACATATTTTAAAAACATTTATTTTCTTTTAAGATTCCAACTTTTCCCGTGCCAACAGAGGGTTATTTAAATATAAAATTTTGTTGCAGGTGAGGTGAGCAGAATGTTTTGCAGAGCGATTTGCCATCTTGACAAACACTTTTTTTTTGATCTGCACTATATGGTGTCCTAATATTGCACCCATGATATAAAGAGAACATTCAGTTTATTTTTTCCTTTAGTCTAGGAGGTGAAATAAATATCCCTTTTGATATTAATTTCATTTTAGAATCACCTCATTGCTGGTTATCCTTCCTTACACCTTGTTAAAGTTACACTTGACACTGCCAATAACCTAGATCAAAGATGCCATAATATATAATTGAAAGCCATATGGGACTTCTGTTGGTAAAAAATCCGTTTTGCAGAAAAAGAGGTGCATGCATTTATCTAACTGATATTTTACATTTAGTTGCTCTTTTCATACAGACAATGAAATTGAGAATGTTATTCGAATACGATGGACCGGGTATGGTAATGCAAAGGGCATTCACCATTAATGTTTACTACATTAATTTTGTTATCTTGTAACATTACTCTTTTCCAAAAATACGGAGAATAGTATAGTTCACTCTCTGGAACTATTGCTACCTTACTTGAATGTTTTTTGGTTTTGGAGACTTTTCTTCTGTTGAGATGAAATAACAAATAGATGACAATGTCTAGAAATATAGAGAATATTTTGCTTATTTCAGCGTAGTGCTACACCATGAGATGATAATACATGATGACTTGCAGTAATATTTTTATATATTGTTTTTATTAAATGATATTATATATCAGATTTCAGAGTCAGTGTTTGCTTTTTTGTGTGCTGACAGAATATTGCCATTCTACTTAGTATTCATTTATTATCTATTCATTTTCCAGTTTTATTTTATTTATAACTGTTCCTTTTATGTACATTTCTTTGTTGTCTGCTGCTTTTGTTCTCTTTACTATTCTTTGAGTCTATGATCTGTGGAGGTAATTTTGAACAAAATTAAGAGAGCTAAATCAACATTACCAATGTGCTTGTGCTTTCCTGGAATGTTAAATATCTGTTAAGGTTTGAATTTAATATATACTGCAATCTTTTTATTGCCAAAGGTTACCTGAACATCCTCTAAAAACTGCTGAATTTTTTATTGATTATTAATTATATATTTCTTGGTTCTTATGATATCTGCACTTTCTTATTTATTTTAAAAATTTTAAAAAAAATCCATTAAAAAAATAAATAGAATAAAAATAGATGCCTAAGAACAGATCCCAGAGGCTTTTCCATTTGAAAAGCTTATATATCAGTTATTGTATATGGAAATCTATGTACAATTTCGCAACTAACTTGCAAACTCTCTGTGGAGTAATCTATAAGCCCACTATCTCTGAGATGTTAAAGCATATTTTGTGATCGATAAAAGTTTCTCCTGTAAATGTATTTCTCATCAAATTAGAGCTAGCACTGGTGTTGTGAAGAAGAGAGCTGTATTGAAAGAACGAAGATAGAAGCTGCAGTGAAAATATTATTCTGTTGCAGGTTTTTGAAATCTTTGAACACAATGTTTTCAAATATTTCTTGAACTAGCATGTCTTTACACACTCTTTATTTTTCTTTGGATCAACTCTTTATTGTAGGACCTCTTAAAAATGAAAACAACAGTAATTGTAAAACATTGGTAAATATCTTAATTATTGTTGAGGTAGATGAATTCAAGGTTCTCCAGCCTTCTGTATGGCCTAAGTGAGTAATTTTCAAACATGAAGTGATGTGAAGTGGTATTTAATTTGAAGTTATAGTTGTATTTCTTTTTTAATTGTACCTATACTTTTATCAACCTTTTTTTTTTTTTTTTTTTCTAGTTTTGTAAATGTGTGTAGATTTATAAATATCTACCACTTACCTTTGATTTTGACTGGCTAATTTTGAAGATTATAGAGGAAACCAGATTTGCAATTTGTGGGTTAATTTTGCGTGTTTCTTGGGTTTTTGAAGACCCATATGAATTAGTGCTAACAGTGAACGTACAATGAAGTGTTCTAGGAGGTTTTTGGTTGATATTGAGACAAGATAAAAAGCTAGGGAGGAAAAGCTAAATATTGAATACATTGAAATGGTTATTGAAGATATTTTTTAGCAAATATTTTGGTAGTTTTCCATGTGTTTTCAGGTAATCAGATAATCTCAGGCTTCCTGGAGTAACTGCACTGGATTCTGTTTATTTCTAAAAATTCGTTGCAAAGGAGAAATAAGTTATCCAATTTCCCTGTAGTTAGACATAAATGCTTCTTTAGAAATCACATCTGAATGTGTAAAAGATGTTGCAAATAAATGACATTAGTTATTGGAAAATACTTCTTCAGAGAAAAAATAAAACATTTGATAGCTAAGAGAAAATATGGTATGACATACATTTGGATAAAGTTAATGCAGCAGTTAACATGACTTCAAACCTTTAAACTGTGATGAAAATGTTTCTTATACTGATATCATAAAAGATATTATCCTATCTTTGAAAATCCTACCAGTAAATGCCTATCCTACACACCAGTCCAAAACTGCTCTTATTTCTAAATGCTTGAGCATTGACTGGTTACTTGCACTACATAATTTGTGACTTCTATAGATTATTCGATAACTGGGAAACCCTACTGAATTTCTGTCAAAGTCAGATAAAATATTTTGTGTGAGCAAAAGATAATCTTTCTTAATATCCCATATTCTTATTAATTATTTTGCAATATTTCAGGTTCTCTTTGTTATTTATCAAAACATTTGATTTTATTTTCTACTATTCACATTTCTGTGTTTAAAATTCTGATCATGCTCATATCCTGGTAGATCTGGTTATATTTTACAAAGCAGTAAGTCTGTACCATTCTTGAACTTTGATTTAGTACTGGGAAGGTTGGCTGATATGTCCTTTCTGAACCTCTGCTTGAAAGCTTAGTGGTGTGGCACATAATAAATAAGATCATGAGCAATGATAGATAGCAGGGCATTTTCTTGCTGGGGAGAGGGTAAAGTTGAATGTCCAAAACCCTCGAGCTGAAGCCTGCCACTTGCCGTCTACAACCAGTATAGGTTAGTTACAAACATGAATAACACCTGGAGTAAGCAAAGGTAATACAATGCTGAATCTTCCAATTAGTAAGGCATGATGCAGTAAGAGTATTAAGATACTGATTCTGTGCTGTGTTTCTGCACATAGAATATTTAGATGATGAAAAGGGGTCTGGAGACCCATGGACCTTGGCAGTACCATCTGAGGCTAGTAACTGTGACCAGCTGCCATGTGCACAGCCTTTTGCACATCCACTCCTGACCAGTAGTGAATTCCTTAAAGGGAAGATAAATTGAGATTTAGGGAAGGTAACTTTGGAGGCAAACTGAGCAAGTGAATATATGAGATAATAGGTAGCATGGTAGCTCTAACCTTGTTTCTTAAACTGTCACCCAAATCCACTCTGAGTTGGTGTTGTGTTTCACCCAAGATAAGTGGGTTATATTATAGGTCCAGAAAGACTATTGTCCAAGTATTTCTAAAATACTGCTTTTGTAAAAGACAAATATAAAATTACTTTAAGAATTTACTTTAGAAACTCACTGCTTTTTAATTTATTATTTTATTTTATTTTTATTTTATTTTATTTTATTTTATTTTATTTTATTTTATTTTATTTTATTTTATTTTATTTTATTTTATTTATTTTATTTTATTTTATTTTATTTTATTTTATTTTATTCTGAATTGCATTAGACCAAAACCTTTTGGGTGTTTTTCTGAAGTTCTCAGTAAATGGCAATTTTCCAGAAGTAATGTTTATATTATTTTCTAAGAAAATACCACAAACATGGCAAAGGCTTTTATTGACTATAATGCAGACTACTGTGGTTGCCTTGCCCATAACCTGTGATCTTATATTAATGACATTTATTTGATATAAGATTTTGGAAGAGGGGTACATTTGGTCATATGGAATGAATAATATGAATATATTATATTTATATTTTATTTTTAGAATAAAATATTATTTTATATGAATATAATAAGAATAAAATATATGATCATATTTAGAATGAATATATGGTCATATTTAGACCAAGAATATTTGGTTGTATTTATTTTAAGCATTATGTTAACCAAACATAAGTTAACCATTTTAATTTTTTTTTTTTCATTACTATATTTAAGTAGCTTTGGATACGAAGAGAAGTAACTTATCAATGAATCCACTCCCCAGGAAGCAGAACACCATAGAAATCCATGTAGTGCACATTGAAAAAAAAAAAAAATCTAGAGAGAGAAGAGATGAATTATTTGTTGGTTTATGGCAAGCTTTTAACCACATTTGTAGGAGTTTGCACAGGAAATGAACTCAAGAGAGATTCTTTCAAATTTGCCAATGATGCTGGCTGATAAAACTTTAGGAGAAAAGACTGGAAAAATCCATGAGAAACATTACTGTGTGTTCCTTGGCTGACTGGTGTATTAATGTGAAAGTCTAGGATTCAAATAGTCTCAGGAAAACAAACAAACCAAAAAGAACACCTTAGTTTGTTATGGATATGTTCATTGTTCTATGGTGGCTGATGATACATGAGTCCTGTTTGGAGTGTGTCTGTGTTTGGGGCATTCACAACTTACGTGTTACATACTAATAATGATTCTTTTCCAACCAAAGACTCATTTGCATTAGAATTAGAGGCTTTTAATTTCTCTGAAGTTTTTACTTACTTTCAAATTTATTTGAATGACCATCATTTTCAAATGTTATTGTGGGTATGTGGACAGAAAGAAAGACATAGCATTGATTTCAAGTAAGTCTCATTTTATTTGGAAACCGTGAAAAAACAAAACAAAACAAAAAAACAGTAGTCATGTATGCTGTTCATTGAATCTAAGTTCCAGTTCTCACCAGGATAAAACTAGTCGAAAGAGGATAAAAAGAACAAAAACAAACAGTAGAAAACACATGAAGTTAGAATTGAAACAAGAGAGGCTAGTTGCTCAGGCTTTGATACAATAAAGCCTCTTTTGAAAATGTAAATGTATACAGCTACAAGGGAAAGACCATGATCAGTCCTCAGGTTCTGGATAAAAATACTGCCTAGACTGAACTTGCAACATACTTCACTGAGATAATTTTGCATTGGATATCCAGCTAAGCTGTGGAAATAAAAGATACACTGTTTTTTAAAATTGGCATTGTCTTTCCTCTGAGATATGCCAAACAGTATCCCCCCTGAAAGTCTCTTCAGTTGTTTAGAGGATGTTACCTCTGACTACGGATGTTGGATGAAAGAAAATGAAGAAAAAAACTCTCTCTTTGAAATATGAACTACATAAAACGATTTTAAATAAAAATAATGACTCTTATGTGTACAAGTGTTGATATTTTTCTATACACTGTAAATTTTAATTCCAAAATGTATCAATTGTTGAATACTTCTAACCAATTAAATGAACATCCTGCTGCATGTCATTTTAAACCAGTAAGCTACAGTAGTTGAATGAAATCTTTTCCTCTAAAAATGTTATGAAACTTTATTGATACCAAACATACAATAAATTTCCTAGACATCATTTACTTTAAGAATTGTCAATTCAGAATAGCATGCCTCCAATACTTTTCATCAATCATTTCACAATGGCCTGCTTTTTTTTTTTTTTTTTGCTTTTTCTTTTTTTTAATAAAAAAGATGAAATTCATCAAGCTTTTAGAAAAATATTCCAATTGATAAAATCTAGCTGTAAACACTATATCTTTTGAAGTATGTGAAAGGGATGCAAGCTAGAACATCTCTGTTAACATACATGTATATTAAAAGCAAATTTTGAAAATTGGTTATCACACTAGATTCAACAAAAAGAATAATCAACCTTTTTGCACTTACATAGCAACTGTCACCTCAAAACACAATACCATAGGAAAATGAATTATACTGTGAACACACTTTCCAATGAATGTATTAGGCTGAATAACATAAAAATAAGAGGAATAAAGGTTATATGAATTATTCCTGATATGGAAAAATGAAATTTTACTGTGTAAGCAGCAAAAAAAAAAAGTACTTTATTCAGAATCTGATTCAGCTCAGTCAAATAACTTTGGAAAAAGTGCCATGTAAAATTCCAGAACTTGTTAAAAATAAGTCCACCAAAAAGGGGACAGAAGATAAAAGGAACATAAGTTCTTCTAAAAATAAAGTTTAAAAATGCAAATTTGGCTCATTAGCTAATGGCTAATATACATATACTTCATGTAAGATAGCATATATTTGAAGACAATATATAAACTGAAAATAAGAATTGTTGTTTTTATTACCACAAATTATAGGAACCTAATTCATGATATGATTTGTTATTGTGCTAAGGGCTGTACAAATACAAAACAAAGCTGGGCCTTTCAAAAGTTACTTTAAAATATCAGAAACATTAATCTGACAGGAGAATGAAGTGCATTGACTTCATTCCTAGCAAGTACAGAATGCAATCAGGAATTCATATGAAAGGATTTCTGTCTCAGAAGATAAAGAGATTACAGAAAATCTGGATTTCTTCACATGGGTCTTCACAGAGAATAATGTGAACCCTTCCTACTGGGTAATGAAGATATCAAATTATTGAAGAATTCTAGAAATTATATCAAAATAAATTACTGAAAAGTCATTTTTGTTTGTAGTATTGTTGAATATATATAATAATAATACATAATAATACTACACTATTGTAGTATTTGTGTTGCCTGCTCACTGGCCATTCTTTATTTGCTGAAAGAATTTGCTGAAAAAGATGTATTTATTCCTGGCATTTCTTGTGTGTAATGTAGGTTATTTTGTATAATCCAGAGCTATTTTATTGTGTTAGAGACAATTAAACTACTGTTTATACTTCCATGCTACCACACCACTGCTTGATATATATATATATATATATATATATATATATAAATATATATATATATATATATATATTTTATATATATTTTAAAATATATATAAAATATATAAATATATATATATATATATATAAAATATATATATATATATTTTATATATATATTATATATATATAATATATATATATAATATATAATATATATATATATATTATATATATATAATATATATATATTTATATATATATATTATATATATATATTTTATATATATATATTATATATAAAATATATATATATATTTTAAAATATATATAAAATATATTTTATATATTTTTATATATATATATATAAAAATCAATTTAGATAGGCAAATCTTGCAACAATCTTGGAAGATGCTGACATTATATCAAAAGGTTTACTCCATCTCCTGGAGTGGCACTCCAGGCCACAATTCCCATCCACAGTTCAGTCTCCAGAGTCGCCAGCTTCCCATGACAGCTTTTCCAATAAGATTATTATTTTCCTAGGAGCACGTAAAGATATATTTATTTATTTATTTATTTATTTATTTATTTATTCTGATGTTGCCTATTTGATGAATGTTTCTAGAACATTGTGTCACAATATGATATGATATGATAATTCCTTGAAAAATCAGATTGTAACAGTTGTACCTAGTTAGTTGGACAAACTTGGTCTTGAGATCTTAACGACAATTCCAATAGTATAGTACATCTAAGGAGAAAACCAGATATTTTGAGATCTGTACAGATGTAATGGACATAAACCTGCTAATACTTCAGGGGACTGTTCTTAACTATTTCTGATACTTTTACCTATTGTGATTCTGTGAAAACATTCATGGCTATCTGTAAAATTATAAGTAAAATTATTTTGTTTCATTGTAGTGTGATAAACAATCTTGCAGAGTTCTAAAATATTCCAACACTAAGGGCCTAAATTTACTTGTCTAATAAGATTATCATCTCTCAAAATACATCTGAAGTATTTGCTGCTTTATTTGGTATATATTGTTTCAAGCTTGAGTAGGCACATTTTTCATAAATTATGAAAACATAACTCAATGTCTCTTTTAAACTGCTTAAAAACCATAAAGCAGTTTTCTATGTCAAAGACAATGTAACCCAGTGTTGTCCATTATAGATAAACAACAGGCTATATAATATTATGTGATTGATCAGCTAATAACAGCTATCATAATCATAATCAGCTATTATGTGATTGATCAGCTAATAATATGTGTTATTTTATTTTCCCTCTTCTTTATGGATGATCCAGTGTATAATTGCTTAAGGTTTTAGCTCACAAACATTAGCACACAACTAAAGCTCTTAATGGGATCAAAAATATCATCTCTCATTTCTATTTGCGAGAGATAGCACTGCTTATTTATTCCTTTCATATTGTCTTTGTGCATGTGCACACGTGTGTGTGTCTGTTTGGCGGATTAATAGTATTGAATTAATTCAGAGAATCATCAGGCCATACAATACTTAGCTGTAGAAAATAGTCAGGTTAAAGGTATTTTCTTCCAAATCATCTATAAAAATTTACAATATAAATTGGTTAGTTTGGACTGCCTGTAGCAATAAATATTTTTTCTAATGAAAAGATGCGTTGGATAAAAAGTCTTTGGACTTTTACATGGCTTTTTGAGGTTGCTCAAATCACATGCAATTAAGTCTTTCTAATTTTTAAACCTAAGAACCTAACTCTTACAGAATCTTTTAATATGTTTTCATTAGTTTTCTATGATACCTGCTTGGAGAAAACTGTAGAAGATCACAGTAAAAGTTAATATTAGACTAACATTCCTCTTAAACTTTTGGGATTCAGAAAAAATCTCTCACTCATTTATCCAGTGCACAAATGTCAAACTCTTTGAAAATAAATGTGTTAAAAATATTTCCAGCTTCTGTTTGGGACACATTATAGCCACTGTGTTATATCATCATGCACATGATAATGAAAATTACAGTTAAAACTTCAGAATTTTTAAGTTCCTCAGTACTTAAAGTAGCCATAAACCTATTTGCTATTTAGCCATTTAACACAATTATTTACTGTTCAAGAGATACACAGTTACTATAGCAACAGCTACATTTACCATTCAGAATAAATGGAAACCCTAATCTGTCCTGCCAGTAAAGCAAAAAGCTTTTTAAATGTATCTGTTGCTTTTGTAATAGAAATTAGTGGCACTCAAATTATGAACCATGATCTTGTTGCAGGAAGCCAGCTTTGATCTTGTAGACAAATGTTATACCTGGCTCATGGTTTGACTGCATGTTCAGTAGTTTGACAACTGGCAATAATATACTTTTTTTTTTTTTATATAATTTCTTTAGCTTATAATAAATGACAGATTAAACCAAAAGAAATAAGAGAATCTTAATCTAGCTATTTCTTGTGGTTAAAATGATAAATAATCAAATTAACTGCAAGATACCTTTCAAATAAAATATTAATTCAATATCACTGAAATAATAATAATAAAAAACAGAGTAATATTACCAAAATATTAAAAGAAATATTAATGGCTGTTACTGTTTTCTGTATAAAAATAAATTAATTAAATAATTTTGAAAGGCAAATACAATTTCTTCACAGGCTTTCTGTAATATTTCTGCCTGAAAAGTTTGTAAGAACAATTTGATATGGACTATACTTGCAGAATGAACTAGACCATTTCAGGACTTCTCCCTATACCAACTTTGTACATCAGAAAAAAAATAATATATATATATATATATATATATATTGTATTCTGGAATAATGAGTGTGCTTGCAGAACCTGTCTTATATTATATTATGCATAAAGCTGGATTCTTCACAATGAAATATGATTGTTATAAAAAGGGTAATAAGACAATTCACTTGAATAATGTATTTTATATTAAACACTATTTTTAATAAATATTTTTGTTATTTGTTAATTATACTGTACTGGTATGTCAAGGAGTTTCCTGACTGAAGAACAAGCCTCCATCAGTCTATGCACTTGAAATAGTTGAGCATTTCTTACACTCCAAGCCAGCAGAGATAAAGTTGGATGTATGTAATGACTTGCTGAATCTTCCTGTCTCTTTCTTCTTACTTACTCTCTTTGTGGGACAATAAGGGACAGGAGCTATCTCTAGACTTCTCTTTCCTGCACTGCAGGGAATATTGTGTGACTTATTGGTGTAAGAAAGTAAGTGGTGTAAGAGAGTAAGTTAAGAACATAACCCCTTTTACCATCAGTGTCAAAAAAAAAAAAAAAAAAAAAAAAAAAGGCTAAATTCTGGCCATGGATTCTGGCCATGGAGTGATGCATATTCCAATCCTGGGGGGAGGGGAAGGAATCTGTCTTTTCAGTACCTTGAATGTCCTTACAAAACAAAACAGCAAAACAAACAGCAACAACAAACAAACAAAAACACTCTAGTCCTAAAATTTATTAACTCCAACATTTGTTATCCTTCTTCTTCCATTTGAAGAGATGTGATCATAATAAATATTTTCAGGAAAATTCTGTATTATTAATATATGGCCTTAGCTGATTTCCTTCAAATTGTGGCAAAGACTGAAGGAGAACCTCTGTTTCAAAACTTCTGATTTTCACTCTTTAAATGTTAAAACTTTCTGTTTACATGTTTTCTATTAAAAAATAAAATAAAAAAAATCCTCTGATTATTCTTATGCAAAGGAAACATCTAGGTTCATAATAGTTGAAGAAAGCTGAAATATTTTCAATCTTAAAAGCTTGGAGGTTTCCATCTCATTCAGCTGAAACTGTCTCTTCGGATAAAATGGCTGAAGAATGGTCAGTGTTTGCAGATGTACAGAATAGCTCTATGCAGTAGCTTGTCCTACTACCTGAAGTTTGGTTAGTACATTGTAGGTAAATATTTGAAAGCCTGGTCTGAGGTTAAAATAATAATAATATGAGTGTAAACCAAAAAAATCATCTTAAAAATAAAAGCCATACATTTTTTGTAATATACAGAAATAAAATTAAAAAAAAAAAATAATTACCTCATTCCCCAGATAGTTCTAAAATGTCATTTATTTATTAAAACAAACAAACAGAATTCGTTAATGAGGAAGTATGCAGAATCATGTTCTTTCATGTTTTTCCAGATTGCAGTTTTCGTCTAAATGCAAACAGCTAAAAACTAAGAAATGCAGTATTTCAAATTATAGATAACATTCATTCAATCTTAACTCTGCCTTACATTAGCAACAGCCCAATAAAATTATAATGTTTGTACTTGATCTTTCTTGGAAGAACAAGCACTATTTACACCTGTATTACAATGAATTCACCTTCCTCAAAGCCTTCTCCTGAAGTAATTAGATCCTTGTCTCCTTTGTATTCTTTTACACAGTGCTAGTGTAAAAAAGTTACACTTTTGAACATCACCTTCATCCCCATATCTGGACAATTTTTTTTTTATTTTTTTGTGCATCTGCAGTCATGTCAAAAAAAAAAAAAAAAAAAACATAGAAAGGGAGCTGGTATGTCTCTCTTTATTGTCCTCTCCTGACAGTCTCAAACACATCCCCTCATATTCTTCCTATCATTCTGTTACTTAATCATCTCTGTCCTCCTAGGAAGCTTTTGCATGTGTAATTCTACCCTACCTACTAAACACTTCCCACCTCCCCAGTTCTTAAAATGCTATCTAAATTTTCAGTAGGTTGGCTTTCTTAAAAACAGAAATGAGACACCTTCCTCTCTCCACCTCCTCCTTTAACAGAACAGATTTAAGTTCCATACTTACAGAACAAGACACGTGTTTTTTATTGGTGCCAACCCTCAGCTTTACATTGACATCGGCTGGGAAAAGGCATGTTCACCTTTTGCTGTCTTCCACTTCACATGAGCACTGCTTGGATAGACACCCTGGATGCTTGGTTTGTATTTAGTAACATATAGAGCAAAATGATTTAATTGCTCTGTAGGCATTAGTCAGCTATTGTGACAGCATAGGTTGCATGAATAACTGTTTTTGACCCTAATGTGGTTGTATATGATATCAGAAGGAAAAAGCTGATGCCAGTAATGAACATGACTGCATTTTTGGTTTCAAATATATGCAAAAATGTCCCTAGGACTAACCTGCAGACCATGCTGAGAAGAGTGGACAAGGAGTGAGGAGGTTATATGCAGGAATCCACTTCCTTAGATAACTTACATGTGATTCTGTTACTGTAAACTACATGTATACAGCAAAGCTAAGACAATTAATTTAAGCCTTGGGACTTTAGAGCATTTATAGAAATAGTGACCTTTAACAGTAGACTTCTCAATATTAAATACAAGAAAGGTGGGGTTTCTTTGTAGTGTTTCTTACATTTTCAATTTTCTTTCTTTGTCTTTGGAGGGCCAAATTCTATAGTCCTTGTTATAACAAAACTGCTAGTATTAATTATTAATAAGAATTTTGTTCAGTTAATAATGACAGAGTTTGGGCCCTTTGTTCTCAGCAGTTATTTATTTTCAGTCTGTGAAATTCTTCAGTTATATCTTCTTGTAGTTTTGGGTCACATATGCTTTGAATTTCCTCATGTAATTTATCTCTCAACCTTGGTTGTCACACAGAAAGTATAACTTTTACCTGCAGTTTTGTCTTCATCTCAGTTTCCTTTTTCTCAGTATTAACTCTCATTAGTCCCTAGCTGTCAATTTTAGTTTCTATTATTGCTTTGAGGAAAAACACCATAATTATCTAGAGCACTGAATATGTATTGGCTAAGTTAACATTTAGATTCAGTATCACAGGCATTAATATTAATAAAGACTTTTTCAATTCAAAAAGTTTAAATCACTTCTCAAATATTCTGATCTTATGTTTGAACTTTTTTAAAAGATTCTGAGGAAAACAACAACAACAACAACAAAAAACATTAGCTTAGTTTTTGTTGGTTTTTTTTTTTTTTTGGTTGTTTTTCAGAGATAAAAAATCATCATATAAGACTCAACATTTCTCAACAGAAAAAAAAAAAAAAAGAAAAGACTAGGTTTGTCAGCAATAGCATGAAGACAGCATTCAATAGTAATTAATGTGCAAGAATGATTATTCCTTTATGTCGATTGAAATTGATTTGGTGATTCAAGTTATTAGCAGGGGGATAAACGTTCATCCTTGCACATTCCAGCTGATATCCTTCTCCTACAACTTTTTCAGAAAAGGCAAATATGGTGAGTTTTCTTTGTTTGTTTCAGAGAAAATGTTCTTTCAGGGGGGTGTCCTGGTTTCAGTTAGAACAGAATTTTCTTCCTAGTAGCTGGTGGAATGCTGTGTTTTGGCTTGGGATGAGAAGAGTGCTGATAACACCCCGATGTTTTAATCGTTGCAGAGCAGTGCTTATAGCAAGCCAAGGACATCTCAGCCTTTTGCTCTGTCCTGCCAACAGGCAGACTGGGGGTGCAGTAAGAGATGGGAGGGGACAGACCCAGGACAGGTGACCCAAACTAGCCAAAGGGGTATTCCATACCATCTGATGTCATGCTATAGGGGTGGCTAGCTGGGGGAGGGGGCCGGACTGCTCGGGGTTAGGTTGGGCATCGGTCAGCGGGTGGTGAGCAATTGCATTGTGCATCACTTGTTTGTACATATTATTATTAGTAGTACTATTATCACCATTGTATTATTATTATTATTATTATTATTATTATTATTATTATTATTATTATTAATTTTACTGTCTTATTAAACTGTCTTTATCTCAACTCATGGGCTTCACTTTCCATTTCTCTCCCCCGTCCCAGAGAGGGAGGGGGAGGGTGAGCGAACGGCTGCATGGTGTTTAACTGCTGGCCGGGTTAAACCACGACAGGGGGAAAGGGCATTTTAGTTGGTTTTAAGGTAGCATAAATCTTTTCTTTAAGATCAAAGGTTGATTTTGTAAAAATTTCCAGTTCACCACTGAAGAGGTTCCCACTTCCCAATTAGCACCCTGGCAAACCATTCCTAGGAAGTAGTTTGGAAGTAGGTATGAGTCTGGGTTTCCATTTGACAGACCTTTTTTGGAGGATAAGTGTATAGCACAGTGTAGATACAGGCTACCCTGTGTGCTTTGGCCTCCATACCTGGGAAAGTCTCCCAGCATTGTTTAATTGAATAGATGTGGAAATATGGTACTAAATGTTATGTGATCTGAACTATTCATTGAAGCCATGGGAGGTCTCCAACTTCATCCTGGGCACCATGTATTCAGCTGACTGAATACAGCTCTTAGTGTTGGGAAAAATAACTTCTTTCATAGTTCGTCTTTTCTTTTTGATTTGTTAATAGAGTTATGCAGCATTGACTGTAACATCACAAGGGTAGAATTGTAATGACGGCAGATGATAGAGTGGAATGAATTGGCATAAGTGCCTTTTCAGACATACTACAATATGCCTGAGGAAATGCCCTGAAAACAGGAGACTTTGGGTGTTTTATCATTTTAATGTTTATGATTCTGTGAAAATAACACTCAAGAAAGCAGTTTCTTAAAAGACATTCTCAGATACAGCAAGTAATGATATTGATGAGAAAAAATCAGTTTCATGGTGGCAGTGTTTAAAAATAAAAGTTCCTTTGAACTCAGTGAGAACCGGATTTAATGAAATTTAAATTAGAGTGAATTGAATAGACATGAAAGAGTTAATCATCTGGAATGGTACTCATATGGAATAGAGGTTCCTTCCTCTGAAAGAAACTGCCTGAGTGAATTCATGTATATTAATGTTTATTGTTCTTTGACCAAGGCTTGCAAGTGTATATTTTTAAAACTAAATTCTGATCCAATTAAAGTAAATGTCAAGGATTTGGATTTTTCTGTCTTTGAGATTGTCCCTTATATATGAAAGTGACTGTACTGCAGGCTTGTGGAAGTGCAGCTTGGCAGCTCAGCAAGAACTTTTTTTTGTTGTTCTACTGCAGCTGTTAATATATTGCAATGATCCTATAATTTTTCTCTCTGCTAAAGGAATTTCTTGTTTAGCATGAATGCTAGTGCTAAATATCTCTAAAATGTTTATCTCTAAAATAAATGTGTCTGCTTTCTAATTTTACTACAGTTTTGAAAGTTGGAATAGAATATAGACAAGATGTCATTGTTAATGTTATCAACAAGTCTTATGAGGAGCAGCTGAGGGAGGTGGGATTGTTCAGTCTGGAAAAGAGAAGGCTCAGGGGTGACCTTATTGCATTCTACAGGTACATAAAAGGAGGCTGTAGTGAGGTGGGGGCTGGTCTATTCTCCCACGTGCCTGGTGACAGGACGAGGGGGAATGGGCTAAAGTTGCATCAGGGGAGGTTTAGGTTGGATATTAGGAAGTATTTCTTTACAGAAAGGCATACTTTAGGCATTGGAATAGACTGCCCAGGGAAGTGGTTCAGTCACCACCCCTGGAGGTCTTTACAATATGTTTAGATTTAAAGCTTAGTGATATGGTTTAGTGGAGGACTTGTTAGTGTTAGATCAGAGGTTGAACTTGGTGATCTTGGAGGTCTCTTCCAACCTAGATGATTCTGTGATTCTGTGAAATATTTGTATTTGATTCTTGATCAGCTAGAGGTCTGCTTTACAGTCATTAACAATTTGTCCATGTTAAAGCAGAGACAAGAGGGTAAGTCTTGCAGCCACTGCTGAGACATGCTCTAGTTTTATTTATTTTGTGTTTTCCTACTATAATGTTTACAAACATTAATTCCTCTCCTATTGCAACAGTATTATTAGGTATAGATTCACTTTAAAATGACCTTTTTGTATGCATCAATTGAATATTGTCATAGCTTCTACAGCTCATTGCTACTGTTGTTATCTAACTCATAGTGGTTTATCATCTCATCAATAAATCAAATGATTCTGGAAACTGCATAATCTATGATAAATAAAAGAATATAGGACAAATAATTGACATTTTATTAATGATTTCAGTTATAAAATATATAAAAATATTTGTCATATTAATGTGTCAAAGTCAAAGTCACAAATGACTGCGATAGACCAAATTTTTGATGGACTTGAGTACAGAAGTGCAGGTGTACAAGGTTAGACCAAGTTTTATCCAGAATATCAATTTGTAGCATACTTAGTCTTGGAATCACTTTTATTCAATTTAATTATAAAATGGTTATACAGCATAGGATAAAAGTTCCTATACCTGTCTAAGGCTTTCTCTGAAAGAGAAGTTCTTTAAAGCTAAAAGAAAACATGAGATATTCCTGTATTGGGTTTACTTGGCAGGGTTTTGTTAGCAGGGGGGTTATGTGAGCCGATCACATAGCTGCACCATGTGAGATCAGAGGGTTTCACCAAGGTCAATGCAGAAGAAGGGGGAAGGGTGCTCTGGGTGGCAGGACAGAAGTTCCCCTGCAGCTGGTGGCGAAGCCCCTAATGGAGCACACTGTCCCCCTGCAGCCCATGGGTCCCGTGGCAGAGCAGATCTCCATGCTGCAGCCTGTGGAGGAGCCCCTGGTGGAGCAGGTGGATGTGGCCTGGGGGAGGCTGCGGCCCATGGAGAGCCCCCGCAGGAGCAGGCCCTGGGCCGGAGCTGCAAACCATGGAGAGGTGCCCACGCAGGAGACCTAGTAGTAGTAGCTGCTGCCCTTGAGGCACCCACGCTGCAGCAGTCTTTTCCTTAAGGATGGTCCCCATGGTACAGACCCATATTGGATTCCCCACTGAATTTGGAAGCAGCTCAGGTGACTTAGAGGCCAAAATCATACAGAAAAAAATAATATATATATATATATATATATATATATATATATATATTCAAATCTCAGGTTTGATAAACCCATATTTAAATAATATATTTGCAGCTCCTGAAGGAGCAAAGTTTATCCATTACTGGGATTCTCGCAATCATCTCTATAATTAGAAAACTGTTAGTATAACATAAAATGTTTATTTTATGACATAGTTTTGCAAGCAAATGACAAAATGCAATATCAAAGGACATCAGGGAGTCAGAGAGGGAAATTGACTGGTGGAAGCATACTCTACCCTCTCTGAGACAGACTCATGAGCCAGCCACAACACAAGTAACAAAGGTTCCCCTATCCCACCAGGCAGCCACTACACAAAAGAAAAAAAATTCCCCTATCCTGCAAGGCAGTAGGAGAGGACCTAGACCAAGAGGGGGGAATGGAAGCAGGTTTCTGCTCGAGGTGGTAGGCAAACCCTCTCCCTGCCCACCTCACCTTCCCATCTACACTTACATAGCAGGTATGAGGCTCTAGAACATGACAGTCAAAACAATGATGTAGAAGAAAGCCCATCCCAGTTGGAAGGGGTGCCTAAGGCAAGGAAACCTACCCCCTGCATCACTACATCTTCTGTCAAGAAAGAAAGAAGGTTTATTGTCATAGGGCACTCCCTTCTGAATGCGACAGAGGGCCCAATATGCTGACTGGCCCCAACCCACAGGGAAGGCTGCTGCCTCCCTGGGCTTGGATAAGAGACATTGCAAGAACAGTCGCTCACCTGGTATGGCCCTCTGACTACTACCTGCTAATGCTTTTTCAGGCTGGTAATGACGAAGTAGCAAGGACAAGTACAAGAGTGATCAAAAGGGACTTTAGGGCTTTGGGGTGACTAGTTAAAGGATCAGGGGCACAGGATGTGTTTGCTTCTGTCCTTCCAATATGAGCGATCAATGTTGACAGGCAGACAAATCTCATGAATATGTGGCTGTGAGACTGGTGCCAGTGGCAGAACTTTGGGTTTGTTGATCATGGGAAGGTCTACGTGACACCAGGCCTGCTGGCACCTGATGGGATACACCTCTCTCAGAGGGAGGAAAGGATTTTTGCCCAGGAGTTAGCGGGGCTTATAGATAGGGCTTTAAACTAGAGTCAAAGGGAGAAAGGGATAAAACCAGGCCCACCAGTGATAAGCTAATGGATGGCACAATAGAATCAGAGGAACTGTGTGCTAGTAATGTTCTTCGATCTGCTCCACAAGGTGCTTCGTACAATGGGGCACATTTGAAGTGCTTCTACACAAATGCATGCAGTACGAGGAATAAACTAGAGGAGCTAGAATTCTTGGCCCAGTCCCATAGCTACGACATCATTGGCATAAATGAAACCTGGTGGGATCAGTCCTGTGACTAGTGTGTTGCAATAGATGGTTACAGGCTCCTCAGAAGGAAGATGCAGGGGGTTGGTGCTGTACATGAAAAAGGGCCTGGACTGTGTGGACATTGCAGCTGGCGGTGGCAAAGTTGAGAGTCCCTGAGTAAGGATTAAGGTATGAAAAAATAAATAATAAAGGGGATGTCTTCATGGGAGTTTATTACAGACCACCCGGCCAGGATGATGACACCCATGAATTATTCTTTGAGGAACCAAAAGATACCTCAATATCAACTGCCCTTGTCCTTATGGGGGACTTCAACTTGCCAGATATCAACTGGGATTACCACGTGGCAGACGTTAAAATGTCCAGGAGGTTCCTAAAGCACCTTGATGATAACTTCTTAGTGCAGGTGCTAAGGGAACCATTTAGGAAAGGTGCCTTCCTAGATCTGTTGCTGGAGAACAAAGAGAGTCTTGGGGGGGATGTGGCAATTGACGGCCATCTTGGTCATAGTGACCATGATGAGGTTCAGGTTAAAATTTTTGGTGAAGGGGAAAGCTGTCACCAAAACTTCAGCTTTGGGTATGGGGAGAGCAGACTTCAGGCTGCTCAGGGAACTAGTTAGTAAGGTCCTCTGGGAAACTGCTTTTGAAGGCATTGACATCCATCAGTGCTGGTCAGTCTTTAAGAACCACCTCCTAAAAGGCAGTAATTCCAGATGTAATTCCAAAATATCAGAAGTAAAGCAGGTGGGACAAAAGGCCAGCTTGGCTGACCAGGGATCTTCTTCTGGAGTTTAGGCAGAAAAAGAAAGTGTATGGCTGCTGGAAGCAGGGTCAGGCAATGTGGAAAGAATGCAGCAACGCTGTTAGCATTTGTAGGGAGAAAATTTGTGTGTCCAAAGTCTAATTAGAGTTGAAGCTGGCCAGGTCTGTGGGAGACAATAAAAATGTTTGTTGTTGTTGTTGTCGTTGTTTGTTGTTTGTTTGTTTTTTAATATGTGAATAGAAAAAGGAAGACCAGAAAAAAACATAGGTCTGTTACTTGATGGGGAAGGCCACCTCACAGATGTAGGCAGAACAGAGACATTTAATGGGTCTGGATGGGATTCATCCCAGGGTGCTTAGAGAGCTGGCTGATGTCATCATGGGACCTTTCTCAATTATTTTTAAAAGGTTTTGGGAATCTGGAGAAGTCCCAGTTAACTGGAAGCTGTTAAATGTTGTGTCAGTTTTCAAGAAGGGCAAGAAAGAAGACCCTGGCAACTACAGGCCTGCCAGTCTCACATCAGTGCTTGGTAAAATTATGAAGATTATCCTTGATGTTATTGAAGCTCACGAGGGAGACAATGCAGTAATTGGTCACAACCAACATGCGCTCACAAGGGGTAGGTCCTGTTTGACTCATTTTATTTCTTTTTATGATAAGGTCACCCATCTAGTTGATCAAGGGAAATCAGCTGTTGTGATCTTTTTGGATTTCAGTGAAGCTTTTGACACAGTCTCCCACAGGATCCTACTAGACAAAACATCCAGCATACAGCTAGACAAAAACATAATATGATGGGTGAACAGTTGGCTAATGGGTAGGGCTCAAAAGGTTGTGGTAAATGGGGCCACATCAGGCTGGTGGCAGGTCACAAGTGGGGTCCCCTAAGGCTCCTTTTTAGGGCCAGTTCTCTTCAGTGATTATATAAACAATTTGAAAATAGGACTAGAAGGTGTGTTGAGCAAATTTGCTGATGATACTACACCGGGAGGAGGTGTTGACTCTGTTGAGGGTGGAAAGGTCTTGCAGAGAAACCTGGACAGATTGAAGAGCTGGGCAATTACCAACTGCATGAAGTTTAACAAGAGCAAGTGCTGGGTCCTGCACCTGGGACGGGGCAACCCTGGCTATACATACAGACTGGGGGATGAAATGCTGATCCCCCAGTTCCTCTGGGGATACTCACAGATAGGGATCTGGGGGTTTTGTTTGATAGCAAGCTGCATATGAGCCAGCAGTGTGCCTTGGAAGCCAGGAGGGCCACCATACCCTGGGGTGCATCACACATGGCATTGCTAGCTGGCCAAGGGAAGGGATTGTTCCCCTCTACCCTGCGCTGGTGCAGCCTCACCTCGAGTACTGTGTGCAGTTCTGGGCACCATGGTACAAAACGGATGTGAAACTATTGGAGAGTGTCCAGAGAAGGGCTACAAAGATGGTGAAGGGCCTAGAGGGGAAGATGTACGAGGAGTATCTGAGGTAACTTGGCCTGTTCAGCCTGGAAAAGAGGAGGCTGAAGGGAGACCTCATTGTGGTCTGCAGCTTCCTCACAAGGGGGAGTGAAGGGGCAGGCATTGATCTATTCTCTTTAATGATCAGTGATAGGACCTGAGAGAATGGAGAGAAGCTACAACAGGGAAGGTTCAGACTGGATATCAGGAAGAGGTTCTTCACTGAGAGGGTTGTCACACAATGGAACAGGCTCCCCAGGGATATAGTCATGGCACCAAGCCTGTCAGAGTTCAAGAAGCATTTGGACTTTACAGTTAGTCACATGGTCTAAATTTTTGTGTAGACCCGTGTGGAGCCAGGAGTCAGACTTGATGATTCTTATGGGTCCCTTCCAAGTTGGGATATTATATGCTTCTAAAATGCATTATAAAAGACACAGGCAACTGTAAAGATCCTTCTCAGATCTTCTGATTCCTCAAGGATTCCTCAGGTATTGGCTTAGACTTCACTAGCTCTCATGTTGGTGTGTCTCAATAAGTGTTTAGGGAATCATGTCTTACAACTTGCCTTTATAAACGGTTAACCCAGAACAATCCATGACATGTGCTTTCTCTACTCATGATGGAGTCTTCTTCACTTGATCCTTTGAAGTTTATTCTTCTCCTTGTGATTAACCATAAAGATATTGAATATACACTAACTTCTTTCTTCTATTCTTCTTAAGATTGCTGAATTAATATTTATATTTCTGTTGTGATCAGACTATACTACTTTTTACTTCACTACTTCATTTAGGCATTTATACTCAGAGGCTATTTCTTCTCATGGAATCACTGTGATTAAACTTAAAAAAAAATCTTATAAAAGATTTGAGAAATATTAATTGTACAGGAACCATTCGGAATTTATAATGCATGTCTGAAGTAGTCTTGGCAAAGAGTCTACATACCATGTATAAACAAAAGGAACTGTTTCAGAATAAGGTAACCAAGAGTGCACAACCCCAAAACAGTGAAAATCCAGTTTTAATAGAGTTAAGTGAACTACAAGAATCACACTTCCATGACCATCTAGATGAATTATTTTCTTCCCAGCCTCGTTGTGACAGTTTCTTCATTATAACTCTTAAAAGTTTCTTAAACTTTCATTCTTTCTTAGGTTCCCCTACCTCAATATCTTCCTGAAATCTCCCTAAATTTTCAGCACACCCCAGAGAATTTCTACAACAGAGAATTTACAATGCAAAATTTCGGAGGCAAGGCAATAAGGGGAGTAGAGCAGTTCTCATCAACACTAGTCAACGCAGAATCACAGAATTTCTAGGTTCGAAGAGACCTCAAGATCATCGAGTCCAACCTCTGACCTAACACTAACAGTCCCCACTAAACCATGTCACTAAGCTCTACATCTAAACGTCTTTTAAAGACTTCCAGGGATGGTGACTCCACCACTTCCCTGGGCAGACTGTTCCAGTGTCTAGCCCTTTCGGTAAAGAAGTTCTTCCTAAGATCCAACCTAAAACTCCCCTGGCACAACTTAAGTCCATTCCCCCTCATCCTGTCACCAAGCACGTGGGAGAACAGACCAACCCCCACTTCTCTACAGCCTCCTTTAAGTTATCTGTTGAGAGCAATAAGGTCGCCCCTGAGCCTCCTTTTCTCCAGGAGAACATGGACATCTGATCCAGCTATAGTTGCACAGCTGTGTGATCCCACAAATCTTTCTTTGCTCAGGCTGGGTGTGTCTCTGCACACTTCAACATGAACATTGCCAAATTCTGAAACATTCTGAAAAAATAGTTATGCAGGGGAGCATAAGATACCAGACTTCCATAGGAAATATAAGACAATAGTACATGCTTTGTTTGCTTTCATATTTAATTGCAAATGCAATTTGTTTTGTGTGAAATGGTTTCAGAAGTGATGTTTCACTGGAGTAACACTCATGTACTGAAGCAAAATTCAAGGTCTTTCAAGTTTGTTTTGAAATACATGGGGTAAAAGGGTCACGCGTACATACTGCAGGTGTTATTGCTTTGACTGCTAAATGTTATGTGGTTACTTTTGTACTAGGGATGGGATTGAGACCTCCAACTCATTTTGCAATAGACTATTGAATAGCCATCAGCTGAAGCAAATTTCAGTCAGTAGCAACCAAAAATGCAATTGAACTCAATGACCTGGAGGTCATTGGCTCTGTATCTCATTACCACTTTCCTAAACCTTCTAGTCTCAGAGTATTTCCTTCAGTCTTTTGAAAAGAGACATCTATTGTGCAGATATAACTGCCATTGAGTATCTTAGTCATTTAACTTTAGATTGTTGAGTTTCATTATTGTTTATTCCTTTGTCTCAAGCTGAATCATTTTCAATGAGTCAGATAAAGCACTATCATTATAATATCATTTATGAAGGCTACATGATTGTAGCTTTTCTCACTAAATCATTGAAATAGTGCATTTTTTTCTTGTTAACTATTACTTTATTTTCAGATGTGGCTATTACATTATTCTGTTTATTTATCAAGGAAACAGTTTTTAAGTAGAGATCCATTGAATTTCTCTATTAGTATCTGAAATATTGATTAGTTTTAACCATAAAATAAAACTTTTGAGGGACGCTTTACATAAGCATTTTTGCTGTTCATACAATTTTTCCAATAACTGCCTGCTTTTAAAAATATAATGGGAGAGATTTCTTTTTCATTTTCTTTATTTTGCCTGAACAAAAACATAAGTTTTGCTATAAAAGTTAGATTTTTGGTCCATCTTATATAACATGTCAGTAACCATTAGTTAGAAATTATTTAGACACAAATAAACTAAAGCATCAAAGACATGGGAAATTGTTTCCCTCCAAATAATCAGTTTACATCCTGAATAGTGAAAGACAATAATCTAAATCATTACTACTATGAATCAAAATATTTTATCTTACTCTTTTATATATCAGGGATGTTTGAAGCGAACTCTGGCATCTGTGTGTCAAAGACATTATCTAGTGAATAAAAATCCTACTCAGAAAAATATTTAGGGTAACTGTTTCTGTCTGCCCTTCAGTAAAAAGGAACAACAAAGAAAAGAAGGGATGAAAGAAGAAAGGAAGGAAGATAAGAGGAAGGAAGGAGAGAGAAAGAGAGAAAGACAGAGAAAAGAAGGAAGAAAAGGAAGAAGAGAGGGAGGGAGGGAGGGAGGGAGGGAGGGAGGGAGGGAAGGAAGGAAGGAAGGAAGGAAGGAAGGAAGGAAGGAAGGAAGGAAGGAAGGAAGGAAGGAAGGAAGGAAGGAAGGAAGGAAGGAAGGAAGGAAGGAAGGAAGGAAGGAAGGAAGGAAGGAAGGAAGGAAGGAAGGAAGGAAGGAAGGAAGGGCAAGCTTGACTTCTCATGTGTTTTTAACTTCCAGAAGACTTAAAAACCTCTAAAACAGAAATATATTGTTTAAAAGATTGCAGTCAGTGGGAAGGTCACATTGAGCAAGCCGTTTGACAGCTGGAAAGTATTCCTACCAATGAATACCATCACCATAGACTGTTTTGAGCTAGGGGTAATGTAAACACAATTTGTATGTTTCACATGTCTTTCCTGTGTTCCCTTTGTAAAAATTAAGAAAAAATAAAACAAAAGAAACAACAAAAACAACAACAAAACACAGCTTTTTTTCCAGAAAAAGACAAAAAGATAAACTCATTTTCATTTATAGTCAATTGACATTATCTTAGAATCCTCTTTTACACATTTGTAGGAAAGTATGTAAGTAAAACCTCTCCCTTAAAAGTGAAACAATGATTTTTTTTGTTGTTGTTGTTTTGTTTTCTCCCATACTGCATGGAATTTTTATAATATTAACATAATAATGACTCTTAAAAGGATTTCATCAACTTGAAATCTTAAAAAATGTATAAACTAATGGAGATGTAAGTTTTAATAGTTAGACTGACCACATTTATAGTTTGCAAACAAAAATATTTTTTTTTCCAATATTTGTTTAAGTTACTAAATATGACTATACTGGTCTCCCTTCAGCTTTTTTTCTTCCCTCTGTAAACAGTAAGGCCTTCATTCAGAAGATGAGTCATGCAATAAAAAATAAAAAATAATATTTTATTTTTTCTACAAAGTGAAGTCATGCAAAAACATATAATATTCTATCTGCAGAGTTAGATGAAGTTGTGAAAGAGTTTTAGTCCTTCTAAGCTGCAGCAAATATAGAATTATCTGAAATATACATGTATGTAATGATGAAGAACAGACCTACTGAAATAACTGTACCTTTGTTTGCAATTCTAGCAGAGACATCAGGAATTTAATGAGCCTTTACTATAAACTGCCCTCTCATGCCGGAAAGTGGGCCCTTGCGAACAAATTTGAGATTTGAGGGTAGCGGAGCATAGGGAAACTTGTAGACATCATCTGCACTGTAGCTACTTTGCTGATTGTTTGAAAAGTTCAGTCTCAGCCAGAGCTGTTAATCTGGAATGTTCCTCAAGCATTACATTCACTTTAGTTATTTATTTATTAACTTTTTTTTTTCTTAAGCCACTTATATTAGCCCTTAGGTTTATAAGAGGGCTCAACTGTTTTTGAAGTTGCAATAAAAATAGCAGGCACCACTAAATGGAAAACGAAAAAGGAAAATATATCCTACCCAAAAGAAGAATTTCTTATAACAGGCACACAATGAAATAAACATTACAGGAATTTCAACTCAAGTGGCTTTAATTTGCCATAAGTTTTAAACATTAAGGCTTGTTAGCAGGTATGGTTGTGGGGAAAGGAGTGAAGGGCCACCATCTATAATATATTTGAAGAATAAAAGCAGTTTCAGATCCATATGCATGGGAAGCTCTGTTTTTATATTTTTCCGTTCTCGTTACCATTATTTATATATTTGATATTTAAGTACCACAATTATACAAAATTGAAACTGAATGCAAAATATATGTCACAGAAAGCTCAATTTCTGTAAGATTTAGTTTGTACATTAATTTGTCCCTGTTTTTACTTGATACCTTCTATGTCCCCATCTTTACATATTACCTTACCCCTTCTTCCTGGAAGTAAGACAGATAAGCCTTCCAATTCTTTTCAGTTCTCTGAGGATCTGATTCCCCTTGATTTATACCAGGCAACCTCTAAGTACCATGTTGCAGCTACTATCATGGAGGTCAAGGAGTACTTGACTGGACTCTTGCTGGAGCTCAAAAAAAGAGTAATGATTTGCCTGAAGGGTCACTATAGAACTGTAGAGGAATGTATGAAAAGCTTGAATAAATCCTCTGCTTGTGATGAAGAAGTGTTGCTTTTGTCAGGATTGATTTGTCAGTGTTTTTGTTGTTGTTGTTTTTGAAAATATATTATCTGAATTCAGAGAAAATACAGGAACATTCACCGTATTTTAAAATATAAAATAACTTGCACATAGGAACATTTGCAAGGAGTATGGGGAGGTAAGTGGATTATGTCTGTGGCAATGCTGAGGGTAGAGGTAATAACAGGGATCTGATAAAAGAGGAGAGAGTCTAATCTTAAAGGGAGATTTCAGCATTCAGGTAAGAAATAGAAGGAGGGTATTAAGAGGACAGAAAGAGAAAAGAGAATGGCAATCAATCAAGTATGTACAGGTAGTATCACTTTCTAGCTGTAACTCCCTTTCTATTCTCATTTATTTGGGAGGAGCAGTTGAGGGAGTGTGCACTATATCTTTAGACATCCCTAGTCTTTCATGGTGTTAGCGAAGCCCTCTTGCTCTTCTAAGTAATTTGAAGGCTCTCTTTATTAGCTGGTGTGAATGCATCTGCTTGGTCTTGTCTGTAATGTATGCAGACAAGTAGTGTATGTTTCTTGACATGGTCTTTTGAATGTCTTGTACTCATGAACACACTAAGATCCCAGTATCCATAAAATACTGTTTGATCAGGTTTCTGTTACATCCCAGCATATACATATCAGAAAACAGGGAGTCACTGCTCCTATATGTAAATGGAACATGCAACTGTTTTAGAAACTGGTGTAGCTGAAGGACAGAAGCATATAATAGGTTTTGAAAGTTCTCATGCACAGTCCGTAGACAAATCAAGAAGAAAATCTGATGAAAGGACAGGAAAACCCCTTCAGAGTTTTGATTTTCACAGAACCATACTATCACAAAATGGTCAAGATTGGATGGGAGGTCACCTGGTACAACCTCCCTACTCAAGCAGGGTCACCTAGAGCTGATTGCTCAGGACCATGTCTTTTGAACGTTTCCAGATAGAAGACTCCACAAGCCCTCTGGGCAACCTGTGCCAGTGCTCTATTACCAGCAAAGTAAAGAAATGCTTCCTGAAGTTCAAGAGGAACCTGTGTTCCATTTTGTGCTCATTGCCTTGTGTCCTGCCACTGGACACCAGTGAACAGAGCCTGGCTCCATCCTTATTGCACCCTTCTTTCAGGTATTTATATATATTGATATCGTCCACCTTCTCAGCTTTTTCTTCTCTAGGCTGAATAGATCCGTTTCTCTCAGCCTTCCCTCAGAAGAAAGACAGTCCAGCCTTTTAATTTTGTCTGTATTCTTCTGGTGTTATTTATTGGAAAGAAGTGACTCTCTTAAAATGTATTTATTTTGAAAGACCTACTCCTCACGTGATGTACACAGACATATATATTGGGATTATCTTTGAATTTGATGTGATTGAATGTAATGTAAAAAATTCATAAGACATTTTGAAAACCACTTGACCTAAAGGTTCCTAAGACACTACTCTCAGCTTCCTTCTAGAACTTCTTAATGTTGTTGAATTCTGTAAAGGTTATTTTGTTTGATCTTGAACTTTTGTAATGTGCACACACTCTTGGCATCAAATACATATCAAAATACATATATTCTTTGCAGTATTTTGGTAAGTCTTACACTGTGTTTTGTACATTTGTCTGTTGTGCATAGCAGGAGTTTTTTATATATAACAGCAATACTTGTGATAATAATCACCAATAAAACTTTCAGAAATCAATTTATCTGTTTCAAGTATAATGTCAATTAACTGCTCTAATAGAAATCTAATATTTCAGATTTTCTGCTCTAACACAGTAGTTGTTACTACTTCTAATGCAATTATGTTACATCATTAAAGTAGGAATAAGGCTACACAAAACATTTGAATTCTGTTTCTTAAGGGTTTAATGGGTGTTCACCTATTTCCACTGCATTGGGTTTACATGGAAAGTTTTTGGTAGTTGGAGGGCTGCAGTGTGGCATCTGTGAGGAGAGGCTAGGGCTGCCTTTGCTGGACACAGATGGTTCCAAACATCTCTTCTGGCCCCACCAGAGAGCACATCTTAGCTCTGCAGCCAAGATTGTGACACCTCTGGGAAGATGTGTTTAAGAAAGGAAAAAATGCCACACAGGCAGAGGAAGGGGGAACAAAAAAAAAACAGTAGAGAGAACATCAAGGTCAGATAAGGAGGAGGAGGAGGTGCTCAAGGCACCTGAACAGTGACTCCCCTGCAGCACAGTGAAGCAGGTACTCCTTGCAACCAGTGGAAAGGACAACACCAGAGCAGATAACCACACCACAGCCCATGGAGATGACTCGTGTTTTCCTGAAGTTTTATTCTGTGGGGAGAGCTTATGCTGTAGTGTGTTTTCCTGGAAGGACTGCAGCCTGTGGGGAAAGCCCGTGCTTGAGGAAGGGAAAAATGTAAAATGGAATATTTCCGGTTCTTAATTAGTAATGAAGGAGATATTAAAGAGAGAACTAAACACAAACTTCCTTGTGAAATGTGTGAAAATTGTGCTTCAAGCAAGGCAAGACAATACTGAAGGTTTTTTTTTGTTTGTTTGTTTGTTTTAATGTGGACAAGGGTACAACTATCTACTAAGATTAAAAATATATATATTTTCCAGGGTATGGATACCTGAAAGGTCATTCTACCAGTGATTGTCATCTGCTCAGCTGTCATTTCAGTCCATTCGTGGATTACCAAGTATCATGTTCCTGTTCTCAGTCATTTCCTTTCTTTGTGACCCATACATATAAGCCTAAATTTATTTGCTCCATTCTTCTCTGCTTGTGTAGGCAGATGGTCTAGACGATGCTAGAAAGTTTTTTCTCTCTAGAGCTTTCTTCTCAGTAGTTCTCCATTTACTCACTATTGTTCTGTCTTCCCAATTATATAACCATAACTCTTAGCAAGAGTTCCATACCCTCCCTGCCAAAACAAAGAAAAACAAAACAAAACAAAAAAACACACATACGTGCAAAAACTCTTCATTTTAATCTGTTAATGAAACAATATTTTTTATTGCTACCTCTGTCTTATGCATATATGAAGGTATTTAATACCTTAATATTACAGTCCCCTCTGTCTGGGGTATCTACTTGCTTTATTTTAAGGTCAGACCTGTAGAGTAGAGCTAGGACTATACAAGGGACTAGTGTATTTTTTAGCAATTAAGAAAGACAGAATAATTTTAAGCAATAACATTTGAGTAAAGATGCTCTGCTGCTTTTACACTTGTCATCTTAAAAAAATCAGCTGCTTTACTGTAAAGTTCACTCCATACTTGTTGCAAGTGCTTGTAGTCTCCATAGCTGTCAGCCAGTGTTTATGTTAAAATCACCTGAGAACGCCTCTAACTTATTCACTTTTAATAGCTCCCTTCCTGAACTTGTAGCACATTTTAGGATTTTTCAGTATGTTTGTCTACCGGTTTCTTGGGTTTGGTCTTTTAGCTATTAGCAGTTGGATTCTCAGATACACTATTTTTCATTTCACAGTAATGTTGGTGGGAACTGAAGATATTCCACACTTCCAAATAGTAAGTTAAAAGAACCTCGTAAATGTTGACATTACATATAAAGTACTCATACTATTTCACATTAGTCAGTCAAAATTTTAGCTGCATAGGATTCAGATAACATCATCAGGTTTGAACTGTTCTTGATATGTGTAAATTATAAGCTATTTTTTCAATTTCTTCTTCTCAGTGATCTACAGCTTCTAAAAGAGAAATTATTTTCCAGACTGATTAACTGAAGACAATATATTTTACTTAGCTGACTTTTTTTTTTTTTTTTTTTTTTTTTTTTTTTTTTGCCATTGCCTGCCATAAGTTGGCATTGTTTTATTTAGCTGTGTGTGTTTCTTTCATTCTTTCAGTCTAACAGTCAAAGCTGCTTCGGTTTTCTGGTACTGCAATACACAATTGATACCTGAGAAAAGGAAAATATTGTTGTAAGGGTTATTATTCCTTTTAAGCACAGGAAAAATGTTTTAGGATATTTTCATGTTGGTTTTTCCATAAAAAGTAAAAAATTTTTCAAAGCAAACTTTTTACATGCACTGTTCACAAATTGTCCATAACATTCGGAAGACAACTCTATAACCTTTGATCTTACCCTTTATTGTGATGATATAGTGTATCATAATTTTGTTGGCATTATTTTATTGTATTCTAGGATGCCATTATGCTTCCTTGTTGGCTGTTTCACTGGATCAAGCCACATTGCTTTTGGTGGATTTTTGCAGTTTAATTAGTATGCTGCTGTGCTGTTTTTAGTGGCATGCTGCTATGGTACCTTTAATTGAAATCCTTCTCTTATGACTATAATAATTATATCACCCTGATGCCTTTAATCTGGCACCATTATATGGCATGTGGCAGTGCTGCATTAACTTCTTGATGTTAATCATTTGGATTAGCACCAAGGGATAACACAGAAGTAAGAAACACACTGGCTCCCCACTTGGAGTATTTTGTCATTTCTAAGTCCTCTGCAAGGCCTGTGGCATACTCAGAGATACCAGAATAGGCATCCTTATGCTACAGCTGCTCTTTTAAAAATCCTGGGATATATGCATCTTCACTTGGTCTTTTCCCAAATGTTGTGGGAACAAACAAATGATTTATTAATTGCAATTAAGTTCACTTCTCATTTTTGTTCCAGTCTCTAGCAACTAGATGGAAATTGTTCTGGGTCAAATCTTTCTGTTATTTCACAAAAATAACAAATAATATGTACAGAAGATTGTACAAAACTTTGTCACGATGCTCTTAAATAGTCTTCTATTTATTTTAAAGTGCTAACTTAATGTTATCTGAGGCATTCCAAAAACAAACAAAAAATATGCCTTTATGGATCCAGTGGCTGGAGACAGGGATTAATGCCATCTGATACAGTGAAAATATATGCACTATTTCAGATTATATTTCAGTGTATATTTGATAATGTCCATTCTACTTATTCTACTTCTTCCCAGATCTATTTAGTGCTGAGGATTGCAAAGGGTAGAGTCTCTAGGATATATTGGAATGAATGAAATTCAGTTGGTTAAAAGTATGTCTTGATAAAGCTGTTGGTGGTATTACTATGTTGGTGGATACAGCAGTGCTGATATCTTTTCCTTTGACCAAGGGATGTCTGTTCTATTTTTGTTACAAGCTGCAAAAGATACAGTGCCTTGAATCTCCAGTTTAAGCTTAATAGCCACAGTGCCAGAGTTCAGGAACTCAGGAAGAGTTCAGGAACTCTTCCTTCTGGCAAGCACACTGTAACTATCTATTTCAGATTTGAAGTTCCATGTTGTAGTATCAATATCTTTCTTATCTACAGGATGGATTGCTTCAACATGCTTATATTAATGATGAATATTTTAATTGGAATCTGATGTGGTGATCTGCTCAGTAGATGATGCTGATTTGCTACAAAACCTTTTTGCACTTCTGGTGATTTTCACTAGGTTTCTATTGGTTTCTGTGTAGATCTTGGGGCTTTCAAAGTGCCTGAACTAAAATCTCTGTCTATGAAGTAAGTTCTTGTACCACCACTTGCCTTTGCGACAGTGTTACATACCCCTGGAATAATTCCCCACTTTTCTGGACTGAGTTCTGGAGTAGTACATGTTGATCCACATTCTACACATCAATCCTGTCTCTGAGCGGAGATGCATTTTGGGATTTCTGTGCAAAAGTAGTTGTGATTTCACTATATATTTTATTACATGAGTAGTATGTACCATCCATGAGGTAATCTGAGTATGTTTTTAAAGAGTGGAAAAATATCAAAACTCTTGAAATTTGCTGGTTGTATGGTTTCATACTTATATTTCATTAATCCTATATCTTTTTGTTTTAAAACACTGCAGAATAGGTCAAGTTGCTTTGGAAGTCTTCTGTGGGCAAGTTGCTTTTTAAATGTAACATAATAAATGCATGATTCTCTACCTTCACACACACACACACACACACACACATACATCATTTTTTGATCAGCTAGGTGTTAAAGGCACACAGATTTCATGCATGGAGATTTATAATATCATGCTAATTGGTAAAGACCTGTAAACAGTGGGACAGATCCATAGTTGTTTGGGAAGTAATTTCATGAGAAAAATAATGCATTTTTGGCTCCATGCATTGGGTCCTGCAATGTTAGGTTATGTCAGGTTACATCATAAAGAAACTCATCTACACATCTGTAAAGCAACACAGAGAAGCAATGGTGGGTTGGAGGAGCCCAAAGCTAGGGACACAAAGCTATAGCAGCCTCAACGCTATTCAACTACCAGATTTAGCAACCCTTAACTGTTCCTGTTTTCCGTTCACTCCCTCAAATATATGACCAATTCAGCCTAGTTAAGCAGTGATTGTTTTCCTCTTGTGAGACTTAGTTGGAATGATTCATTATCTTCCACCAAGCATAGACATCATGGATAGCAACAACTGATGGAGCTAAGGCTAAAATTTCTTCCATCCTTCCAGTCTTCCCTCATTTATCAAAGAATCACAGAATGTCTGAGACTGGAAGGGACCTCTGGAGGTTACCTGTTGTCCTCCCTCCCCCCCTTCCCTCTGTCCCCTGAAGTACAGCCACCCTCTAACAGGTTGTCCAGGACAAACAGGGAGTAGACTTTTCATCCATCCCTTGACTTACAGCCATTATATAACCAGAGTTCTAAAGATATCTTTTTAAATTGCTATTAGGTGGAAAGCTTAAAAGAAAAAAAAAAAATCAATTGGAAAACTTGCAAGAAAAATGTATTTCAGAATATGATTTTATTTTGCCAGCTAAATGCAGTCAAGGTAAAAGTTCTGTACGATTTTATAGAAACTCTTCATTTTAGTTTAACACATTATCTCAGCAATACTGTTTATTCTTACGAAGTATATAGAGTAGTCTTATGTTCCTTCTATCCTAAAATGTTTTGCAAACAAGCTTTCAGTCAAGATTTTGGGACCTCTTACAGTTATTGCTAAAAAAAGTTAAGGAGTGACAAAACTGAATTTAAGCAAATGTAGACCTGAGGCTTACACAACAAAACAAATTATGTGAAGATGTGTCCTGTTTATGCTTTTTTATATATATAACTATTTTTAATTGCTTTCATGCACTTGGGCTACAAATCTGTTAATAAGACAGTCTGGCTGGTTTAGTTCTAAGGTAGATCTGGTCAATGTTGCTGGTAATGCAAACAGTTCATCCTTACAATTGAATCTACCTATAGGGAACTCAGATCCACTGAAAAATCTCTTAATCTACACTTGAATTTAATAAAAGCTACAATGACTCGTTTATTTTAAAGAGGAAAGAGAAACAGCCCATTTCTACCGCCTCATAAGAACAGACGTTGACTTTTTTTTTTCTTTCTTTTTTTCGTATGGAGGTTCTCATCTTTTCAGTTGGCTAAATGACAGCAGGTGAAGCTGAAACACCTGAAGGTTCACTGTCAGGATTTACTAAAAGGAGGGCTTACTTTCACTGTGTAATAGATTTTGAGATGGACTCCATAAAAGGATCAAAGATATCTTCAGTGCAGCACAATTTAATATAATTTACAGGAAGTAACTACGCAGATACATGTACACACACAATACATTATTTCTATTTCAATGAATGAATATAGTTATATACATGTGGTGTGTGGATGTAGTTCTGGCTATATGAAAATTTATATAAACACAATTTTGTAATAGGGGTTTACATATAAATGTTTTATATTTCATTGTGTGTGTGTGTATGTATCTCTACACATGTATACATAATATGGCCTGTGTATTTGCTCTACAGATGATGGTAAGGCAACATTTCAAACATTTGCTTAAGTGCTAAAAAGAGGAAATGATTTACAATCGCGCTCCAAGCTGCTGCCAGAAAAACCTTTCTACATCACATATTTCAATCTGTTTTATGCATGTTCCTGCATACACATCTCACACACACCGTATCACTACGAGAAAACCACTGCTCTTTGAAACTATGATTTCTTCTTCAGAACGTATTCATGACTGAAATATTCGTTTTTATGTATTGTTATCAGATGCATTCCAGAAAGCTGTGGAGTAACTACAAAAGCTTAGCATCTGAACGCTACTTGTGTAGATTTCTTTAAATATAACCTATTGACCTGCTAGAAAAAAATATATATATGTATATGTAACTGTGATCAGGAAGAAATTTTGTTGTCTGCTGGTCACTTTAAAGATAACAGTATACGCTTTAAAAACATTTAGCCTATTACCAGTTTGTATCTGTTGGCTTGTCAACAGAATTTGGAATCTGCTACAGCAAATAGGTCATTAGTAGTTCTGATTTTTAGTATTATGACTAATCTAAATTCACAACAGGTAAGTATCTATTTTGAGGTCCTATTTAATTTGAAAATATTCTGTTTATTCTCTTTCAGGACAATTGCAGCAGAAATCTAGTTGTTCTTCCAACTGCCTGTTGTCATAAAATTCCAGCTATGTAAGCTAAGCAAATGTAGCTGAGAGCTGTTAGATGTGTTTACCCAGAGCTTTTGAAAGATCAAAGAGGAAAAAGGGAATAAATAAATAAATAAATAAATAAAATAGAATAAAATAAAATACAACATTATTTCTACCTTGTGAAGTTTTCTCTAGAAACTCTACTAGCATGCATATACAATTTAAAGCACTTAGCCTTAGGAGGGCCCACCTCCTGCTATAAATGAAGAACTCAACACCAGGTCTTATGTAAAATAGAGGCATGCACCTCCTCTTCCTGTGTTTTGTTTGTCAATGGACTTTGGAATCTATGGTCTCCATTCAAATGCACTTTTCTTAAAATGTTACCACCTGTAGGCTACTGTTACATTATTTCTTTGAAAAATCAAAAAACAGGAGTGTAGTTCTGTTCAATTTAGCTTTACTGGGGATATGTGGTTTTACAGCCAAGAAAGAGAGCAAGAGAGTTATTCCCCCCCTCCCTGTACACCCAGACCCAGTACACCTCCCTCCCCCATGCCCTTGAGATGCTATTATGGCCACGGGCATCATGATATCTGATTTTAAAAGGTGCACTTCACAAGAGCACAAAATGTCCCTACCAGAATAACATGTTTTATGCTTAGGGTGCCATGAGAAAAACAGTGCCCTTAAAGGTTCTTTCTGTTAGTGCATATCCTCTGAGCTCTGCAGGAGATGGTAAGGTGTCTCAAAGTCCTGCTCTGGGTACAACTTTTCTCTCTGTTTAGGGCAGAGACAGAGATGGTTCAGATTCCTCAACTATGCAATCTTTTACAGAGTAGAAGAAGCTGAATACAAATATAAAATTACAATGCCTCTTGTATTAAGGATAATCAAGTATTTTGGTGCAACTGATATATGCTTAGCATTTTATAACACATTTTTAAAGGCAAGGACTGGATGAAATATAGCAATTTATCTGTGAGCTTGTGATGACTTGATTTGGAAAAATAGATCTAACATAAAATCATTTGCTTTTTTTTGTTGTTGTTGTTGTGAGATATTTCTGAGTAGAAAAAGAGCAACATGTTATGTAAAATGGATTCTGGATTAGCAAATGAAAGTCTGTAGAGAAGACGAGTGCAAAACCTGCTTCTCATTGATCTTACTGAAAGAAAAAAAAAAAAAAACAGTATGTATTACTGTATTTTTTTTTAAATGCAATATAGATATATTGAAATTTATGAATTTATTTAAATTCTATATTACTTCAGTAGTATAACATCTACTTTCTCTGTAAAACTACTGTTTGCTTCTTAGGTACAGTTACTTCTTGATCATGGAAGGAATCTGCTCACTCTTTTAGTCTTTTTAAATATATCAGTGAAAATCACAGTACAAGAATGCATAAAAGAAATGCAAACAGAGATGAATTTCAGAATTCAGGATTTTTTAAAGATCTTAATTCGGTTCTGCTACTTTAAGTGGAAAATTTTGTATACACATTCTTTAGAACCATGTTTACGACTCTCTATATTATAGTTTTTGAATATCTAAACTGCAATAAAATCTATTAGGTCATTGGTTTTAGTTGTGAAAGAAATGGTAAAAAATAAAAATAAAATCATTATACATATTTTTTGGAAAAGTAAATTGTATTTTGGGGAAATCCAGAAAGCACTTGTCAAATGAAATTTGGCTGGACTCATCTGTGAAATAGCCAAGGCGACTAGCACATATAGTAGATGGGATGCAGTGTTTTGAACCAACGCAGAGTTTATTCCTTGTTGCAGTCTCTGTGCCTCAAAGCATGCCGGCCTACATGGAACAGCATGGAACAGGTAACCCTTATTCTCCTTTAATATTTTTCCTAGCATTTGGCAGCCATCTTGCCATTACTGCTGCCCTCTGTTTTCAATCCACAAGCAGAAGTATTGCCAGCACGTTTCTAGGACGCAGTTTCCAATAGCAAATCCAGTTTAAGAATCAGAAGGAATTTTCTCCTCTGTTGCAACCACAACAATGCTCAGAATTAAGGAGCATTTTACTTTTTCTGAGGAATTTCATTGTTTCATTAGGTTTTAACAAAAAAAACCGTACCTTTATGTGAAAACAAACAAACAAACAAACAAACAAACAAACAAAAAACTTAGGAAATGTTTTGTTCAAGACATAATGATGGAAAGAGCAGTTTCTAGGTATAAATGTGAATCATAACATGGATATAAAAAGATCTGAGCTCTACTGCCAGTGCTGTGAGGTAGCAAGAAATTTAAAACTTTAAGCTGGAATTACTCCTTCAAGAGTATGTTAGTTTAAACACAAATTTGAACTGGCAATGCAACTTTTCCGTTTTAGCAGATTTCTGTTGAAACACCAAGAAATCTCAAAAAAAGGAGTTTAAGCAGATCTGGACTCTTCCATACCCTTCAGTAAGACTGAAGAACCTATTAGTTTGGTGAAATAAAGCACCTGTTGTATGTTAAAGAATTCCTGCTAGAATCTTGCAACAAATGTTCCTCCTCAGAACTACTGAGTATCAGGATCATGCCATAGGAAGAAAGAAATGTTTGCTGGTAAATTATGGGGAGGAAACATAAAAATTGAAGAAGCAGTGAATAAAGGTAAAGACATATTGGAGTGCTTTGAAACATTTTGCAAGCTTAGGAAAACAAGGTAACCATCAGAAGTCCTTTCATGACTCCTCATAACCTGTGGCTTGAGAGGAATAGAAAATGTGTTGAAGAGAACCAATCCTGTTTCCTGACATTCTGTACATCCTTCACTGAGCCTAGTAAAAAGATGTGCTCTGAGGTGAGAAGCACTCTCCCACTGCTTTAATTAAAATCAATACATTTGCAGGTATGCTTTGAAACACACCCATCTTTAGGTATATCTTTCACTTCAATGTTTTAATCTACGTTGTTCTACATATCACTTGTTTTAACCAAGCATCTTTAGTTTATTAGTCTGACTTTTTTTTTTTCATTGATTCTTCCATTTACTTTTACACTATATTGCATTTCATTTACCAAATAATTTTATTGATGATATTACATTGAGCACAATAATTTGTCCTTCACATTCAGGACTCTCTGCTTCTATTTTCTATTTTTATTCTTATATCTTAATTGTATTTGTTTATTTATTTGAGCACTAAAAGCTCTTACTATTGCTCTGGTAAGTTTGTTGTTGATGTTACAATTATATTGCTTGATAAAATTCCATTTAACCATATCAGGCATGGAACAGGTCTTTAGTCTTTGATTAAAAGGACACTGTGTCTTTGAACCTAGAATACTTAAAGCTCAGTAAAATTATTGGAAAATAGAGTCAGACAGAAGATTTAGCCTTGAGTTATGATGCAAGCTTTTGTCATTTTCTTGTCATTACTTTTACACTTTCATACTATTTTTTGGGGGGTGGGGTGGGGGAGAGGAGAATTCAGTCTCTTATTCCCCTGTCATAAGTTCATACAACAAAAAAATCACCAGCTGACTGCTTGTGTAAGAGAAATTGTGAAACGCCATATGCTAAATGCTGTTAGTAGCACAAAGTGAAAAGATAGGGAAAAAATATATATTTATTCTCTGTAATCTTCTTTGGGTATAAAAACTCTATGTGTTACTTTTAACAACTGTGGGCACTACTTTATACTTTTTCAAAAAGTATGACTTATAAATTGAATCTGTCTGTCTTTAAGAGGGGGAAAATAAATACAAAAATAAATAAATAAATAAATAAATAAATAAATAATAAAGCTCCTCCTTCCTGAAAATCATTGGACCATTTCTGAGTTGTGGCTTTGAAGAGACATTTGATTTAGGAGTCTGATTCAGAAATGTTGGCTATAAATACTAGAGAAAGTCATAGAATATATGGGTAACGCATTATTACATTTAATAATAATAAGGTTAATCTTTAAAGACTAATGGTTACATCTTCAATTCTGATTACTTTTATTATAATACATAATAATTATTTCATAAAATGAATCAATTCTCATATTCTTCTCATTCCATCTTGCATGTAAATTTTTTGGCTCTGCAAAAGGTTTATGGTCAAAGACACCAAGAATATGCAAGAAAATGCCAAATTCTAACACAATTTATTTCTTTTAAGAACTGGTTATTCACAGGAGTTCAAACACTTCTGTAAATTCAGGCCTGCTCCATTACCTGACTCAACAAGGTTGAACATTTCCTTCATTATTCCTTTGTCTATACAACCAGGGACTAAGTCCACCATAGCTGCTATAATAAACCTATGATAGAACTATGATAGTAGCTCATGTTCATCCAGTTACTCACTTCCTAATTTTTAGTGTCATAATTTTCCAAACATAATCCTCCAATCCTATGCATCTATATTTTTTGTTGTTGCCAGATGACTGTACATTTTTCTGCTTTAAAATGTATGAAGACTTTGAATGTTTGAATGAGATAAGTTTCACTAGTAATCTATATATTTCAGTAAAATTGATGTGCCCTCATCCTTAAAAGTTCACAATTCTTATATGACCTGCAAGATTTGCCAGCAAAAATTTAATATGTTGCCAGATTATCAATAAAGATGCTGAATAGCTGTAGGTAAAAAATGCCTCTCAGAAAACAGGTTCCTGAGAAATTTGATGTTGAATATTTATTAAGAGTTATTTTACCAGCTTTAATAGCATGGCTTATTTAGAATGAAAACTCCAAGTCCAACCTCTGACCTAACACTAACCAGTCCTCCATTAAACCATATCACTAAGCTCTACAAGTTTATATAGTTTAGTTATATAGTTTATATTATATATATAAATATACATATAATAATATAACATATTATATATTATATTATATATATAACAGTTTATATATAATAATATGTAGTTTATATATTATAAATATATATTTACATGTATATATATTTACATATAGTGTGTGTATATATATAATATTATTTATATTATATATATGTATATATTATATACTGTATATATGTATTAATATGCATATATTATATACATAATGTATAATATACAATATATAATAAATAATATATATAATATAATATACATTATATAATATACATATATATGATGTATGTACTATATTATATATATAATATATACACACACTACAGTATATACTAAAATATATACTATATATACTATATACATATATATACTATAATATATATAGTTTATATTATATGTATAATATAGTTTAATAATATAGTTTCAGTTGTTATTCTGGTCACTTTCTTCTTTTCATTGAACTTTAAGTATCAACTGTCTATCAGTTAGGATTAGTATTCTATGTACTTCATGTTTAAAAACAGGACTTCCATTCATAAATTGCATAGGAGACAATGGATATTTGTCAAACAAAATGAAATTTAGCATAGGCAATAGTCTTATTCTCACATGTGCCTCTTAGTGCTTGAATGAAATCAGTGTTGATGTGTGAACCAGGGTAAGGGTGTACATGAATTCATGGTGAATTTTGTAATTGATGTCATAACTGTCTGCTTTGTGGTTTTGTGCATGTGTATGTAGCTCAGAGAAAGTTCACAGGGAATTCTGAAATAAGTATCAGTCCACTGGGAGTAAAACAGAGACAAAAGGTGTCCTTTTTTTTTTTTTTTTCTCTTTTTTATCCTCTTTTTTTTTTCTTTTTTTTTTTCAGTAGATGAAGATGCATATGGGAGAAAGTGAGACATGAGACATGCATGGAATGAGGCAACACTTTCTGTCTCACTGGTTATCAATATATATATGTATATGTAGAACTATATGCATAACTATATTACACTGAACAAAAAATCCTAATGTCTACCACTAACAACATTTTTTTGGAATGTCTATGTTTTTCAATTTGTCTTTTAAACACTTCCAGTGTTTTCACTTCCTCTTACCCTGAGTGTTAAGTGAAATATAGACCAAAAAGAGAACCACTTGGAGTTAGGAAACGACAAAGTTAAGATTACAAATGCAGCATGAGCTCTGCCTCCCTGTGTGTACGTGCTTTGATAAATTCTTTTGTTATTTGATCATGTAAGTTTTGGACTTTTGTCTCCCTTCACTTTCAGGCCAAATCTAAATCATGCAAATTGATAGCGTAAGAGTTAGGTATGCATTGGGCACACTGGACAGACAATAAGGCAGGTTGTGAACAGTCTGAATAACATAGGTGAATTGTCTTGTGACAGAGGCCATGGATTAAGACAAAGCAGTCTGGGTTCTGCACCTATTTTTTCTTTATTTGAAACATTGTCTCAATGTCTCTCTATGTTCTGCCATTGTAAATATTCATTCAAGTACTTTCTTGAAGCGTTCTGAGAATAGATTCATTATTCCTTATGAAACACTTTGATATTACAGTGATGACATAGATAGAAGACTATGAAGAAAAATAAAAGCTTATTTGCTTCAGGGCTTGGAGGCTATGTAGTAAATACAATGTGGAACCACGTGTTGAACACAAGGATAAAAAGAAATATCCAGGTGTTGCTTAATACTTTGTGCCCCATATTAAACAGAGGCCCAGGGGAGAGGAGGGAAGGAAGGGAGTAAAAGTTAGTCTGTTTTTTTCCTACAAGAATTCTGATAGAAACTTGAGGATGATGTACACAGAGCACAAGACAGAGTTAAAGTTAGTGATATTATTAATAGCTCTTCAGTTATAGTTGCTATGAAATAATTGATTTGTTCCTGTATATAAGCATAAATATGTTTGAAGATAGTTTTGCATTTATTATGAACATTTTTCGTTAGTGAGTAAATATTTTCAAACGTCACAAATCCTTACAAAGGCTTTATGATGTTTTAAGCTATTTTCTCCCTTTTTGATAGTAGCTGAAATAAAGAAAATGGCTTACAGATTTAGCTGTGTATATAGTTTGAAAGTAACAACTGAAAAATGATGTTCATAATCTGAATTGCAATGAAACCAATTATCTGTACCATGGTGTTTCACTAGGGAATACTCTGAAAGGTTTAGTATTTCTTAAAAGAAATTAAAAACAGCTGTAAAAATACCATAAAACAAAAATAGCAGCTGCAAAAGAGATTAACATTCCTAAATTTCATTTGAACCTGATATGTTATTTTTCCAACAGCAACATACATATATACTGATTTTTTTTTTAATCTATTCTTTATGAAACTGTATCCTTTTAAGAAAAAGATTATTTATTTTTTTTAAACACTCTTTAGTATTACCCATGAATTTCACAAACATTTTTCCTCTCTGCACAGGAATTTTGTATTACATTTTCTTCTGTAATTATTACCAAGAATAAACTAGAGTTGTAGAATATTGATTTAAATATTACTGACTAAGAAATAAAGATATGCCTAATAAGCAGTTTATAGCAACCCTTACACTTTTGTTACTACAGCTTTCAAACTGAGCCCCATGATCCCTGTTCCTGTTTTAAAATTTTATGTAGCGTCTGTTTTCCAATTAAGTGGCCAGTCATAGATGAAACCTTTCCTAATCTTTTTCATATATATAATAAAACCAAATGTAATTTATAAAACAGAAATGGAGGTGGTGACAGTATAAAACAGTTTATTTTGCAGTCTTGGTCAAAACATATGGCAGCAACTTTTCTAGACCTCTGCCAGATGGCAGCCCTTAATCAATTTTGTCTGTTGTGCCGTATGTTAATTCTCTGTGAAAAGTGTTTCTTCAAACTCAATCAAAAAAATAATGAGTTTCATTTTCTTACCAAGAAGCTAATGCTAAAATTGACATATAGATAGGTCTGTTTAAGTTTCAAAAGTTTTTGAAAACCACAAGATATTTACACAACAGGTTAAATTGATTCTAATGGCCTTGAGAGCTGTTATTGTTATTCATCAGCATGCGTATCATTTCAGTTGAATCTGAATAAACTTACCTTTCTGATGATATTCTTTTCTCATTTCTGTTTTTCTTGTGATTTTCTTTTAAACTAATGACAGTGTTTTATTTTGCACATTAGAGTAATTTCGATCACCAAAGACTGAGTAAAATCTCAAATGATCATCACTAAACTCATTACTCTGAACACATTAAGTTAGAAGACTACAGCATCTATCTCTACGTCTCAGTAAAGATAGTTTATGATATAGTAGCTGCTATAAACTTTAACTACTGATCTACCAAACATATTTCTATGTTTCTTACATCACCCATACTAAAATATTATATTTTATGTATGTATCCGTTCTACATTTAATAAATGCTGCATTAAGACCAGTCTCCAAAGTTATTTTAAAGGCAATTTTTGTTTTGATAACCATGAAATTTCCTCTCTACCCAATAAATAATGAAGTATGAATTTCTGATAAAAGTACTTCCTCGTGGATGAAAATAGTAGACACAAAATCATTAGATCCTACTAAGATTCTAAAAGTTATAGTTTCTATATATTTTGATGAATATGTTAATAATGCAGATGGCTTAATAACTATTATTTTTTAAAGTCTGTAGGCTAATAGGAAATATAATAAATCTTTATACATTTTGGTCTACTTTTACGGCCACTGTTCCTTTGTTATATGTATTATTAGTGACACAGGCTTAGATTTTGAACTAAAATAAGATGTGTGCATAACAGAAATCAAATGAAAGAAACTAGTCCCTTGAGAAATATGCAATCCTTTTGTAGAACCTACTTTTAATGTAGACCAGTACTTAACATATTCACAACTTATAACATATGAAATGGGTGTATGTTGAAACAAAATATCAACCAGATCTATTCTCCTTAGCATGTTTATTTTATGACTGCTTTCTTTTGAAATAGAACAGGGGTATGGTAATGTGTGCGTGGACTAAATAGGTTGTGCTTTCTTGAGTAATAATCCCACACAAGTACAAGGCAGAAACACTGTGTTTTTCCAATATAATCCAGCAAGGGCAAATGACAACCTTACCTGATGGCTGATATCTTTTTATCATACAGCTGTGACATATTTTATGCATCACAAAGAATGATCAAACATGTCTCTGGAGTCTTTCTGTCATGGAATGTGGCCCCCATGCCCTACGTATGCCTTTACATTAAGCTACAATACACCTAAACCATAATTAGGTATCTGTTTCTGGTTCGTGATTATTTTGGAATCAGAAAGTACTTAGAAACACTGTAAAAATTTGGGTTTGTGTTAGTTTTAATAACTTGTATTGCTTAGCAGCTGGCAATGATTGCGAGGAAAGTATTTAAGATAAATGGTGCAGGTACTTAGTAATGAAAATATTACTGTAGATAATTAAATAATTTCAAAAGGACCATATGCTTATACTTTGAAAAACAAAATGGAATGCAACTTACCAAAAGATGATTGCCAGGGGATTTAAGCATATACTGCTTAATGTTTTGAAGGTTCCCACTTACAGTATTATGTTGATATTTTTGACTCAGGAAAAAAAAAAATTAAACTATCCCTGACCATGATGAACATGCCTAACTTAGTGGTTAAACTTCTTAGTTAACTTAGTAGTTAATTATGCACTGAGTTCTTCACTATCTTAACAATGCTTAAGGCAAGGTCCAAAACAAGATTTAACATTAATTGCAGTTTGTTGTGAAGTATGAGAACTGTATTCTTTGCTAGTTGTCCAGATCTTCAGTCCCCACACATAGGATTCCAGTGTAATTTGAAAAATCTAAGGTATGCGGTACCAGAGATTGTAAAAGTGAAACAAACTTTGTTTCTGTGGAGGGAGAATGGGAGGCCAAGGGAGCATACACTAAGGCATCCTAATGATGATGGATATTTATATTTAGCAACTGATTCAAGCCCTTGATGGTGGGCAAACCGTAACACCCCACGTATTGTTTTACAAGAAATAAAAAGTCTGCTACTCAGATCAACTTTATTTCAAAGTAAACTTGTCTGATATAACATGGATCCAATCATGCTTGAAACAGGGCACACAACAATCTCAAGGTCTTTGTGCACCAGTTCTGAGGGAATATAGCCTGTGACTTTCAGCTGTAGCCATCAGCTGGAACTAGACTAGGTGCTAATCATCATCAGGGCCAGTTTTACCTGCAGATTTTATACTTATTCATGTACTTAAACACCTTTCACACCTCTCAAGAAAGTATGAAACACAGGGTGGTAGTGGCTTCTTTGGCATCAGGAAGTTTGTATCTCATGTTCTCTGGAGTTGTAGCAATTTTGATGAAGCTGTTCCTCCTTCAATGCAAAGGAATGAAGAAATCAGCTTGGTATGTCCTATACCAGGAGGCAGTCACCAGACAGGCACTGTCAATAATCTTATGTAAGAACATGTGTGTTGTGGTTTTACCATCACAATGACATTTGGCCCCAGCAGAGAACTCAGGAGAAACCATAATTTTTTTTTCTTCCATCAGAGCTGTATGTCTGCTTTTCCATTCTGAGATTTTCAATGCTAGGACTCAAGTTCTTTTGACTGCATCTAGTTGATATACTTTGAACACTACAACAGATCTGCCATGGAGACCAGTGTTGCTGAAAGAATCGAAATTAATTAAACTTGACATGACACAAGACTACTCTATTAGAAATACGGATATGTGCTTCTATATTATTGTGGAAAGTGTTATAACAAAACAAAACAAAACAAAACAAAACAAAACAAAACAAAACAAAACAAAACAAAATAAAATAAAATAAAATAAAATAAAATAAAATAAAATAAAATAAAATAAAATAAAATAAAATAAAATAAAATAAAATAAAATAAAATAAAATAAAAATTGATACTAGATACAAACTGTCACCAAGTAGTGACTTCTTGGGTGGCAGAGGTTTCCTAACAGAAGTTCACTGATATTTCTAACAAAGAAAATAGATAAGATTCAGTTATGGATCCCTGTCAATCTAGAGGGTTTTTGTTTGTTTATTAGCAGTGCATGCCTTACATAGTCTTCAAAAGGAGGCAAATGTTACACTGTCATATCTGAATCTCTTGTATCTTCCAGTTCCTATATAATGCCTTTTTCTGATCTTCTGCTTAAGATGAAAAAATACTTGTTGCTCCAACACGGTGGAAATAAGTATCCGTTTCTTATAATAATAATTTTTACACCTCACACCTCACTCAGTTGCCAGTCAGACAACATGGGGTTTGACAGTTTCTGTTTCTTCAGTTTAAAGGGTTCTTCTGTTCATCCTCACATATCTTGTTTTGGACTCCATTCTGCAGACAAAAACTTCTTTCTTTCAGTGGCAGCACTTGGAAAATGTTTTCTATGTTCATGTTTTCTATGAACTTTGTTTTATGTAAGACATCTAAAAGAAAGAAAATAAGTTTTGACTAATATGATTAAGAAAATGAAATCAGTTTAAAGGGAAAATATAAAATCAACAGTGAATGATTAAAAGAGTATGAGAGAAATTATGTTTTCTAATTCAGTGTGTTCGCTAATCATGTTTTAACTTATTGTTTGATGATAATAAGTTTTGTATTGCAGTAACGAAGTACAGTATTTACCAAACTGGCTACAAGGTATAACTTTTTATGTATAAAGGAAGGAACTAAACACCCTTTTACTGAGTGGAAATTTAGAATTAAATTTGAGATCCACTCTTCTACCTTTCATAATCTAACATGTAAGAGGAGAACTAGGGAACATCCCCCTCTGCTTAACAGGAAGGGATGCAGACAAATTCCAAGAAGAAAACAGGCAGTAACCCAATGAAGAAAAAAATATTCTTACACCATTGTCAGGGTTAGATCCAAACCACTGAGATGTTAATAGGAAGACTGTTATTGACTTCTCTTGAGTTTTCTTGTTTCTTTGTAGAATGTGAGGGGGAGAAGAGAGAGGAGAGTTAAGACAGATTGGGGCAGAGACCATGGGTCAAAACACTTCAGAGCTAGTGAAAGAAGAACACTGAAAGTCTGTCCTTCCTTCACTACACCAACCTTAGCTTGCTTATTAGAATTGAATTAATTTCTGAAACACAAGAGGAAAGCTTACTAGCTACCTGACATCCAAGAAAATATTTACAGTACATATTCTGGACATCTTCTAGATGACAAAATATAAAAGATAAAAGAGAGAGAGGGAAGAGTAGGAGAGATCCATACCTTGGAATGCAAGAACGCATACAAATTCTGGAAAATTCACTAAAGCACTAAGCATTTAACACAAAATCAACTTTTCCTCTCAGAGAGTTATTAATGTATCAGGCTGGAGGTTTAACTTCTAAGATGACAGTGCTTTTCAAGTGGCTATACATGATGTCTTTTTAGAACAACATTTTTACATAGTCATTTTTTTAATTAAGTCAGACTTTTTGCCTTTATTTTTCTTTTATTCTTTTCCTTTTTTCTATTCTATTTTACTTTCTGCTTGGGGAACATTGATGCTTACAACCAATGCTTACAATAGGTGTACTTACAGAATTCAATGAAGGTAGTCTAAGTTTAGAAACACAGCACACTAGCCTGAGGAAGAAGACTGTATCCCTGCCTAATGATAGACTAAAGCAGTGTATTTAAATAAATGTAAAGCACTCAAAAATTACAATAGCCAAAAATATAATTATTATTATTTATTTATTTATTTATGAGAACTGGTAGCTGAGTAATTGTTCTTGCATTCAGCAAGGAAAAATTCTTTTAAAAGATAGTAAAAGTGGGGGGTTTCAAAGTAGACACCTGTTTTCATTTATTTCCAAACTGTTGCTCTACATCTATGAAACCTAAAACAAATTTTATAGTACACACGAAATGTATATATATATGTTCTGCTAACTTTTAAAAATTGAATTTAGTGGGTTTGTTTTTTTGCTTGTTTGTTTTGTATTTAGTATCATATTCACTTAAGTTTATCAAGGTCCCATAGACCTGAAAGCATTTCTAAGGCATCACAGTTCTGACTCACCATTTATTTATGCACATTTCAGTAACAGTTGACTAATTTTTTGCAAATCATTGGTGATCATGTGGCATGGCTGATTATCCAATACAGACTGGTAATGGGATATCAAATAACTGCTCTTTTAAGACAGAATTAGAAAACAGGTTTATAGTGGTATATCAAGCCAATGTTTTAAATCTATTTTGCTTTAAATATATTCCTGCAATACTATGTTAATTAATGGAGAATCCTAGAGTTCAGTTAATTTAGCAATCTCATACATAGAGGGGTTGTGGGTTTTTTTTGTTTTGTTTTGTTTTTACACAGAAAATATACACTATTATTTCTATGTTTTACTAGTCCATATTTCAGTTGGGAAAAATTCTCACAGAAACTTAGCAATCAGCCTCTCTGAATATGGCATAGTAATGTACTAGCCTGTGCGTATGAGGTCTTATTATGGAGATGTCAGTTTTAGTTTGAAACATAAACATATTTTTATTTATACATTAGTGCTTATAGTGATCAATGACCATGTGTGCAGTATATTAGAATTTGGTTTTGATCAGTAGAAAGCAATTATTCATAAAACTCAAAACAGAAGGCAAAGTTGTGAAAGAAAGGAGAAGAATTATGTCTTTCTTACAGGGAAGGTAATTTTAATATAGACGAGATTGGTCCAAGTCCTGCAGTTTGGATTGATAGATTATCTAGCAGAACTATCATTTCAATAATCTCAATGACAGTGCAGCAGTGGATACTTGGTACAATATTATAAATTAAATTTACTGCAAATGTCATTGCAGAGAATATGGAAAGAGATCAGTCATTTGTATTTGTAGAACTTGATAGGGAAAAATTTAAGATTCTTTGACAAAATATAACAAAAATGATCTACAGTATATGGCTATGCTGCCAGTGGTCTAAAAGACTACTTTCATTGTTACTTTCCTCATTAGGATATTTGAATTATATCAATGTTTACTTGATGAGAGAGGAATGATGCTCTCTTAAAACAGAGATATAGCCTTCACAAAAATTGTTTCCAGGATTTAAGAATGCCCAATGTCCATGTTTCAGAAACACTTTGCCAGATAGTAGGAGCTGCTTCTATTTACAATCTACTTGTGAAATTGGATAAGCTAAACTGTTTACTGGTAAATTAGTGTCCACATATTGTCACATACTGGTGTGACAATGATGTTGACAACATGGATGGAATACAGATTTTCTGTTTAGATTTTTGCAGCCCTGTTTCATTCTTTCTTTGTTATTATTTCATCATATACAATGCAAATTTACAAAAGATCTTTATTTTCAGACACCTGGAAATCAGTTATAGCAGATTGGAGCTATTTTTTTCCAAAGTTCATAAATTGAGAAGTTCCTTATCTAAGACAAGTTACTGGGACTTTCTTTGAAAACAGAATTGGAGCGTTAGTACTAAAGTGCAGTCAATAAAAAGTAAGATTGTTGTTTTGTTTTGTTATTTGCTGAAATTAAGCAAATGCAAGTAAAAATGAACTACATTTCAATTTAACCCTCACTATGCCAGATCTTTAGGTTCAGGGCAGCAAAAGAAGTAGAAAAGTCCTTGATTCTGTGTAAGCACTGCTCTGCAACAACTAAAACATCACCACTATTCAGTCAAACATCACCAGTGCTATCACCGCTATTTTCATTAAAACTCCAAAACACAGCATCATGCAAGCCTCTATAAAGAAAATTATCGATCACAGCCAAGACCATGTCAACATACTTGAAACACTAAGCAAGCTAGAAAATGCAAGAGATACAATTAGCATTAATAATGTTAATTTTAATACTAAATATTTAATTTATAAATGAAATGAAATACTGAATTCATTTAATCAATGTCCAATGTAAAATATAGTCCTACAGAAAGGATATCAGAGAGAACAGAATCTCAAGGGACCCTGGAGACCTGAGTTCTATTTTCAGCCTGCTACTGGCATACTTTCAGACTATTGACAAAAGATTTTACAGAACTGTGCATAAGCTTCTCTACCTAAATAATAATGACTTCCTTGAAGTGCTTTGTAAGTATCTGATTCTGTGCAGATGGATACTGCTGTAAACATGGTTATTGTAACACAAGTAATTTATTAAATTATGAAGTGATATGTAACATTTAAGTCACTATGAGATTGATTACAGTGACCTGCTTAATTTTTATAGTGTAGTACCTTCATCATAAACACTTGCGTAATTCAAAAAATATCCTCCCATGTATTTTAAGCCAAAGAAATACAAAAAAATTCCCCATTCAACCACTACAACACTGACTTTTGTCCTGCACTGTTTCATCAGATCAAAAGCAAATTTTTCCCAAGTATTATATTCTACAAATTTGATAACACCAGTGTAACAATGGTGCTTACTAATGGGATGATATTTGGTGCTGTCTTCCCCTTTTTCTAATACTAATAAACCTTTCTAGTGGACAAGAAGCTAATAAGACTTCCCTTGTCACCAAAGGGTATACAGTCTAGTTTAATTTGTTCTTAAAATTGAAACTAACATACCAAGATGGGGGAGAAAGTCTATTAGGATCATAAGGATGTGTAGGACGACAATTCAAAACACCTTGCAAAGATTGCTGTTTGAGCCAAAGGTTATATTTACCATTGAGAAAATACAGACAATTTATGTTACTTTTTTTCCACATTTCTTTGGAAGCATTCCTCAGTACAAATAGTTTTGCAAATATGTAAAAGGATTATTTTAATTTGTAACACGGTAAATATTTATAGAACAGCAATATGTATGAATATATGTATGAACAGCAATATGCATGAATATATGTATGAAAAATCAAACTTACTAGCTTTTTGTGAATCTACAGCCAAGTAAAATATAAAAAGGTAGACATTTCTGAATGTCACAAGGATTAACATTTTTTTTTTGAAACTGATGTGATTTTAAGATTTATGAAGGTATGTAACTGAATAGTTATGTCATACTCTTGTTTTCCTAAACAGTCAAAGAAAAATTCAAAGACATATCAAAAAAATACAGCTCCTCAGCATGCACAAAGTGAATCTAGACTACTGCCATAAAAGGAGATGTTTAGAAACATTTCTATATTTAACCATATGCTTCAGTACAATTGTTTACATTTTTTGTTCTTAGTAAGGCAAAATGTTGCTATGTCAATTATGGCAAGAATTTTTTTGTAAAAAAATTTTGAACACATTTCACTATGGTGCATCAAAACATGAAATAGCCATGATTTATTGCAAAGAGTTATTTCCAGCTGAGACAAAGTTATTGGAACTCCTACTGGCTCAGCTGGAGGGAGGGAACTTTCTTGGAAGACATTATACAGTAACTAAGTGCAGATTCTAAGTGTCCCACTTTTAGTTACAACTGCAGTAATATGCAGAACGTATGTGCATATTAAATCAAATCACAAGTGGAGATATGGCTAATGAGTTAAATTTCCTGTGGTATCCAGTCTCCATATGGCAGGTACAATATTTATCACACCATATGATTGAAACCAAGGACAAGAGTACATTCTGTAAACATGATTATGGCACCTTTTCATTGATTCAAGGAGTGGCATTCAGAAACTGTTTCAAGCTTCTGCCAAGATAGAATATCTGGGAGGAAGTCTCTAAAGTATTAACAGAAGTTTCCCCAGTGGGAATGTTTTTCCTAAGGAGGCCTCGGTATCAAAATCCAGAATGACTTAGTGCAATTTTTCCTAGAGATTTTATTGTTGGATTAATGTTTCTCTGTTCTACATGCTATTGTCAATGACACTTCTATTTTCCTACGTCTGCCATTGAAAATGTTTGGCTGATAGATCTGAAGAGTTTTTGACATGTATGTTATGTAAGCTAACTGTATTCCTCTGGTTTGTCACCTTTTTGAAAATATTTCCATGCCTGGCCTAATGACAAGCTATCAGAGTTACTGTAAGAGCTGTTATGCCTTTATTGAATATAAGATTCGGAAAGTGTTAACCCCAAAACTATGCAGTCATATAAGTAACCAATATACTAGTTGTTAAAATCTTTTTGTTTTTGTTGTTGTTGTTGTTTAAGAAATTATATAATATACAAAGAAACATTAATGTCTTTTACTAAATAACCAGTAGTCAGCCAGATATAAGAACATACAATGGTTGTGGTGGAATAGATTAAAGGTCATCTAACGTAGTGGCCTATCTTAAGCCAACAGTGGATGCTTGAGGAAGAATATAAAGAAAAGAAAAAGCATTTGATGATAATTTTTCAAAATACTTCCTGAGCCATGAGCAATGTGTGGCTCTGGGACTGATTGAGCAAGAGATGCCGTGATTCTTTTTGTAGTTTTGACTATTTCTCTATAGGCTTTTTGTTTGTCACCATGTTCATTTTTGACGTATGTTCATTGTAAGCAAAAAGTAGTTCAAGCAAAGTACATAAAGGGCCCTTAAACTGGAACATTTTCATGGATTTATATGGAGTCCTGTATCCTGCTTGATTTCTAGTTGTTATTATGCTGTTATTATTATAAAGGCATGGATCTAGCACAGCTTCCCTGTCATATCCATCATCCCATTGCAGGTATCTCACAAATCTTAGACAGAGAGCACTGCATATGTTTGTTTATGCAACTGAATCAAGTCCCTAGTTTTTAGGGGACACTTTTTACCTACAACATGAAGCTAGATGCTAGAGTCTAGGTTCAAATTAAAGTCAGTGGTTTCTCTAATAAATACAGTCAGACAGTGTTGAAAGATTAGTTATGCTTATCCTGACATAGGCATCTACTGATTAGTTAGCTGTTCTGTTCACTAGCTCTTTGAATAAATGACTAGATCTCTATTGACCGTACCAGGAGTTTTGATTCCTGAACCCTACAGAGGCACTTAACTGTGGACATCTGAAACTCCCACTTTTGATGGAGGGAGATTCTGTTGGATCAGAATCTCAGAAGTCCCTGATGCCATTAATACCAAAGGTTTCCAAAACATTTCAATGGAGCTTTCACATAAGATACAGTACTTGCCGAAGGTTATGCCCTTCTGCAATCAACTGAATCTTCTCCTTATTGTTGTAAACTACTGAGGTTAAGAAAATGTTGGGGATTTCTCAGATTAATTGAAAATGACTCTGACCTACTGCCTTTATATTCTCTAGACTAATTGCAAGACAATCTGATCTCTTATCTTTTTTCCCCAGAATACTGTTACTGACATGAATATAGTTAAGTATATAACATAATATTACCTAAATACTGATGAAGAGCTGCTTTAGTAGTGTTCAACTCATAGCTAAATGCCTGCAAAAATACTATGCAGTGTATTATAATTACAGAACATTTCTTCCATGTTAAAATGTCTTTTAAATGCTGAAATTAAACATACATTTTCCAAAAAGTTTGGAAAATACTTTTTTTTCATTTGGAAAATGGTTAAGATCTTTCTACAGAGATCATTATAAAGCTGTAAGATTACAATGAGAAAAAAAAAAAAAAAAAAAAAAAGCTTAATGTAGGGAATCTTAAAAATGTCAATTAGCCAATTAGCTTTTCAATGAAACCAGATTATTTTCACTGGGAATAATCTTAATAAAGCTTACACCTAAAAATTATTTATTGTTAAGTTCATGAAATAATATAATATTTATTATAACATAAAGTAATATCTGTTACCAAAAAATGAAAAAAAAATCTTAAAAAACAAGCAAAAATAAAAAGACTACTTATTAACAAACAAACAAACAAACAAATAAATAAATAAAATTTCCTTTCATTACTTGCCTAAATGTCCTTCTCAAAGGTCTAACATGAAAACATTGAGTATGGACTTCAAGAAAAATATCTGTATTTTTTATCTCTTGACTACAAAATAGCAAAATATTATTCTTGCTGAAAAAAAAAAATAAAATAAAATAAGCAAATAAATAAAAAATACAAATAAAATTTTGAAATTAAAATGCCTGAAAAAGCACTTTTGAAATTGTGTACACATACAAAGCCTATTAAGTAACAGTTTTCACTTTACCTACACTGTCCTTCAGTTTATCTTTAGGTAAAAATTTGGCAACAGAAATGTTTTAGTTGTTGATTGGTGATAATTTAAAATGATTCTTATCTTAGATCTTTGTCACAAAAAATAAGTCTGGAATAGAAGTTAATATTTTCCATGGGAGAAATTACTGGTATTGTCAGTGATTACAGTGAGATGTCATTTTTGTTTTTGATTTTGGTTTGATTTTGGTTTTGCTCTGTTGGATTGTGTTTTGTTGTTGTTGTTGTTTTTGTTGTTTTATTTTTATCATAAAAACCAAAAACCCATGGTGATCTAGACTGAAGTACAAGTTATAAAAAAAAATAAAAATAAAAAAATTACCCCACATTTCTGAATAAGGTTTTCTGATTATTGACCAGATATTACCAACACAGATTAAGGGTATTAAGGGTTTGATCCACAAGGTCACAATCCTGCCTGTTGTAAATTTCTAGAGGGGAGGGTAGAAAGGTACTATGCCATGCTAGAAAGGTACTTCAGAACCAATGAACTTGGAGATTCCTCTCTGAGAGACACTGCTGTACCCATTTTCTGTCCAAATAATCTCTCCAGAGAGGTTTTCTGCCTTCCAGGGGCCCACATTCACCATATTACACAGAGACTACATACCCTGATGGGTTCCAAAGACTACCACCACTTCCTACTTTTGCATGTAGGATAAAATGAGGCTGCGACAAGAAGAGTTCAAAATATCAAAAGGGACTTTATGTCCCTCAGAAAGTAATCATGAGCATTAGTAGCGTTCTTTTCTGTCCTCCCAATCAGTGAATGGGACCCAAGAACAAGGAGTTGAATGGATCAAGTGAATAACTGGCTGCAAGGCTGGTGCCAGGCTCAAGGTTTTGCGTTCTGTGATCTTGGACAGACTTTTGAGAGACCGGGCATGCTGACACTGAAATGGGAGCACCTGACCAGGTGGGGCAAGAGTTTTCTGGTCAGTAAGCTGGCTGGGCTTATCAGGAGAGATTTAAACTAGATGCGATGTGGGAAGGGTATGTACCTCTGAGAGAAGGAAACAAACCTGAAAACATTGTAACTTTAAGAAACAATAGGGAAATATACTTGTGAACTCCCAAAGCAATTAGGAATGGTTCTTCTGGAAAAGTGATATGACTTATAGCCCCGCTGAAGTGCCTCTACACCAATGCACACAGCATGGGAAACAAACAGGAGGGGTTGTGAAACATGGTGCAATTAGACAAATATGACCTGATTGCTATCACAGAAACATGGTAGGATGGATCATACGACTGGAACACTGGAATAGAGGGCTACAAGCTCTTCAAAAATAGGCAGGGAAGGAGAGGAGGGGCTGTTGCCCTCTACATTAGGGAAAGGATTGATTGTGAAGAGTTGCCTCTGAGAAATAGCCACGGACAGCTTGAGAGCTTGTGGATGAGAGTTAAGGACCACATCAATAAAGCACACCTTGCAGTCGGGGTCTACTACAGTCTGCCTGATTAAGGGAGCCTGTTGATGAGGCCTTCCTGCTTGACTTACAAGAATTGTCATGATCACACTCTCTCATCCTGATGGGGGACTTCAACCACCCAGATGTCTGCTGGAAAAGCTACACGGCAGTTATAAACAATCCAGGAGATTCCTAGAGTGTGTTGAGGATAACTTCCTGATATAGATATTAGAGAAACCAACCAGAGGAGAAGTGCTACTGGACCTGGTGGTAGAAGAATGTTATTTAAATTGAAGAAGGAAAAATAAAACTGAGGGAAGAAGGTATGAGAATAGAGAACTGAAGTCAAAATAGAAGGAAGAAAAAAAAAAAAAAGGTATAAAATGTGGCAGAAGAGATATCAAACTGGAAAAACAAAAACAAAAACAAAAACAAAAACAAAACAAAAACACACACACACTACTCTATAGAGCTTTTAAAGGAAAAATATCATAGAAAGTTAATCTAAAAAAAAAAAACAGGTGTTTAAAAAATCTCAAACTATAAATCGAAGCGTGAGAATAGGATTTTAGGTAGGAAATAGGCAAAGGTGTAGGGGTGGGTTTGCTTTTGTTTCATGTCTGCATTGAAAGTTTGCACTATTTTTTTTTTTCCAATCAGATTTAATCCACTAGGCTTGACTTTAAGTTTTGAAAGGGCACCAAAATCCAACATTTGTCACTTTCTGCATGCTGTGATGCAAGAATGTATATAAGGAGCTGAAAAATAAATAAATAAATAAATTATGAGCTTAAGTAGAAAAAATGAAGGGAATGCTCCAACATTTCAGTATATCTTTTTTTTTTAACCCATTTCACTAGTTCTAAGGGTTTTAGAGCAGTTGCCAACTTTTTCTATTATGTATAGCATTAACTAAGCATATGGAGTAAGTTAACAACAAAGCAGTAAATTTCATTGCTTTTGTTGGTTTAAACCAGACCCTGCTTTGCATTTAATAAAATACATTATCAAAAAGAAGCATGACATCTCCTCATAGAAAAACATTTTATCTACATAAGGCAAATTAAAGAGCAGGTGGTGGATTTAGGAGAACCTTTGTCAGCTATCATTCTTTAACATTGAAAGAAATATTCTCGCTATTGGTTAGAGACTATCACATTAAGCAAAATCCAAGACTAAGTGAATAACACCTCCTAAAAGTCCTAATTACTTATCCAGCAAAGGCTTTCATTGCATTGCATCACAGTTGGGATGAAGCCTGGTGAAAGCAATGAAAGGAACACATTTTAAATCTGATTATATACAAATATTTGAAAACTATATATAGCCTCAGAACTTTATCCTTATTAGAAATTCTGTGCAACAGCTTCACTTTTTATCCAGCTGAAGACTATCAGAAAATAAATTCATCCTCACTAAACAAAACTTCCTTGTACTATATTTCAAGTACATTATACAAATGTATCTAAAAATCTGCAGGATGGGTCCCTAGCAATAGTAAATTATCAATCTGCACCGATTTCAGGAAAATTATGACAAATTATATCTACAGCCAAAGTATCTGGAGTATAAACAGAATGGGTCTTAATATAATCTAAGGGTTTTAAAAAGCTTGCAATAGTTTTTTGATTATAACATGTACATCAGTTTGTATTCAAGATGACTTTTAAACTAATTTCTTACTCTATGGTATGCCAAAATGCAACAAAACAATTAAAGGTATGCAGTTATTTTTAATGTATAGCTCTCAGAAGGCCATGTTTTGAAAGTATATCATCACCTCAAGATACAGACACGTCTATTGGGATCTTCAAAAACACCAAGGTGCCTAACTCTCATTGATGTAACTGGAGGTGAAGGACAAGAATAAAGTGCTGAAACAAGACTGATATAATTCCTTTCCAACTCTCTTACATAACTGTAATATTCTGGAGAACCTGGAACTAGCTAGTACTTGAAAGAATTAATGTTTTAGTTAATTTTATTATGTTATTAAGTGTAATGTTTTTTAGCAAAAGCAGTGGTAAGTACCTCAGAAAATTCTGCTTTGGGGATCTTCAGAGTTTTCTCTTTTAAAGCAACAAACTTGCAGAGCAGTACAAACCTCATTGTTTCATTTCATCACAGCTATCTTGTTTTACTACCTTTCAACATTTAATAGTTTCTGGGATTTGTAGTTAAACTACTAGTACAAACTGCTGTTTTAATTCTGTTTGACTGATTCATATTTGGGGGGTGGAGGGTATTCTGTGCTAATGCCTCTCTGAGGCACTGTACTGGGTCTGGATTACCAGAGTGAGAGAGCGGTTGTGGTGTTTAGCTGCCTAGCACGGTAAAACCACCACAGGTACATGACTCAAGAGAGAACAAGTACTGTATATTATAGATGGAGTTGTCTGCCCCCGTTAGCTAAGTACAAGAGAGTGTTTGAACTACAGGAACCAAAGCATAACAAAAAGCATGTCTCATTCCAAGTCAAGCCAAGGAGATGATACTACAGGAGAGCAATCAGGAGTGCCCCTTAAAGCTTCAGCCAGCATCACATGAGCAAATTAGAAGTGAATATAGCAACAAGGCATCTCAAAGAGAGAAATATTTAAACACATGGCATTGAAAATGTTAAGGAACTTGTATTCATGAACTGTAAGATTCGTCTTATATGGGTTTCCTTGCCAAGATTCCTCCGTTGCGAAAGCAGAGATACCCCTCTGGAACACATGGCCTAGGGAGGTGTGTAGCTAAGCAAGTAAGTTTCTTTACCACTCAGTAATTTATTCTTACTTGCATTGTCAATGCTGCTCAATTAAAATAAAATGAAGCATGTGAAAATTAAAGAGAAGTCTGAATTGAAAATTTTACTTTGTTGTTTTAGGGAAACACCAGTTTCACAGAATCACAAAATAGCCGAGGTTGGAAGGGACCTCTGAAGGTCATATAGTTCAACCCCCCTGCCAAGCAGGACCACTTAGAACACATTGTGCAGGATGGCATCCAGCTGGGTTTTGAATATCACTAGAGAATAAGGCTCAGTAACCTCTCTGGGAAACCTGTTCCAGTGCTCTATCACCCCCACAGTAAAGAAGTGCCCTCTCTTAATGAATTCAGCCAGAACTTCCAGTGCTTCAGTCTGTGTATGTCATCCTGTCACTGGGTACAACTGAAAAGTGACTGGCTCCATCCTCTTGACACCCTCCCCTCAGATATTTATACACATTGATGAGGTCAATACTAATATATGCATTTTACACAGATAAAGTAGCTATCTTTTGTTTACTGTCAGTTTTCTAGCCTGCAAAGTTAAAGTACATGTAAAAAAAAATAAAATAAAAAATTACCCTCTAACCATATATCTAGTATTCAGCTACTCAATGTATTATTCCAATGTTATCTGTTTTTGAAGGGAAACAGTATGTGACAATTAAAGTTGTGTTTTTGCAGTGGAAAATTCCACTAACTTTGCATATTGTAAAATGATTGTGCAGGCATAACAGTGGGAAGTATGTTAAGCAGATAAGGGGACAATGGAAGGTCCCACTGTCCCAAAATAAGGCTGGCTAAGAAAAACAAGACAAACAGTTGCAGAATCAGCAAAAACAAAAAATCATGGGCCCCTCCAGTAGCAAGAGAAGAAGGAAAAAGGGAGAAAAAGAGAAATTAAAGGTTGGTCATATAAAATTGTACATATTTGGTATAGTAACAAGTATTAAGTAGGTTGTGAACCTGTAATTCTCAGCCAATGAGAGAGCAGGGGAGGAATCAAGTGTTGGGCAATAGGGATATAAGGTTATGATACACTTCTGCTACATTCTCCTACTTGCAGGATGCCCACCACTGCTATCGTGAATAAAAATGTTACTTGAGATCCTTGCCTGAACCTGTGCTATTGGCTGTGGATTGTTTCTCACAAGGACTAATCTGAATATGTAAAGCAGCATTCTAATCTAAGATGGTGTAATGTCCATTCTAATTCCTACTTTACCATGTCTTTCATTTTTTTGGAACACTAACTCTGGTTGGTATTTTCAAGTCTACAATATTTTTCTTATTTTAAAAATAAAAGACTAACTATAAGACTAAGACTATATCTGGACAAGTGTTTTTTTTGGGGGGGTATGGGGTAGAAAGCAGAGTGCTAACCTTATAAAGGGTGCAAGAATGCTACACCACAGAAAACTTCCCTCTATGATGCCAATGAGAAGTTAGACTAAGGCAAAGATTCTGCAGGTCTCTTAAATCTTGTAAACTGCAAACAAAGGACATTGTTTAGAAGTTTGCTCAGATGTTTCATCCCAGTGCCTCAGCGGCTTCCATCTCAATAATCACAGGGAATTGCAAAAAGAAAGCAACTCCATCTTGTGGAACACCAATTAACAGGTTTGTCAGATGATATTTGATCATCCTATTCCAAGCCATAAGTTTTAAATATATTATTAACAGTTTTCAGAAATCACAAGTCCTAGAGCACTGAGGTCTTGAGCATTCATTTTCCCTTCTTTTTCCTACTGACAAAAGGAGCTGTAGATAATAAAATATCACTCTCCCTGTAAGTTCCTTCTAAGTCAGAACTTCTCTATGCACTTTCTCTTATGGAGTCTTTCTTAGGATTTTGTATTATGAGACAAGACTGTAAAAACCCAATCCTCCCTTCCAAAATCCATAGCCAATCACTTGCACAAGCAATAACAGATTCACCTTTTAATTGCTACTTGAAATTTCTTTGCAAGCTGCTGATTCCTGCCTCCTGTCTCCAGTATAGGTGTGGACAGCTAGCTGGCAGATGATTAGAAACAGATAATGAGGAGCAAGGGAAGTCTTTCTCTCTTAACAACAGGAATTTTAGGACAATAATGGTGTCCTCCCTCAAAAGTTCTCAATGTTCAAAAGTTCTCTATGGCAAAAAATTGATTTTTTTTTTTTATTGAGAACTCAGTGAAATAAGCTACCGCAACAATGGTATCATTCACTAGTGAAAATTCTGTTTGGCTATTCTGCCAAGTATAAAAGAAAAATGGGACCCAATGACATGTATCCCTGGGTCCTGAAGAAACTAGCTGATGTAGTTGCCAAGCCTCTCTCCATAATATTTGAAAAGCTCTGGCAGTCAGGCAAAGTCCCTAGTGACTGGAAAAAGGGAAACATCACTCCCATTTTTTAAAAAGGTAGAAATGAGTACCCAGGGAACTACAGACCAGTGAGTCTCACCTCACTGAGTGAGCCTGGCAAGATCATGGAAAAGATCTTTCTGGAAGAAATGCCAAGGCATATGCTAGACAAGGAGGTGATCTGAGAGAGTCAGCATGGCTTCACCAAGGGAAAATCATGCCTGACCAATCTAGTGGCCTTGTATGATGGAGTGACTGCATCAGTTGACAAGGGAAGATCAACTACTGTCATCTACCTGGGCTGCAGTAAGGCCTTTGACATGATCCCACAGATCCCACATGACATCCCAATCTCCAAATTAGGGAGATATGGATTTGATGGGTGGACCATTCATTGGATAAGAAGTGGGCTTGAAGGCTGCACTTTCAAGAGTTGCGGTCGATGGCTCTATATCCAGGTGGAGGCCGGTGTGCCTCAGGACTCTGTCCTGGTACCATTACAGTTTAATATCTTTATCAATGACATAGGCAATGAGATTGAGCAAGTTTGCAGATTACACTAAGTGTGTGGTTAAACTGAGTGGTGTGGTTAATACAACAGAAGGAAGGGATGAAATCCAAAGGGACCTGGACAAGCCTGAGAAGTGGTTCCCATGTGATCCTAATGATGTTCAACAAGTCTAAAATGCAAGGTGCTACACCTGAGCAATTTTTAGCTCAGGCAGATAATGATAGGACAAGGGGAACGGTTTTAAACTAAAAGAGGGGAGATTTAAATTAGATGTTAGGAGGAAATTCTTCACTCAGAGGGTGGTGAGGCACTTGAACAGGTTGCCCAGAGAAGCTGTAGATGCCCCATCCCTAGAGGATTGCAAGACCAGGCTGATGGGGCTTTGAGCACCCTGGTCCAGTGGGTGGCATTCCTGTCCATGGAAGGGGGGTCAAATGATATGATCTTTAAGGTCCCTTCTAACTCAAGCCATTCTGTGATATGAGTCTAAGATGAGAAATCTACTCATGAGGCACTAGAGCCAGAGTGGAGACCAAAGAACTTCTGACACCATTGGAGTTACTATTAATGTCCACTGTAGGCCTATGGTATTGTTAAGAATGCCTTGCTGGGCGAAAGTACTCAGAAGGACATTCATTTGGTAACTGTACAATGGTCCACTGGTCCACTGGCCTTGTTTTCTCTTAGCAGGCCAAATCTGTGCAAATGACTGCAGGACAACTAGACAATTACAAGTTAAAAAAAAAAAAAAAAAAAAAAAAAAAAAAAACGCTCAGGGAATTAGCAGGGTTTTCCCTATCATATGGCCCTACCCCTCTATGGCCAACCAAATGTCGCCACGCATGTGGCCATGCTTTTACAGAAGAAAGCCTCCAGCTAGGTAGGAGGCTCCTCTGAAACATGAACTTCACACTGGTGTCACTAAAGCCATCTATTCACAATAGTTTTCAGAAGTGCTATATTTCATTTGTAATTTTTGGTAATCTACATGGTTTTGTGATTTTCTTGTGAACTTATGTCAGTATGAGGAATTTGATTTTGTGGGTCTTTTCCACAATTGTTTCTCCAAACTAACTGGCTACCTATTACCTTGATCTGTGTTTTATTTTTCAGGTTCTTTTCAGCTTTTATGATCCCTTTTCAAGACTTTTATAGAAAATCTCTTTGCCGAGTGTTAATATCACATAGTTTAATTGTTCTGCTGACTACAGGTAAACATTTTGAAGTCATTCTTTTCTCCTCTTTTCAGTTTATACCCTATTCTAGCTCTGCTGTTGCTCCTTACTCTTACTTTCTGTTTTAATTCTAAACCTTATCCTTTCTCATATTCTCATACATTGTTTTTCTCCAGTTTCTCCAACTCCGATTTTCCTTCCTCAACTCCTTTATTCCTTCCTCAGTCCTGTCCCTTCTTTAGCCCCGTTTTTAAATCCTCACAATTTGGATTCATTCTCTGGATCTCCAGCTATGCCCAGCCTGAGCTGATAAGCTTTGAAGTTAATTAATGCATGATCCTAACTGTTCCTCTGTGCAAACCCCAGCTCCAGATTAAATGCTTGGCTTTCCATTGTGGTTCAGATTGCAAGTGCCCATGCTGTCAAATTTCAAATCTTTGGGCTGTCTGCACATCAGATGGTGGGACTGTTGATTGCAGCACAGTGTATATGCCTGAGTTAGCTTTAATCTAGGTAATTCAAATAACAATAGCAAATGTACGAGTATGGACCTCAACACCTAAAGGTAAAAGCCTACCAGGAATCCCTTTATATTTACTCAAGGGACTGAATCCCATGCTATAACCTCAGGGCAATTATAGCCCAAACTAGCTAGATTAAAGCCAGGGAAGGTAGCTCCTGAAATTATATCTTAGAATTTAGAAATTATATCTTAGAATCACAAAGTAGGCCTAGCCTTTGAGAGAGAATTATATATTGCTATTACATCAAAGTCATTGTCAAAAAACATGCATGTTTCATTATGATGGTAAAAAATAAAATAAATAAAATAAAATAAAATAAAATAAAATAAAATAAAATAAAATAAAATAAAATAAACAGACTAAATGTATAAAACAGGAAATGTATTCCAAGATGCTAAGCATGTGTGTCTAAAGTCACATAAAACTACATTAGATTATATTGTATTGTTGCAGGAAGCACAGCCGAAAGCACGACAGACACCAGTAGAGTCAGATCATGCTCCATTTTATTGCCTGAATAGCCTAACTTTTATAGTCAAGTTAACAGGGGCGGACAGTGTTTCACACAAGATTACTGGTCATAAGCACTCAGACAAACAACTACAAGAAAACAACCCCACCTGCAAGTAAACAACCCCCTTGTGATTAGCAGTCACATAGACCTTGTCCTTGAAGCCAGCTGCTGGCAACAATATTTTTCTGAATTCCTCAATTGGGCGATGTGGGAACACTGTCATGGGAACTTCTCATAGTTGCCCTGGTAGCTTGGTTTGCTCAGCTGCAGCAAGCCATGGGATTTTTGCTGTTTCAAAAAATCCCTCAACATTGTATTATTTGAGAAATAGTATGTGATCATTGAAATAATGACTATTGTAATGAACTTTTATAAAGAGCAAAATTAAGATTGCTCATGCAGGCTTCATTTTGGCATTTCTTGACATGGGTTTTTAAACATGTAACTTCAAGGTTCTCTGAAGACAATGATGGGGGGAATTATTCTTTCCTTTGCTCTCTTACCTTCCTTTGTTTCTTTCTTTTTCTTTCTTTCTTTCTTTCTTTCTTTCTTTCTTTCTTTCTTTCTTTCTTTCTTTCTTTCTTTCTTTCTTTCTTTCTTTCTTTCTTTCTTTCTTTCTTTCTTTCTTTTTCTTCCTTCCTTCCTTCCTTCCTTCCTTCCTTCCTTCCTTCCTTCCTTCCTTCCTTCCTTCCTTCCTTCCTTCCTTCCTTCCTTCCTTCCTTCCTTCCTTCCTTCCTTCCTTCCTTCCATCAGAAATGGCATCCAGATATCAAAAACCTTGATTTAAAAAGTTTTATAGCTATGTTTATAAAATGAAAGACCAGAAAACTCCACATGTTGCAGGAAGAACAGCTGAAAACACGACAGATACCAGTATGTCAGATCATGCTCTCCCTTTATTACCCAAATAGCCTGACTTTTATAGCAAACTTAAAAGGGGCGGATAGTGTCTCACACAAGATTATTGGTCATACGCACTCAGACAAACAACTGCAAGAAAACAACCCCACCTGCAAGAAAACAACCCCCTAGCAGTCACGTAGGTCCCATCCTTGAAGTCATCTGCTGGTAACAATATTTTTCTGAATTTCTTAATTAGGCGATGTGGGAACACTGTCATGGGAACTTCTCATAGTCATCCTGGTAGCTTGGTTTGCTCAGCTGCAGCAAGACATGGGATCTTTGCTGTTTCAAAAATCCCTCAACATTCACATACAGATTTTTTTTTTTCCATAACTTTCAGGACTTCATACAGAAATCAGGAAGAGTTTTATCCTGCCCCACAGTAAAATTTGGATTAATGTTGTTTTAGTGTTCATTAACAAAGAAAGTCAGAGAAATATAGGAACAATATTATCTGTTGCATTAACAAAACAAGTTGAATTTTTATACAGTGATGATGGTGTTTGGTATTTTCTACCCACTGCATACAAAAATAAACCTTTCAAACAAAATTAATATTCATTTTAAAAAATAAGACAAAAGCTAACCATGGTTTTGTTGTTAAGATAGTATTTGTTACCCTAGTCATATGCTGACAATGATGGTCATTGACAGATTTTAGTTTCTGCTGCTTTCGGGTTTAATTCCATAATGCTGAATACTTCTACAATGAACCAATGAAAACAAAAGGACACTCAGCAATTTACAAAAGTATTTAGCAATGTTTAGAAGCAAGCTGTTATTGATTAAAAACATTTCCAATAAACCAATTTGTGAAGTCCAGGCACTATACAGAGTCTTGTCAACCACTGTTGTATAAAAAGGTCACTTTTCATTTCTCCAGTTTCCCAAAAGGCTTGTCATGGGAGTCATACTTCCCATGCCCCTATTCATAAACAAAGAAACTCATATATTTGCAGATATATTTCTCTACAGCTTAGTAATAAAATCTGTCAAACGGTTTCTCTGTGTTCACCCACTACTCTGATTATCAGACAAAGATTATGAAATATTAAGAAAGAGTACTCTCTCACCCTCACTGAATGGAACAAGCTTGTTCCTAACTGTAATCTAACCTTTGAATCTTGCATTGACTGGGGAATTTAAAGCACTTTGAACACTTCAAATTTTTACTGAGAAAATGCAGAGATTGACCCTTGCTATTACATAAAAACTTTAAAGAATTGCTTCCTATCTCACATCTAGAGCCTCCCTATGCATCTCTACTAAGTTTCTGAGTATCTTCAACCCTAATTAATGTTGGAAAATCTTGGTCAAGCCATCTCATATTTTAACCCCATTTATACAGCAACTTATGAAGAAAAGGATGTGCAAAAATACCAGCATCCTAAGAAAGCAGAAACGCAAATATTCACCTCTACTGAGAAGAGACATATCCAGGGATCATTCTCAGCTATTATTCAGGCAAGTTTCTGATGAAATGGGTGACAAAGAAGTAATAGTACAAAGGTTCTATGTGTTCACCAAAAATCAGTTTTCCAGTTAGCCTATTAGTTCATTTCTCCTACATTTTTGAACAGCCATTGTATTGCATATGTTACCCCCTAACACCCCTTCTTAACCTCACAATCTGTCATGGAGACAATCAAGAATGCACAGATATATTTAATCGGTTTGGAAATGTCTTAATATCAAATTAACATTTCAATAGTGACAGATGGGCTACCCAAACTTCCTTCCATGGAGAAAAGACAAGCACTATTCTGCGTAGTTGAAGGGTTGTTGCACACAGACTATTAGGTGCCTTTGCAACAGTGACATACCAGAGATAAATATCCTATATTATCAGGAGATGAGTACATAGCTCTATTAATATCTAATGGTGGAGATGGGCTATTTTGGCTGTTTTGGTTCTGAGTCTGAATTCAAAGTATATAAGTAATAGCAACAGCAGACATTGATTAGGAACAAAAAGAGGAACGTGACCAGTGTTGCTCTAGCAACATCACTGGGTTATGAATAGTGCAGTACCAAGTGGATTAATTCTCTCAATCTTCATATGCCCACATTCATGGAGATGAGTAACTTGAATACTTCGTAGGGAAAACAGATGTCAGAGGATCTGGTTGACTGTGTGATTTAACTTTCACAAATGTGTGTTTTTGTTGTTGGTGGTTGGTTGGGGTTTTGTTAGGCTTATCTTTGGCAAACAATTAAATTAGACTGTGCATTATACAGCACTTGCTAAAGTGTGTTTAATCCCTGGAGTATAAAGTTATGCAGTATTGTACTGCTATAATAGTTCTCTTCTTTACAAAGGACCATACACACCATTTTGCCAGTCAGCTACAGAATTTCTTAGTGGCTTTGTAGAACCTAAAAAATATTTTCTGCACTCACAATTACACGTTCCACACATCTTCTACTGGATTGCTTTCTCCTTTGTCTATGTAGCACGCACTGTAGTAACTCATACATACACTAATGTGTTAAATGTAGTTAGTTCTCTCTGTTGTCCTTGTAGTTCATCTGAAAAAGGCAAGAAAGAATAAAAAAGAAAATACTTTATAATTTAGATTATTTCAAAATGCATAGTAGTTTTTCTATTAAAAAATCTAATTTATTTTTATGGTTGGTCTTCTTCTTTTCCTGTCTACTAATCACAGAATTGGGCAGAAGTAACAGCTCTCTTTGTGACAGGCTGCACATTCAATTCATAGTGGGAAGTTTGATTCTCCACTCTCTCTCAGCTGGGGTGGGTGTTTAAGCTTCTTTTGTCTTCTTAAGAAACCTTTTTCCTTTTATTTCATATTTTATTTTATACAGTCTTTTCATTTTAATTTATTGTATATCCATCAGAAATCTGTTTATGAAGACAGCTTTGTAGTTTATACAAGAAAAACAAACAGTTTTGATGACTTAGATAGATAATACCTCTACATTTAACTGTAGGTACCTTGTGTATACATACCAACTTGTGCGAACATATATAGTGCTGTGCGTGTTACAATTCTCTAGGTTTTTATCATAGGCATGTTTTTTTCTCACAAATATCTGTTCACATTTTAGATTTAAAATGTGAAATTATTCATTGGTAATGCACAAAATGTCAAAATACAAGCTTACTCAAAACATTTTTTCCTCACACCTTCCTTTTTCTTTAACAGATCCATACAGCTGAAATAGGACAATTTCAGAGGATCTGAGATACTTGTTTGTGTATAAGCCAGCAAAGTTCTGTTCAAAATCTAAGCTGATATACAATTATTATTTATACAATATGATTTTGTAGACTAGTATTTCATACACTTAAAACTCGTTAGGCATTTGCTGAAGTTGTAAATTTGGGCATTAACTTATACCAAATATCTTTTGATTTAAATTTCTAAAATCCCCAGTTCTGCTTTTTCATCCCAGTGTTATGCACGTTCCTAAAGTTCATTTTTGGTCAAATTCAGACATTTAACATTATCACAAAAACTCTGGCTATGTACACTGGGCACTTAAATTTTCTCCTTAAAAATATGCTTATGTGCCCACAAGCATATCCAGAGACTCCATCATGTTGCTGAGCAAGGTGGTTCAAATCCTGACTTCCAGACTAGGATGCAGAGGATTCACATCCAAATATTCCAGTGTTTAAATCTCTAGTCTTGTAGTTGTACTTGCAACAAAATTAATGTAAATTGATAATATATGAGCCATATGCAAAACTCTTCTGTAGTAGTGAGAACAAGGGCTGTAGTCTTCCCACCCAGGCAGGGTTGTCATGCAGTTACAGCATTCATGCTGCTTCTTGCTAACACTCTTTCAGACTGTGAATCTTATGTCCTTTACACAGTAGCTGACTTAAACAGAAGAGACAAGCAGTGTAGCACAATCCTGACCTTAATTTAATTTGGTATTTAGCATATTCATCTGCAGACCTTAAAGATGCTGTTTGAAGATGCTCAGACTGAAGAGCAATCAGAAATCATCTCTCCCACATTCTTAGACCAGAGATCTAGAAATATTATTAATATGCAAGAGGAATGCAGAAGTTATTTCCTGGCCTTAATTTAAGAGAAAAACAAAAGTCCATTTGTCTGCAGAGATGAGAGTAAAATTATTACCAAAGCCCATGAAGCCGACCTATAAATATAGCTTATATAAGTATCTATCACAGAAAGATGACAAAGGCTTAGAAAAAGAAAACTTAGACACCCTTTTCTTAAAAAATTCTTATAATTGAATCACCTCATTTATTGTCAGAGCACTGCTGTCATAAATTTTATGACATTGAACACTTCCTATGCAGTCTGTAGTGAATTTACCCACCTAACATCCGCATACTTGAGCTTACAACTTTTGGGTACCAAGCCAGTGCCAAAGTGATATTGTAATCTTAGTTCTTCCAGTTACATGCAGAGAATATTAGAATAATCTTTTGCTGACAGTCAAAACCAAAACATATTTCAGCACAGCATGATCAGTTTTTGTTTCAGGAAAATTTATATCAGAAAAAAAAATAAATGTGTACTTCATTTTTCTGTTTATGTTTCATCATTTACCTCTACCAATGTAATTAACTATTGCAATTGGAAAAATTGTGATTAGTATCAAGAAGCAACTCAAGTTCTCTTGGGTTCACTGTGGAAAAAATAATGCATATTTTCTCTTTAATTCCCACTGGGTTTTACAGTGATAATGGCTTTGCATGGCAGTGCCTAAAAACTACAAATGCATCAATCCAGGCATTAGACATTTTGAAAAGGCCAAATCCTTTTCTTAAGAAAATGAAAAGAAAATTAAAAAAAAAGAGTGGGGGGGGTGAAGTGGGAGAGAGAAAGAGAAGAGAGAAAGAGACAAGTAGTCAGGCAGACTATGATTTAAAAAGAAGGGCTTCAAGACCAGAGAATATTCTTACAAGACTCAGTGTAAGGATCTGAATTCCTTCTGAAAGCATAAGGTTGTTGCAAACATATTCTCCACAAGGGAACTGCCTGGCTTCACTAGATAGGTGGTGGAAAAGGATGGAGGAAAGAATCTCCATTCTCTATTTCCAAAGCTATTCAAACCATATATATATATATATATAGTATATATAGATAGATAGATTTATTTTTTTCCAAGCTTTTCCATACTATGGAACAGGTTGGTTTTGAGAGATCATTCCCAAGGCTACCTATTTTGCTATTTTTAAACATGCAATTGTTTCATTACAATTAAGAGAATGAATTGCAAAAATGCTCCAAATTTTTTTTAAAAAGTTCTTTGTTTTACTTATAACTTTGACATCTATATTGTAAATAGACTCATAGAAAATATGTTTTAAAATATCAAAAATATTTCTTAAAATTTTTATTTTCTGTTTGAACATACAAACCTCCCAATAAATCATAAAAACTTTAAAAAAGCTTTACAGCTACTGTGCAGTTTTCAAACTGTAACATATTCTTGATTTAACACATTTAACCTTGCTAACTCCAGAAGGATATACCAGGTCACACTGGGAAGCTGAGAAATTCTGTTCCTCAAGATACTATATTTCTATATCAGCTCCTTCAAGCCCTGAGATTTTAAACCTTAAACTGTTCATTGTTATGCAAAGAGAAAGTTGTAGCTGCTTCAAGAATGACTCTTAGCTATCTGAGATTTAATGAAAGGAGAAATGACTCACTTGCAGAGAGGAGGAAACATTTCAGTGTCAAGTTGTTATCATCTTTTCAACATCGTTTATTTTGATCTGAGATTTTGAACAGTAAGTCATTGCAGAAATGAATAAATGGGTGGGAGGCCAGGTAAGGTGTTCAAAAGTGCATGGGAAAGTTATTTGTGAATATTACATTGCATGAAGACAAATGGAGACTGCCTAATAAATCAATAGTCAATATGTAGATGGATATTTTTTAAAGGTTAGATTTATAAATTATTGTTTGGACCTCTGACTGAAATGAAGCATATTTTGTTCTCAGTATAAAATCTTTTTATCTGACAAAATCTGATTAATATTGAAATGTTAACACTGAAATTAACATTGAAAAGAATCTTTTTGGCTGAAAGAATAGGCCTATTTTTATGAAAAACATCACTCTCTCAGCAGTGTCTTGCAGAAACATAGAATTTGGGTGGACTTTCATTTGCGTGTTGCTGATGGGTCTTCCATTGCTCCCAGGAAAGCTTGATTCATATTGCTGAACCTACTAGTGATTCATGAAAATCTAATGCATATGTACTGAGATTTCTGTTAGTTATAGTAATCTTCAGTGTGCCTATGTTGCAGAGAAATTGTCTGGCATTGCTTGGTTGTTATAGAAGGTGACAAAGGAATGGGAGATTTATCTTTTGTATGTGCCAAACATTTTAAAGGAAAAAATGTGTTTGTAAAGTAGGCCAAACTAGATTAGCAATTATTACATAAGTGTCTTAATCCTTCCATAAAATAGGACACTTAGCTTTTAATGGCATACTTTATGTAGCACCCATTAATGTGGTTAAACTGTGAAGGTTTGTCAATATATTGTAGAAAAGGACTGTTATTTATTGTGTATTTACAAACACTCTTTCACAGGAGAAAAGTGGTGAAGTTCATTTCCTTACTTTCAACGCTGTTTCTATGATGAGATTGAGAAGTGCTCAGGTGTTTCTGAGAGTTCAACTCACCAGTGTAATTGATTTGAGAGATCTGCAGAATATCTCATGGTAAAATTTCTTAATGCTGATCTCTCAATAAAATCTAGGTCAATTTCAAATAAGCAAATCTTAAGAGAAATGAACCCAATTAATGTTGTTAACAATTAGTGTATTCTATAATGACAGATATATATGAGAAGCTCTTGAAAAGTGATTTTATATTGAAAGTTAAGAATTCCTTCTTAGTACATGAGATACAAACCAAGACTCAAGGGGATATTTCTGATAGGCACAAGCACTTTCTATACAGTGGAAACAGACTAATCCAGAACAGCATCGTACTCTGTTGGATTTCATTTTCTCACAAAACATTATTATATATCTCTTTACTCATGAAATACTTTCTAGAAACTTCAAGACACGGTATTTTATTACATTAATTTTTATGAAGACCATGTCTATCTGCTGCCCAAGCTACTTATTTAATTTATTTCACCTAATTCATCTACTTATATACTTGATTTGTGCACTTCTGATATTCTAATGATTGTGAAGCTGTTTTCAGGTTAGATAATAAAAAATATGGCAAGTCAGTTCTGACATGGAACAACACAGCAGAAGTATAGAACCCAGTACAACTGACGGCCCACCAGACTGTTACATCGGTGAAATAAAATGTGATTTGTATTGTGAATATTTCCTGTTTCTTACTGTTTCAGAGGAGTCACTGCATTTTATCTAGGTTGTTCCTCCTTTATCATCTTTTTTCTGCTTCTTTTTCCTGACTTCAGAAGCATATGAACATACATACACACACATAAAACCCATTAGGAAAGAGATTGTCATCACAGTTAAGATTTCTTTTGCAATCCACTGAGCCCAGGTCTCTTAAGTTAGATGGGTTTCATTCATTAGTGTTCTTGCTGGTCTCATTCATGCATGTATTTTTAATGTAAGGTCTAAAATTGATATGTACATCAGGAAGGGATAATGATTCCATTTTTTGATACTAATAAAGCAGATATCTATTGATGCGGTAAATGTGCCATATTAAAGGTATTTTGTGATAAAAATGTATCTGAGGTTTTTGACCTACTGTACTCAAGGTCTATTGTTAGACAAAATTTCTTTCTCTTTACTATAAAAGGAAGCTGCGAAATAAGCTTGTCATTTTGGTCTTCATTATTTCCAACTGTTTAAGCAGGTCCAGTCACTAACAGGAATGTAAATCTTGAAAAAGAATGAAGTGATAGTAATTAATGAGCTTGAAGTTTATTTCACTCAAAAACAAAACAAAACAAAAAAAAAAAAAAACAGTAGTCAGTAGGGAATATATTCCTTGATGTTGCTTTTCTGAATAGCAGTATTTTAAACATTTTACATATATTTGACTTTTTGGTTTGCAGTTTAAAAAAAAAAAAAAAAAAGAAAAAAAAAAAGAAAAAAAGAAAAAAAAAGAAAAGACAGAAAGTAGCTAATTTTGTTTGCACTAGGAACTAGGAATGCTCAAAAGACTCTCTTGGCAGAGAAGCTGGCAGCCGTGGATAACATACAAACCAAATTAGAGTCCAATATTGAATCAGTCTATTTGTTAAACCAACAGGTAAGAATACTAGAAGGAGAGTAGAGTCTGCATGATATTCATAATCTATTTAAATGACTATATTAGAAAGCTATTAAATATTAGTGAGCATATGAGTAAAAAAAATGCAATCTGTTGAGTCAAAAGACAGTCTGATGTTGACGCAATTTTTCCATTCCCTAGAAATATTTCACAAAAGAATCAAAAGAAGTAACATAGAATTTACAACTTAACTACAAAGTACTCTTTGTATTTTGTTATAGCAATGAATTTCAAGTACTGAAGCAAGCCTCACAGTGAAAGTTATCATTTCTTCTTACATACTTTTAAATACCATATTCCCAGCTGCTGGGATCAAAAGAATATCTTGCATTTCTAATCTTAATATTTTATATTTAAAAACACATTGATTCCCATAAGACTACTTAAATGAATAACAAAGAGTAGCCTGTATCATCTTTTACTGTAGCAGTCCATGTCAGCTTTAAATACTTGCTAGTGTAAAAGAGCTTCCAGAACAAAATTTGGATATATGCAAATACATATATATATATATAATCCCAGACAAAGCACTATGGAGTCACTATCTTTCTTTGTCTAAAAAAAGATGATAGAAGCAACCACTGATAGTGACTGATCATGAAAAGAAACCCCAGGAGCATAGACACACTATAAAAAGATCTAGGAGGAAGTCATTATGCTGTTGAGGGAATAAGAAATTTAAGTCAGAGAGTTGTGAAATGTTCTCATTATAGGTCATCTCAGTAATTATCTGACATCTACAGATGGAGTCACTTCTTAATCAAAAGAATGAATCATTACTGATATTGATTCAGACCAAGATGTTTGAAATAATGAGTCCAGTAACTCGAGTATAAATTTAGAGGTAATTTCAGCAACTTCTCTGCTAAAGTTTCAGACTAAATAATAATGAAATATCTATTACATTGCATGATAATGATAAGAAAATGTCCAGAAGAGTGTGAACTAAATTGCCCCATCATAATCTGCATGTTAGGATTTAAACAAAAGAAAAAAAAAAAAAGAAAAAAAAAAAAGGTCACTAATGTTTACTATACCATGGACACTATAGCTTAATTAGTATCTACCAGAATAGAATACTGCTTTCTCTCTAGTACAATAACTGTAGCTAGCTCTGCCATTAGATTTAAGAATCTGTAAGTATTTGCTTTAGATTTTTTTTTCTTTTTTTTTTTTTTTCCTGCAGTTCATATTCTGTGAAAATCACTTTGAATAACTATCTAGCATGCAATGTCTCAGAGCAGGAACAACTATAAAAAAATGTTATACAAGTGCACTTAGACAAGCATCTAGACTACAAGTAAAAAATAAATAATAATAATAAAAAAATACATAAACAGGAACTGCACTTGAAGGCAGGTATACATTTTTAGACAAACACTTTGTTTCAAAAATTCATCTCCTTGGGAGATGTTGCTTTTTACAACCAGGGGAGCAATGGTAGAAACAGCCTCTTGTCTCCAAAGATGACTGGGTTTCTTTCTCTTTAGGGGTTTTGGCAATTGCCCACGATGTTGTCCTTTGAATAAATGTAAAACTACTTTCTTGTCTGTCTGACAACTTTGTGAAGAAAGAACTAACATTGGCTTAAATTTGTCCTGATCAGTGAGGTCATTCCAAGGCCTAGAAGGTAGGTACTAGGTCATAAAATCCATTCCCTCACTAGCAGTGGGTGTCTATCATTGTCAGTCATCATAGCGAACACATTTCTTTCCCATATGAATTCTATTTATGAGTCCTCATATGACTGTGAAGTCCAATATCTGTGAGAAATGCTTCCCCATCCCCTCATGAGTAGCTTTAAATGCAATTAGGCCATCATATCTTCTTTTCTAATCTTTTTTTTCTTCCTTTTTTTTTTCCTATTAAGTACCAATGGATATACAATATATTTTAGGGTACACTTCATTATTTCTTAAGCAGAGCACAGACAGATTTCATTTTAGGACTGAATTCTTTTTGAAAATGAGGCATTTTGACTCAGAAAGCAACCTTTACAGATTTTTTTTCCATTGCTTTGATCCATGAAATATTTGTCCCTCTGCTGCTTGTCAGGCTCAACCCTAAACCAAATAGTGTCATCAGTCCTGATGATCCTAATGCTAAATACTCAGATTTCTGGAATTTAAAAAAAAAAATAATACTCATTTGTATTTGTATTTGTATATTCTTGGCTAGCTTATACTATTTTTGTTCTTATGACAGCATTGTCTGTTAGCATAAATTGCTCTTCTTATCACAATATTTTTTCACTGTGAAATAAACAATTATGTCTTCTTTCAGACATAATTTTGCTTGACTAAGTCAGCTAAGCTCTTCTAGTCCCATCACAGGAGAACCCCCATTTCTCCAAATTAGGCTCTAGTTCTAGTGTGAAGAAACAATATGGTTTAAGATGTGGCTTATAATTTCATTTCACCTGTTCAGAGAAAGCTATGTAAAATCTATACTGAAAATGATATTATGACCAAAAATGATGAATAATAAGATAAGAAATATAAGTGGGACTGTAAGCAGGTGTGTCTGTACCCAAGAAACTTTGTATCATTCAAGAAGGTGGGGAATTTTACACAGTGTTTTTTGGAGTGCACACATTCATCTTCTGTCTGAGAGGATTTGAATTGGCATTTGGTGCAGATGCCTAGGTGTTGGCAGCAGGGAGGCTGTAGAGTAGCCTTTGTGAGGAGCTCAGGCTGCCCCATGCTGGTTCCAGCTGGTTCCAGACAGATCTAATAGCCCAACTGCAGGGCACAGCTGAGCCCAACAGTCAAGCTGGTGGCTCCTTGGGGAAAACCTGCTTAAGAAAGGGGTAGTATGAGGGAACAGACGTAGTATGAGGGAACAAAAAGAGTGAAAAAAAGCAAACAACAAGATCAGAAGATGAAGACAGAAGAAGAAGAAGAAGAAGAAGAAGAAGAAGAAGAAGAAGAAGAAGAAGAAGAAGAAGGAGGAGGAGGAGAAGAAGAAGAAGGAGGAGGAGGAGAAGAAGGAGAAGAAGAAAGATGAAGAGGTATTTCATGTAAGAGCAGATATCCACACTGCAGACTGTGAAGGCCTTGATGCACATGGTTATTTCTGAAGAACTGCAGGTTGTGGAGAGCACGTGTTTGAGCAGAGGAAAAGTGTGAGGAGGAAGTGGCAGAGAGCAAGTGTTATTCATAGACCACAATCTCTCTTTCCTCATCCCCATGTGCCGCCTGAGTGAAGAAGTGAAGCTGAGGCTGGGAAAGAGGGAGGAAAAGTGTGCTTTTGTGTTTGTCATTTTGGTTTTCACTACCTAAGTCTATTTTAATTGACAATAAATTATTTTTCTCGAAGTTGAGACAATGGTATTTGTTAATCAAACTCCCTGTCTTCATCTCAACCCATGAGCTTTCTTTTTCCTGTGTTTTTCTATTTTCTCCCCCTGTCCCACTGAGGGGGAGAGCTGGAATGAGCTGCAGGTGGGAGTCTGTCTCTTTAGCCAATCTGGCTAAAAGTCTAGATGGGACTCTTTTACAGTCTGCTATTACAGTATTGCTTTGTGTAGCATAATAAAATACTCACTGGGGCAGAGAGACAGAAGAGTGAAGATAAAGCCTAATAAGAGGATATTTATTGAAACAAAGAAGCAGAGAAGTACCCTTCCTTATCTCTTACTGCCTCATGACTGCAGCATTGACTGTCATCAGATTCCTCAGAAAGACAAGATAATCATTTGAAAGCATCCTATTTCACGGCTGTGCTTTTGCACCAGTAAAATATTAGATAAGATGGTCACTTTCACTTGATACCCCAGGTATCAATATACCCATATAATCTCTGTTTCAGAGTCCGTCTCTGAGAAGCTATTCATACCATCATAGCAAGTATGGGATAAGTCACTTCCTGCCCTTTACCTTTCTTCATGGTCAGTTTGAGCCATCCTTAGTGCCAAGCATATAGCTTGAGATTAATAAAATTTATTACACAGTACTAAAAAGCTAGGACATTGAGAAACAACAACAACAAAAATCAAACTAAACACACTTCTTCTTCAGTCTGCTCTTACAGAGGCACAAACAACATTGTATACTGCATATTGGCTTGGCTTTGGGCAATGGTGGGTCCCTTTGGAACCAGCTGAAACTGGCCCTTATCTAACATGGGGCAGCTTCTGGACTCATCAGAGAAGTCACCCCTACAATCCCCCACTACCAAAACCTTGCCATGTAAATCCAATACACCATGAGAGAAATATAACATGAGTGATCATGATGCCTCTTTCAGATAAATTTCAGCTCTCACCACCTCTATTTCTGGCTTTTCAGAAATAGTGAAGCAGCAGCAAAATTTGACAGATATCACAGAAATATAAATTGCAGGATGAAGGATCTTGCATTTTTTTGAGGCACATGAAACTAATAACCCATTATGGCAAAATAATAAATAGGCCATTCATTTGGGTCTTGGAATTACTCAGGATGTATCACTGTCCAGTTGGTGTTTGCTAATCTGTCCTTTCATTTACTTCATTTAAGTGTTTTGTTTGTTTGATTTTTGTTTTAAATTTACTTTCAACTTATTTTCCCACATGCAACAGTAGGAATATATGCAATAATTTTAGAAATATTTTTAAAGTGGAAGCATTAGTGTTTAAAATAAAGTAAAAAAGCTATTAGCTAATACATAATAAATCCACAAACTATTATGTTGTCTCTTCTTCATGGCCATTTAATTTTGCATGCACATAACCAATGTTTTACTAACAGTACCAAGGGTTTCATATGTAAGATATTATTCACAGTATGTTTCCTGTTATTTTGCATAGCGTTATTCTTTGTGAAAATAATGTTTTGGCCTCAGGAGAAATATTGCAATTGAATGCACAACAATATGTTTTTGGTATGGGGCCATGGTAGTACTATGATTTAACTTTTTTCTTTTTTTTTTCTTCCTTTTTTTTTTTAATTTACCTTGGCAATCAAGACAACATAGCCAGGATACAAAATGTAAGGAGGTGGTAAAATAAGGATATCATTTTGGTGTTTAATTTGCAAATGAAATGTGTTAATGTGGTTAAATGTGGTGAAATGAGAGAGGAAACTGCCTCCTTTTCTGACCGTCTTGGTTACATACACATTCTATAAATGTTTCTGGAAATGTGATTACATAGCCGTAATATATAAATTTATTTTTGGAAATAGGTGGGCTGAGCTAAAATTATTACTGTTAAGTTGATTGAAATGTTGAAGATTAGCACAAGGAATAAAAATTAAACTAATTTAAACTTTATACTGTATTTTTTGCCAACAGACTTGTGTCATGTCATTGCAAAGGCGTGATTCATCATGTTCTGTTCGTTTCCTCGTGTACCAAAATGGATCATAATTAGCACTAATGACAATGTTAAATACAGCAATTTGAGTGACTGCTAATAAAAAGTATCCAACCCACAGAAATCTATGCTATTACTTTTTAAATATTATATATATTAGGCTCATCTATAATATGAGCAAACAAGTAAAATTTCACCTTAAATTGAGCTCAGAAAGGATGTGTCAGTCAAATTTTAAAACAATAAAATGGTTTTTTTAGAAGTCAAATCATTCTGCATGCAATATTCCAGTTGTAAGAGCCAAAAGCATTCTCTATGGAACACCATATGTCCCAAATAATTTTGCATAAATCTCCATGCATTCCCAACCTTGATGTTTATGCACATCACCTTGTTGTTACTTACTTTACGGAAGCCACACTCTTCTTTCAGACAAGCAGAAATCATCCCCAGAGAAGTTGATGGAAATTATTCACATATGTCAGCATTGGTTCTGAATAGAATGCAAATACTTACTAAACATGTGCATGTTTTAGACTGCAGTTCTGCTAATGTTAATATATTTCTAGAGTATACCAAATACGATTTTCAGGTTTATTTTATTTATTTTAACAACCTAACAATTCCTGAGAAGTAGTTGTTTTCTGTTTTTTATGTTTGTTTGTTTATTTTAAATTTATTTATTACCTACAAAGGAAGTCAAGTTCATAACTCTGGTGGCCATAGGCTTCTACTTCTTTATGCAATTAATGTAGTAGAAAGAGAAAGGAAGGTCCTACAGCTCCTTTCATACCATTAGTAAATGACCAACCACATTCTGGAATGTCCCCTCAAGTTTGTAGAGAGTCATGAAATCATGAAATCTTCTTGCACAAAATGCCAGTTAGTAGCAGTTTCATCTTTATGGACTCTGTTAGGAGTCTACCTCTTCACTACAAAATACACTGGGAACCGTGCTAATTTCACTTATAACTCAGAAAGCCACTTGGTAGGAAAAACTTTTGGATATAATTAATTATGTGAATTTGAAAGAAAAAGCTCTGTATCCTAATACTAATATAAATTAATAACAACAACAACAACAACAACAACAACAACAACAACAACAACAACAATAATAATAATAATAATAATAATAATAATAATAATAATAATAATAAAATTCCCATGCTTCTGGTGTTTCTGCAGTCAAATTCTGTGTTCCTTTTGTCCTTGATATGGAAAAGATCACTCTGGTATTTTCCACTCACGAAAATCTATATATTGGACTTGAGAGCTTTTTAAAATTAGCTACAGAGCTTACAATGTATTGTTGTATGACTCTCTTGATTAAACATATCCATCTCATAAGCAAAATCACTTCATGTTGTAATTTTGAAACAGCATGTTGGAGATTCACAGAAAAGATTGGAAGCAGCAGCAATCAACAGTTCCTTTTGGTAACTAAATAAATAAACACTAAGCATCTGTGAGTTGTATAAATATGTCTTTTATGAAGATATGGATAAGATTCTTATGAAATTTCTGAAATAGCTATTTTTGAGATGCAAATGTAAGAAATAATATATGGTCATCTGCAAGTTTTTGCAACAGCTTTTAGTATATGGAAAAAAAGTATTACATATTTTTAATGCATGAGAACTAACATTGTATCACAATGATATTGACTTTAAACATTAGAAGCCTTTTGGTCAGACAAAATTTTCCTCTTTCCAGTAGTTATATCTGCCTTTTTGCTCAGACAATCATGTGTGCGAATATAATTAATCAGATGCTTAGAAGATGATTGCCAGAGTCACTGAAAACCAACTGCTTCACTTTAACTTAGTTGGGTTTGACTGGGGGATGATTCACACTTTTAAAAATCAAAATTTTATATATGTGAATCTGAAACACTGTGTTTTAAAGATGCTTCTGGAAAAGCAAAGGATGGGTAGAGGCATACACTTGAATCCCACAATTCTTTCAATGTGAGTTGTGTTTGTTCTCCTGTCTTTCCACAGGAATATGTGATATCAACTATATCATATTCATGTTTCTTTTCAGTATACACCTCTATACACTGAACAATTGGCACAGACAAAAACACAATTCAAACTCAAAATCAGTATCAACAGTCTGAACTGCATATAGCTAGTACTAGTCAGAATATAGATGTTAGAGCTCAATACAAAGAAAAACAAAGGCAAAGGGATTTTAATTTACACAGGACTTTGTCTTCTAATCACAAGTTCGTCACACATATCCTGTATTTATGCAATAGACAAAAAGATCCCTCAAAGGGGAAAATGGAACTTCTAATAAGGAGGAACGTGGAACAACCAAGGATAAACAAACAAGACAGACTGGATAGAACGTGTTGGAGAACTTTCTGCACAGCTAGAGGAAACCACAGTTTATTGAAAAGTAAAACTGAATGAACTTAGATGTGAAATATACCACACTCATTTAACTTCAAAAAAAATAGGGAATGGTTTGGCAAAGGCAGTAAAACTGAGACGAAAGTTTTGTTTTGCTTTGCTTTTTCCTATTTTACTAGTCTTTGGTTTCTAGTTAATCCATTCAGTATTAAGTTCCTAAATTATTGCCTTGTACCTTTTTAATACCAAAGAATAAAAGTACGTTAGAGGCTTTTTTTACATCCCATATCATACTCCTTAAGTATTTGTTCAAGGAATATCTAAAAAAGCATTAAAATGACTGAAATGAATCCCATATGTTTTGTTTAAATATACTACATATACTATATTTTTTTTTCTAATGTAAGAGAACATCTGTACTTTATAATGTGTTTTGTTTTTTTTTTTTGTTGGTGGTGGTGGTGGTGTATTTTTTTATGTAATATGAAGCTGCTTTTCATACAAAATTGTTGGTCCAACATTATATTATATATTCTTTAACTGTAGTAGCGCATTTCAAATTATTTTGTTGAAATTAGCTTAAAATTGATGGCTTTCTTTTATGTTTGTGCTTAATTTTTTCCAATAATACTTGAAGATCAGCATGCATTAATAGCTGCAGGGCATAAAGAGACTAGAGGAAATTAGCTGTCACCCACAGCCAGTGATCCTGTGTTCTTATAAACATAAAGGACTAAATTGTCTTTTATGTTGTCCATGCATGCAGATCATGTCATTTTCATTAAAAATTAGAGATCATGTATATATAGTACAATTGTTTATGGAGGTGTTTGAATTAATACAATTTTAAAGCAAAGACTAAACTCCTTTTGTGTTTTGCTTTGTTTTATTGTTTTGTTTATTTTTGTTAATTGTTTGGATTTTATTACTGAAATACGCAGTTGTGAAAGAATCTTAAATTGAATCTTGCTAATTCTTTGCTGATATATTTTCTATCTTCTGCAAATATTTTCTTGTCCTTTGTTCATAGCATGAAGGAAGTAATTTATCAACTGATACAGGCTGTTTAAAATAAACCTTTATTTGCATCAGGTTTATTTGTTTAAATCTGAATTTTGGCCTCAGACTGATAATCAAATGTCAACTAAGTGATTACAAGTACAGACATATTAATAAGTTACTATAATCAGACCTAATTGGCTTAAGCTTTCAAACAAGTACAATATAATTATTTTCTTTTGTATCAAATTGCAGTATGATATGCAGTATCTTTGTCTACACATCACTAGCAGGACAAGACAATGTAACAAAGAATGTCCTCCAGCTCTGCTGACTTCCGCTGATATTGTCACTTTACTTTGTGTCATTCCTCCCCTAGTGTTTTCTCTGCCCAGCAGCTGATTACATTGCTGGTAGTTGGTCTTTAGAAACATCTTGTTCAAATTACTGTCCTCCTTCTCTTGTGTCTGTCTAAAAAACATCTTTTACACCTCAAGGCATTAAAACATACTCTCACTGATCAAACATTTTACCATAGCAGATGGAACACAGTATTAGATGGAATAAATATATAAATAAATAAATAAATAAATAAGAGAGAGAGAGAGAGAGAGAGAAAGAAAAAGAAAAAACACACAAACTTCAGTATTGACCTTTTTGTTTCACTGTCCATCTTTCATAGTGTTATTTACCTACAGACCTTATGTAAATCTGAGTGAAGCCTTAGCTTTAATAACTACAGAACTGCTCCAACATTGCCAAGACTCATAAATGATTAAGCCATTCTATTTCATACAGAGCTCTACAATATCTTGATTACATCCTGCCTTGAGGTTTTGTCAGTCACCACTCAAGCAATATTGATATGCATTTATAGAACTATTTTTGGAGCAGGGAGTGATTTGAAGCTTATATGGCAATGCATTTACTCACACCATTGTGTTTTTAGTGTTTCCCTTCCAAACTGTGCCATGCGTCTGCTTGTTCTTAACACTTTAGCAGGTGATAGGGTAATCTTTCATTAAAATTGTTATGATTAGTGCAAAGTACACCTAATTTTTTTTTCAATGCTTTTTTTTTTCAGTGCTCTTTTTTTTTTTTTTTTTCAATGCTTTCTGAGGCAAAGACTGTCTGTTCCTACACTAGCACTTTTAGCTTCTAAAGTCCCAACAGAGTTTAATCAATGTCCTTCATCCTTCCAAGTGGTATTTCAAACAGCCGTTGACTTCTACTCAGTAGCATGGAGGTCACCAGACAACCTAAGGAACTCTCCATCTCCACCTGACATCTGTTTTCTGACTGTCTTCTAGAGGCAGAAATTGACTCACTGGCTGTCTTCATCAAAGACAAGTTACAGAGCCCTACTTGGCTCTACCAGTTGTCTTGGCAAAAATTATTGTACAGCAAGAAACAATTACATACATTTGCATTGTAACAAGATATCTTAACCTAAAATACTTAGCATAACAATAAATGAAAACCATTGCGTTTAATGCTATAAAACACTTCAAATAATTATTAGTTCTTTATATAAATAAGGACTGACACATTTCACAGTTCAAACATGACAAAAAGGCAGCCCAATTACTAGCTTTATAGACTTCTGAGAGTAGCATCGTGTCTGAATACACGTTACTGGCTCTTTCTTTTTCCTTTCCAGGCATTTAAGAATGGTCTTTCAAATCTTCAGAAAGGTATGGTTCAGTTTCCTGTAGTGCTGCTTACATGTATTCAGGAGTTAGAAGAAAATCAGCTAATAAAATTTTTAATAATAATTTTGTGTAAAAAGCTACCTAACTATTGACTTAAAGCACACTTTTTCCTAGGGGTGGGGTGAGTGACTAAGTACAAAATATTCCTTAACATTGTATTGGGTTTACATGGCAATATTTTGGTAGCAGGGGGCTGCAGGGGTAGCCTTTGTGAGAATCCAGAAGCTGCCCCACGTTAAACAAGGGTCAGTTTCAGCTGGCTTCAAAAAGACCCACCTCTGGCCAGAGCCAAGACAATAAGTGAAGTTGTTTGTGCCTCTGTGAGATCAGATTGAAGAAAGGGGGAAAAACTGCTGTACAAGAGCAGCTGCGAGAGCAAGGAGTTAGAACCAGCCCTGTAGATCCCAAGGAAGGATACAGAAGATAAGAAGAAAGATACAGAAGGAGCACCAGGCACTGGAGCAGAAGTTCTCCTGCAGCCTGTGGAGAGGCACCTGGTGGAGCAGGCTGTCCCCCTGCAGCCCATGGGTCTCACAGCAGAGCAGATCTCCACACTGCAGCCCATGGAGGAGCCCCCAGTGGAGCAGGTAGATGTGGCCTGAAGGAGGCTGTGGCCCATGGAGAGCCCCCACAGGAGCAGGCCTCTGGGCCAGACAGACTCTGGGCCAGAACTGTAGCTGGTGGAGAGGAGCCCATGCAGGAGCATGGGATCTGGGAGGAGCTGCCACCCAAGGGGGACCCAGGTTGGAGCAGTTTGCTCCTGTTGGAGGGACCCTGTGGTACAGACCCATGTTGGAGCAGTTCTTGAAGAGCTGTTGCCTGTGGGAAGCCCACACAGCATCAGTTCAGGAAGGACGGCATCCCACGGGAGGGACATCACATGGAGCAGGGGCAGAGAGTGACCGTGAAGAAGCATCAGAGACAAAGCATTAGGGTCTGACCACAGCCTCCATTCCTAGTTCCTCAGAGCTACTCAGGGCTGGAGGGAGAATGGAGTGGATGGGGAGAAGGTGTGTTTAGTTTGATTTTGTTGTTTTTGTTTCTCACTGCTCTAGCTTGTTAGTACTAGCTAATAATTTTTTTTAATCTCCATATGCTGAGTCTGTTTTGCCCATGATAATAATTGTCAAATGATCTCCCTATCCTTATCTAAACCCTTGAGTCCTTTTCATCATATTTTCTCCCCTTTCCCTTTGAGGAGAGGGAGTGAGCAAGCAGTTGCAGTCGAGCTCAGCTGCCCAGCTGGGTGAAAACCACCACAAACATATGAATACTCAAGTAGGAAATACTAGCAGCAGAGTAGTGTTTTAATAACTGCAGTGTGACTATAATACTAATAATGTTTTTGTTTAATTCAGACTGAAGTACTAGTGTAATTTCAAGACTAGTTTTTGAGATGTGCAAGTTCTGTTACCCTTATTAAATAACTGGTGTTCATCAATCTACAACATGAGACATCTGTGCAAATAAAGAAACATTTCAGTATTTGCAGATATTTCATAATGAGTTTAAAATCTTAATATCATTTCTATATATTAATTACTTTTAAGTGTGAAAATTAGAGGTGTGACATAATTCTAATTAAATTAGTACCTAATGAATACACTGAAATCAATTTACATTTGGCAGCCTGTTGGAAAAGATTCTGATAAGGTGACCTGCACACAAACAGACACTTACCAAGTCTTAATTAGCAAAATAATGTGAGAAAAGAAACCTTTAATATATCAAATGATTTTCTTTTCTGAGGAATCCTTGAGAAGATCTGAAAACAGTGAAGAAAAATATAATGTCTGAGAAAAACTGAGTATATATCTCATTAGAAATTAGTCTTGGCAAGACACATACTATTTCAATATTGGAAGATATTTTCACAGGAAAATGGAGATACTGTAAATCTGAGGCTAGTCTAAGGTTTTCACAATAGTAAAATACAAATATCCCTGGACTGTAAAATTGAAGTCATTAAGATCTGGCACATCTCAAACACAGTTAGTAGGACTGCCAGCAAAAGTACTAAAAAGCAAGTTGTCTAAATATGGAATCTATTTAATTTCTACTGGTGATAAACAATATATACAACATCTATTTCCTTTTTTATTTCAGAAAAAATAAATAAATAAATAAATAAATAAATAAATTTGTATTCCTTTTGTCCTTGGAAAGGTGAAATTAACGATCAGATAAAAATTGAAGGTCTACCTGTGAGTGATCCCTTCTATAGTGATATCTTTATTCTCAATGGGTCTGGCCAGTTAAGAAACTGGAGGTGAGCTTATCAGGAAGAGAGATAAATATCCACTAATATTTTCAAACCACAGAACTCAGTTGTTTTTCCCAAAACACACTTTCTGTGACATTGGTTATCTGAGGTCATTGACCACTTAGTGGATTGCTTTCAAAACCAAAGTACACGTCTGTAAAAATATCTCAGAAATACTGGAACTGCAATGCAGTTGCAATAAATATTTCAGAGTATAAATAATTATACCAAACGAACTTTTGAAAAATAATTGGAATCACAGAGATTTAATTAACTCTGAAAGTGATTATAATGAGAAATACTTTGAGGAACTCTGTGATAGCTATTATTTAAAAGGCTTACTATAAAGACTACTTGATACCTCCATTCTATTACAACTTCCAGGGTTTACTACCTATATAATCTTGCCAAACTCGAACTTCGTGGATATCAATTTGACAGTTCTGATGTTTCTAATGAGCATGTTATTTTGCCCATGGTAAGAAATTATAAATAAGTTTCTGTTTTCACAGTTTTTGTTTGGTTAATTTTGTTTTACACCAAGACTGTTTTTGATTGAAAGATACAACCATACCAGAAATGTAAATCTTACTGTCTTTAGAAAAATCTTTCCTAAATTTAAAAATTTACAAATAACTGAAAAATCAACATTCACTGTCATATGAAGAAATGTATAAAACTGAATGCTAACAGATGGCAGACAGTTGGATGTATGTCTGTAAGGGCAGAGAATGCTCCAAATTAAACTTCTTCACTTTTTCAGATACTTGCTAGCTGCAAATAGCAGGGGATGACTGTAAACTCTGATAGCTCAACTTGCTAAGCAAAACCAGGAAATCCTGAATGTTCCAAACAAGAGTTCTTTCTCCCATTCCCCTACATCTCCCTAGCCCTCCAGGGTAAATCACATAGATCACATGAGAGCAAAAATAGTGGGTCTAGTTGTTTATGAACATAAATTACGAGTAGAGTACCAAAGTTTCTCAAGAACTGAAGTGAAATGTATTTCTTTTATACTGTGGTCCCCACAAGAGAAAATCTAGACATAATAGTTTCTGATAATTTTATTGGGAAAAATGGAGCTGAGTAAGCACTGAGACAGAAATTGAAGTGAAGTATCTGGAATAGGAAATGACTGGAAACTCAGAAAAGAATAGTTTATATAATGACATCTGTGAAGAAAGGTGACGGACTGGGAAGGTTAAAGCAAGCAGCTGAAAGGGAGAAAGGTTAGAGCATCAAGGGAGGCAAAGATGAACATGAATTTCCAAAGATAAGGGGAAAACATTTTGTTTATTAGGAAATACTCTCGAATTAGGTTTGGAATTTCTATTATTGCTGAGTAAGCAAATATCTACTGACAAAAATGCTCTAATTCTCTTTTGCATAAGGCATAGCTACATGACTGTGAAAATAAGTACTGTATTCATACACTAGACGATTACAAAGCTTAGGATCCAACTTCCTGTGGATTTCCTTCTCTGTAGGCATTATGACCATATTTGTTTTACACGGAGTTCTTGTCTCAGGAACTAGGCACAACAGATCTAATTCAGGGATAGATTAAGTCTGTATGACTAAGGACCCCATTATCATGAGCTTGTAACAAATACTTTGGGAAAGGATAGAAATTTGTTGAGAGAGATGCAGAAGAAAGAAGGGTTTATCTCTAGGCAATAGTAACTGAATAAGGGGCCAAAGAAGAATCACTGAGGAACTTAGACTTTGTCTCCTCAGAATGGAATTTGGACAGTGTACATTCAAAAAGGCTTGTGGCCAAGCAATAACAATAAGAATGCAAATGTTGAAGAGCTTCATTCTTTAGAATCATGTTGGGTAACAAAGTAAGGCCACTGAGATAGATGTAACCCTATCATTCAGGTTTGCATGCTGTTGTGCATAACCAAAAGTTACCTAACTTTTACATTTCCTAAATTTTAAGCACTTTACATTTCAACCTAAACAATGTTCTTTTTATATAAACCCCATATTTCTGTGAAGGTTTTGACTATTTCAGAGTTGTATGCATTTCATTACATATTCCTATAAGCAGTGTTCATGCTTCGGTTAGTTCTCAGAGGTTACCACTTTATATTAAATGAAAATGAAATGAAAATTAAATTAAATAGTTTAGAAGTTTATCTCCCTTGTTAGATTAGTGGGTGCCTCAGTTGTTATTGCCTTTCTCCTGATAGATATTTTAAAGTTTTTCCACTTCAGGATAAACGTCCATGTACAGCAGCATCTGTGCCAGCTGAGAAAGATTATGACCCCAATGAGTGTTTGTGACCCTGCTATATCTTACCCCTCATTTTTCTGCCTACTCAGCTGTTCCTACAATAGTTTCATAATCCATTTAAATAAAAATGGTCTAGATTAACTAAATCCTTCAGCTCATTTAACCAGCTGAATTTTAACTGAAATGGGTGAATGAGGAAATGTGTGAGTAGTTCCATGGGTAGTTTTGTCTGAGAGAGCAGGAAGGTAGGCAGGCTTGACAGCAAGCCAGAGCAGTACCTCTTCTGATGGAACAGCAGCAGCAGAAAGATTATGTTGTGCCTACAGACTTGGACTAAAATTTAAACTAGATTTAGACCTGCTTAGAATATGACTGTGTAGAACATTCAAATAACTTACATGATCTGAAATGAACTTACATGGTCTGAAATCTGAAGACTGGCTAAGAATGACCCTCACGCTCACTTTTGTCTTGTACATCTGGCTAATATCTTTCAACATTGTAAGGAGCCCTTTCGATGAATGAGTTGGCAGATCCAGCATGATAGATCCCCCACTTTCTGTAGACACAGCGGTAGGGAGCAAGATTCTCTGGTGTTTCAGAACAAGCAACATAAGAAGTGGGCTGCAACAGACAATGCTCTGAGAGTCATGGGAAGAACGTATCTTAATAATTAGGAGTATTGCAATTCTAGGGGTTACAAAGCTTAAGCAACTGCCTAAGCTAGCTTTTGTTTGTTCTGAACACCACAGTGCAACTCACTGACTATACAAATCTTACCCTGATTATCTGATCCCACTGAGCTACACTTCTAAGAGGGAACGAGATGCCATGATACAAACTCAGAATCATGGTTTCATGTGTCTGGAATGGTATATAAAAGCTTGCATTTTGGTGGGTCTGGTGAACTTTATTTTTATCAAGACTTTTTATCAATATTCCATGTTTGTAGTCCTTGGAACTGTGGGCTAAAGCTTAAAAAATAAGCTTAAAAAATAAGACCAAAAATAAATGTTAATGATTGAAAATTTTCACATATAGCCAAGTACTAGGGAAAAGGTGTCAATTTGTCTCATATGATTTTCATAGCTAAGCTTTCTCAGGAAGTTCTATCTGAGGTCCTTCCTTGATTTTCATTTCCTCTGTCCAGTTACAAGAAGAGTTGTTGGTGTCCTCCTTTAAGAAATCTGACAATGTGAAAGTAGCAATATGTTCACAGAACTTAATATAGGTAGGCAGGTAGGCAGTAAGAGTAACTAGTAAATTTGTACACTAGTAAAGAGTGCTGATCTATTAAACCAAATGTGCAGGTAAAACTTGACACTTCTTTTTTTTTTCAGGTGAAACAGTTAAGTGCTCTCAGGTAGGAGCTGCAAGGCTTCTGTCCCTATTTAGCCATAGTACTATAACAAAGCAAAGCAAAACAAAGCAACAACAAAACAAAATGAAACAAACAAAAAACCAAACAAACAAACAAGCAAAAGAAAAAAAAAAAAAAAAAAAAAAAAGACTGTAACCTTCTGCAACCTCTTTTGATAGTCCAGGCTGGCAGTGATAATATTGAAGATAGCCTGAAGGCTATCAAATGGGACTTTAGGGGCCTGGGATGTTTAGTGGATGGAACAGGGGTAAAGGTAGTGTTTTCATCCATCCCCACAGTGGCAGGGTGGGGTACAGAGAGGACACGGAAAGACCACCTGATAAACATGTGGCTCAGACACTGGTGCCAACACAGAAATTTTGTTTTTTTTTGACCTTGGGGTGCTTTACTTGGTACCCGGCCTAATGGCCACAGACAGGCCCCACCTATCTCTAAGTGGAAAACGGATCCTAGCCCAGGAGCTGGCAGGGCTTCTTTTCTGGTATTGAGGGGGCATTGAGAGGGCTTTAAACTAGGTAAGAAGGGGGATGGGGCTGAAATAAGGCTTGTTGGAGCTGTGCCAGGGGGAGCAATGGCAAGGCCGGGGGAGAAGGCAGTGGCCCAACTGAAGTGCATCTACACTAATGGGTAACAAACAAGAGGAGCTGGAAGCCATCATGCAGCAGGTAGGCTGTGACTTGGTTGCCATCATGGAAATGTGGTGGGGCCACTCTCATGACTGCAGTGCTGCAATGTCTGGCTATAGGCTCTTCAGAAGTGACAGACAGCAAAGAAGGGGTGGTGGTGTGGCTCTCTACATCAGAGAGTTTTTTGATGTTGTGGAACTTGAGGCTGGGAATGATAAGGTTGAGTCCCTATGGGTTAGGATAAGCGGGAAGGCCAACAAGGCTAGCATCCTGGTCGGGGTCTGTTATAGGCCGCCGAACCAGGATAAGGAGACGGATGAGGAATTCTACAGAGAGCTGGCAGAAGCTGCGAAATTATCAGCGCTTGTTCAGTGGGAGACTTCAACTTCCCAGTCATATCCTGGAAGCACAACACAGCCCAGAGAAAACAGTCTAGGAGGTTTTTGGAGAGCATGGAAGACAGCTTCCTGATGCAGCTGGTTAGTGAGCCTACCCGGGGAGGTGCCCCACTAAACCTCTGTTCACAAACAGAGGACTGGTGGGAGATGTGGTGGTCAGGAGCTGTCCTGGGCAGAGTGACCACGAAATACTAGAGTTTTATATTCTTGGCAAAGTCAGGAAGAGGATCAGTAAAACCGCAGTCGTGGACTTCCATAGGGCTGACTTTGAGCTGCTGAGGACACTGGTTGGTAGAGTCCTTTGGGAGGTGGTTCCAAAGCACAGAGGAGTCCAGGAAGGCTGGGCACTCTTCAAGAAGGAAATCTTAGTGGCTCAGGAGCAGTCTGTCCCCACGTGCCCAAAGATGAGCCAGCGCAGAAGAAGACCAGCCTGGCTCAAAAGAGAGTTGTGGCAAGAGTTTAGGAGAAAAAAGAGGGTTTATAATCTTTGGAAAAGTGGGCAGGCCACTCGGGAGGACTATAAGGATGTTGCGAGGCAGTGCCGGGACAAAATTAGGAAAGCCAAAGCTCATCTGGAGCTCAAACTGGCTACTGCCGTTAAAGATAACAAAAAATGTTTTTATAAATACATCAACAGAAAAAGGAGGACTAAGGAGAATCTCCATCCTTTACTGGATGTGGGGGGAAACTTAGTTACAAGAGATGAGGAAAAGGTGCTTAATGCCTTCTTTGCCTCAGTCGTTAGCAGGAAAAACCAGCTGTTCTCTGGATGCCTAGTACCGTGAGCTGGTGGAAGGGGATAGGGAGCAGCATGTGGCCCTAGTAATCTATGAGGAAATGGTTGGCAACCTGCTACAGCACTTGGATGTACGCAAGTCGATGGGGCTGAATGAGATCCACCTGAGGGTACTGAGAGAACTGGCAGAGGAGCTGGCCAAGCCACTATCCATCATTTATCAACAGTCCTGGCTATTGGGGGAGGTCCCAGTCAACTGGTGGATAGCAAACATGACACCCAAGAAGGGCCAAAGGATAGACCCGGGGAACAATAGGCCTGTCAGTTTGACCTCAGTGCCAGGGAAGCTCATGGAGCAGATTCTCTTGAGAGTCATCAAACAGCACTTACTGGGCAAGCAGGTGATCAGGCCCAGTCAGCATGGGTTTATGAAAGGCAGGTCCTGCTTGATGAACCTGATCTCCTTCTATGACAAAGTGACACACTTAGTGGATGAGGGAAAGGTTGTAGATGTCGTCTACCTTGATTTCAGTAAGGTTTTTGACACCGTTTACCACAGCATTCTCCTCAAGAAACTGGCTGCCCTAGGCTTGGATGGCATATGCTTTGTTGGGTTAAAACCTGGCTGGGTAGCTGGGCCCAAAGAGTTGTGGTGAATGGAGTCTAATCCAGTTGGAGGCTGGTCACTAGTGGCGTCCCCCAGGGCTCAGTACTGGAGCCAGTCTTCTTTAATATCTTTATCAATGATCTGGATGAGGGAATCGAGTGCACCCTCAGTAAGTTTGCAGATGACACCAAGTTAGGTGTGTGTGTCAATCTGCTCGAGGGTAGGAAGGCTCTGCAGGAGGATCTGGATAGGCTGCATCGATGGGCTGAGGTCAACTGCATGAAGTTTAACAAGGCCAAGTGCCGGGTCCTGCACCTGGGGTGCAATAACCCCAAGCAGAGCTACAGGCTGGGAGATGAGCGGTTGGAGAGCTGCCTGGCGGAGAAGGACCTGGGAGTGATGGTGGACAGTCAGCTGAATATGAGCCAGCAGTGTCCTCAGGTGGCCAAGAAGGCCAACGGCATCCTGGCTTGTATCAGAAACAGTGTGGCCAGCAGGTCTAGGGAAGTGATTGTCCCCCTCTACTCGGCTCTGGTGAGGCCACACCTCAAGTACTGTGTTCAGTTTTGGGCCCCTCACTACAAGAAGGACATGGAGGTGCTCAAGAGAGTCCAGAGAAGGGCAGTGAAGCTGGTGAGGGGTCTGGAGAACAAGTCTTACTAGGAGCAGCTGAGGGAGGTGGGATTGTTCAGTCTGGAAAAGAGAAGGCTCAGGGGTGACCTTATTGCATTCTACAGGTACATAAAAGGAGGCTGTAGTGAGGTGGGGGTTGGCCTATTCTCCCTGGTGACAGAACGAGGGGGAATGGGTTAAAGTTGCATCAGGGGAGGTTTAGGTTGGATATTAGGAAGTATTTCTTTACAGAAAGGCATACTTTAGGCATTGGAATAGACTGCCCAGGGAAGTGGTTCAGTCACCACCCCTGGAGGTTTTTAAAAAACGTTTAGATTTACAACTTAGGGATATGGTTTAGTGGGGGACTTGTTAGTGTTAGGTCAGAGGTTGGGCTAGGTGATCTTGAGGTCTCTTCCAACCTGGACAATTCTGTGATTCTATGATTCTGTGTTTTACTTTGAAATCATTGGGAAACTGTGTATAGCCATTTGCTTCAAAAGCATTGTGTCACTAAGCAATGACTCTTCATCTTACAAATTTGTATTGTCCTTCACCCAGGTGTAACCCATAGGAATTACTTACCTCTGTCTGACCTGATAAAACTCATAATTAAAATATTGAAATACTTCAGTTTTTTTTTTTTTAACTACTTGTTTTGAAGCCTAGTTCCATACTACCTCTGTTAACCTGTAGCAAATACAAGATTATTTTTGTTGCAATGCATCAGATGACACAGTAAATATGATGTTTCAGGCTCAATACTCTTAGTTCCTGCAGAAGTGTTCCTTGCAATTTATAGCAAGAAATCCAATTCTCTAAAACCCTATTATGTCATATATAGAATTCAGCATAACTTCTCCCTCCTTTACCCTTTATTGGGTGGGAAGATTTTCTCTAGAAGCTTTTTTTTTTTTTTTTTTTGACACAGCATTTTTGCAACTAAAATTGCAACTTGATATACCTCTTTTCCTATCTATTTTTTATGGTAATTAAAAGTAAATAAACTTTTTTTTTTTTTTTTTTAACTTGTGTGGTCTACTGGAAAATAAGAGTTTATTGTACTCCAATTTATTGTACTCCAGTTTATCGTACTCCAAAAATATCTTTTCACTGTTTTGGTTGGTTCAGAATTATCATATATATTTTCCAGAGGTAAAAAGAAAATTCAGTCCAAAAACATGTTAATAACTGTAGTAATTAATAAAATAAAATAAAATAAAAAAGAAAGAAAGAAAGAAAGAAAGAAAGAAAGAAAGAAAGAAAGAAAGAAAGAAAGAAAGAAAGAAAGAAAGAAAGAAAGAAAGAAAGAAAAGGAGAAAGAAAGAAATCTGCTTTACTTCAGCATTAAAATTCATCTTCAGCTGCTTTGTTCTGTAATAACTAGGTCATCAGTTTAGGTGCTCCTGCTTAAAATGCATTTAGCATCCATATGTATTCCCTCACCTAGAGGCTTGATATTTTTAATGAGATTATATCAAGGAATGTGAAGACTGGAGAGTGGTAACATCATTTTAGTGTGTAATTCCCAGAACTCTGATCCATTTCGGGGAGGCAATTAAGACTGCTGACTACAATAAATGATACTAAGAGATTATAGAGTTTTTTTTTTCTGCATGAATGCATAGTTTAAAAAATAATTTAGGTTTATTTAACATAAAAAACACCTCCAGAGGGGGAATTTTTTTTTTTTCAATTTCACTGATTGTAGGGAATATCTCTTTCATCATTTATCTGTAAAGATCTATGGTATATGCTTGTACTAAGGATGACTTTGAGATGCTTTTTTAAAAAAGGTGTATTTTAATTATAAGTAATTTCCTTTGGGTTACTTATTTTAAAATGTTCCCTTAGTAGTGGAACAATTGAGTAGTGCATGGTGTTTGTTTGTGAATTGTTCTTTTTTTCTCACTTTTTTTTTTCTTCTATGGCAAGCCAATAATCTGAAGTAACATTTAGATCAAATGCTTCATAGGGATTAACCATTCTCTTGTTACTGGTGACCACAAAAACTACATGCACAAGAATACAGAAGAATTGCTAAAAACAAATGCAATGGAATCAAAAGTTTGTTGTCTTGAAGAGTTAATTCTGTCAGAGAGGTGACCTTTATCCCTACGTACTCTTTTTTTTTTTTTTTTTTTTTTTTTTTTTTATCAAACCTCTCCAAAGGGACTCATCATATGCAGGGCTCTATGAAGAGAAAAAGAAGAGCATTGTCCTTATCACCTCCTTCCAGAAAGTGGCAGAGTAATAGGACTTTGTAAGGCGAAATGAAGCCCAGTCTGATGGCTGCTGATTAAAAATTGACTCTGCCACATCAAAGAAGAGTTGAAGGTGAAAATGATGATCACTTCCCTCTCCCAGGGACCCTGCACCATTTCTTTTATTCAACCTTGAAAGGTTCTTTCTGAATAAGATAATATCCCTCGAGTCCATTCTGGCTAGGCGGCATGGGAAAATGTAGATCAGTATGCCTATTCTCTATGAAAAAATGGGATTTTGTTAATGACATAGCACACTAAAGTGATGGCTTGTATGTGGTAAATGCTGAGAAATTAATTATAAAATGCCTTTTAGACTACATATCAAATTAATTGCTAGTATACATATACTAAAAAGACCACTGTAAACCCAAACTGCATTTCTTGTTTCTTAGCTGTAGATTTCTGTACTTTCTCTTCTGTACTTTCTGTACTGTAGCTTGTACTGTCCTTTCTGTTTTCAGTTTATATATATACATATATATATGTATATATTTAGTTGAGGGGCCACCTGTGAAATAATATCATTGAAATATAAAATGTTATGACTGACTGGACTAAAGCATGTGAATATTTTGTAATAGATACATAGACACAGAGAAAAGAGACATTCAGTTGTTCAGGTATATGAACTGTGCAGAGAGTATGTAACAAGGAAAATAAAAAAAAAAATAATAATGTTTGTATATAGATACATGAATACTCAGGAAGAAACACAGCTGTGATTCAGTGCATTTTATAGCATATTTCACTGGTTACCATGTGTGGCAGGCAGAGATAGAAAATTTACATAGAAGCTTGAGAAATCCTCCTCTCTGTTTTAGCTTTTGGTTTTATACCTCATAACAAAAATTCTGAAGTGCATTGAAAACATTCAGAGTGCCATTTACTCATCCACATACTTAAATAGACCATCAGGCAATGTGCTCTATATACGGCACAGAATCTCAAAATATATAGCTTGATTAACAATAGCAAGAAAAGCCTTACATGAAAAAAACAAAACAAAAACAAAAACAAAAACAAAAAACATGTTAAAAGAAATTATTTTACAAACATGACTTCCCCTCCTGCCATCCCCAACACACACACTTTCCATGGATCAATCCTATGCTTGTACGGATCTTGAGCAGTCCTAGGAAATGACCGGAAGCAATGATTAAATTTGAAAATTGTACCTTAGAACCTCAATAAAGGTAGAATAGCCTGGTCCACCTAATGGCTGATAATGATTGGCCATATCCACAATCTTCACTTGTTCTCAATTATCTACATATAATTGGACTTGTCCTGATACATACATTATAAACATAGAAAAAACAAAAACAAAACAAGAAAAAACTGCAGTAATGTACGTATTTAAATGATATAACATGTAAAAGCTTTAACTGTATGCATGTTTGACATGTATAAATTACACACTAAAACATGTTATTTATTCATTCTGATGGATGACATAAATATCATGCTGTTGAGATTGGTGTAATTAGAACAAACAAGTGATTATGTCAGAACAATGGAAATAACATGGTAATGACATCAAAACAGTGAGAATAACAATAACAACCTCCCCTCATCAATGTCATCTGTGACTTCTGCTACTTCTTAGAAGAAAGAGTTTTACTAAAACATCTTTCAGTATTTCTACTTATTTTTCCCCTGCTGTAGTTATCCTGCTATCTATTGAACACAGCATGAAATGTACAAAAAATTAAAATTAAAAAAAAAATGTTTAAACCATTTTTATTACCTTTCTCAGTGTTACAGAATGTAACCAAATTGAACAATACAGAGAATAAAGTATAGTGATTTAATGATCAAGAGCTTGTTTATTACAAATTAAATTTGCTGTACAAAGATAATGATTTTTACCTTAGTGAGTTCTCAACGTCTTAATAATCTTTACTGTAATGAATATGAGCTCATAGTCTTCAGAACACTTTCTCCCGCTTCTTAATTTAATCAACATTTTAAAATGTTCAGATGTCCCAATCACCTAGGGCTATGCTATTAGCATGGTACTTACTTTAAACAGCTTCTCAGAACGCTTGAAGAAAACAATTCATACAAGTGCTACCTTTAATAAGAATAAAAAAGCCAGCATAGCTTGTTTGCCTCATTAAGGCTAACTTTTGATCTTCAAGTTTTATAAATAGATTAAACACCACACAGTTCATCAGTATCTCTTATGTACATGTGAGTCCTACTAATGCTAATGGGGAAGTTGCATGCATGTGTTAGGGGAGAATGGATGACAGTGAGCTATTTATAAAAGCAGCAGAGCAGATATTTAATAAGACACATGTTAGATGAAGAAATAAGTAAAATCTTTTGTCAGGTTATTATGTTTCTATTACATGCTATGTATAGTAGCTGCAAAATGTGTTTTTTCTTTATGAGTCTGCCTACATGTGTGAGCTCTCTGATGTGGCCTGGTTTACAAGATCTGTGGATTTACAAGGATGCTCCCCCACAACTGTTGAACATGCAGCCCTTTTTGTCACTGGGAATATCTGAGATACTGAAGGCTGTATCTGATCTTGCAGAATGACTTTTTAAATTCAAGATTATTTAGAATATGGGCTGTAAAACAATTTTCTCAAGAAATGTTTAGATTGAATGGAATTGGACGGGAACATTTCAACAGTCTGAGTGTTGCAGAAGTGTACCTAGACATGGGGAACTATTCCTCCAAAAATATCAAATAATAATAACAGTAATTAAAGGAAAGTTTTGAAGAAAATGACAAATTTTAAGAACTTTCTGCATGCTTTATTAAAAAAAAATAAAAATAAAAAAAATCTAACACTTATGGATTAAGGGCACTCTCCAGTATTGCCCTACTATTGTTGGTTTTGAATAACTTGTCCAGTACACAGATTTGGGCTTGCAGTCCTTTGAATAGATAAAGTCATTAAGGTCTTTCCAGGATCAGACCTATATTCAAGAAGAAATTTATTTAATATTCAAGCACAAGAAAGTTTATATTCATGTATGATTAATCCTTTGAGCTCTGAAGAAGAATTTATACTGAGATGATTCTATTTCTGGGGAGAAGGTAGTCTCACTGCTCTCTTGCTTTGGGTTTGTTTTTGTTGTTTTTGGAAAATATCTGTTACAAATGTTTCTTTTAAAAACCTATACAAACCACATACACTTCCGGGCCACCTATTTTTTTATATTCAGGATGCAGTAAAAATACAGCTATGGAGTTGTGATACAACTTCAGTTCAATGGGAAGACATTACTGATTTTAGTGGCCACTGGATTGGCTATTAGGAGGGAAGAATGAGCTTCCCTTGTGTATTATATGAACATAGAAAGGTGGCAGTCTCCCTATGTCTAAGCAGTGATTGATACAGTGACTGCCCCTCCAGTGATTTGCCTCCCCTGAAACTGTTAAAGCAAGATCCTTTAATTCTTAACTGGTGTCTAAATAGAACTTTTTGCTTTGTTTTGTTTCTTTTTGCCCCAAGAAAATGAGAGCTTAAGTTTTCCATACTGTTTTTATTTTGGTTAATTTCTCTGTTTTAGGGTTCCATTGTAAATCATCCTATTATATTCATCATAGCATAGCAAAATACCCACTGTGTTTGTTCCTTGTCTTGCTCTCTTCCTTTACCCCAAGGTATGCAGGAGGAGTCAGAAATTAGAAGTGAGACAAGCTGAGCCTGTGTCTAAGATGTTAAACAGAAGTTGCTTAATGAGCCAGCAAAACATATGCATGTACAGGATGATCAGGCCCTTAGGGAACTAGCAAACACATGAAGGGTTAATATTTAAATAGACTACAGAATTTCAATGTGTATGACATAATATGTTATATAAGAAGGCAGATTTGCAGGCCTTGCTTCTCTGCAATTTTATCACACTTTGCTGAGTAGCTTGCCATCCTTATTTCATCATCAGTTATTCATTTGAATTTTATTTGACTTTTTTCCAAATTGCTAAAATCAAATATGACTGTTTCTTGAAATGATTGTTAGATTAAAAGTAATTAGATCCACAGACTCTCTTATTCTCCAGCAGAGAAATAAATAAATAAATAAATAAAAATATTGCTAATAATGTTTTCTTTTTGTACCAGGGAATGTTGTAGCTGTCATAAGCAAATATCTGTACTCCCTGACTCTGTAAACTGGCATTTGCGCTACAGACAAAATGGTTGAGTTGAGTACCGATGAAGACCAGAATACCTTGCTGCATATCTGAAAGGGCTTTCTAGGTTGGTTGGCCTGTCTGCCTGATCATGAGACTGCCACTGACTACAGCAGTATACATTGCTGAACAGGTAAATGTGTGGTCATTCATGGTAGATTCATGTTGGATATATATATTCTCACTTTCATTTACGGTATCAGAATCTGCTGAATCCCACTGTGGTTGAATCATACCATGGTAAGCTGTACTAATATTAGTAAACTCAATGCAATCACAGCAAGAGATCAGTGTCCTGGGAATTATAAATAAAATGCCACTTTATTTGCTAGACTTCTGAAGAACTTGTTATATTTATTTGCTTCTTTTGAGGTAGTTATTTTCCATGAAGATCAGCTTCATGTCCTCTCATATCATCTCAACTGACTTGGAGTATACACTTTTTGCAGCACAAGAACCTTGAGAACAAAATACATATAACCTGTATGAGCACATATGAAAAAAAAAAAAAAAAGTAACTTTTTTTTTTCCCCTTTGTTAGGGAAGGTACAGACATAAAAATGTATTAGAGGAAGAACTCATGAAACAAAGAAAACTGCTTCTGATGTTTTCATGCATTTTGTGTGTCTGAACTTGCTACAAAAATAGATGGAAAAGAATCAGAGAGATAATGTTTTGACTGAATATAGGAAGGAACTAGGAAGAGTTTAGGTCTTTTTTTCCATCTGTACTTTCACGTTGGTGTTTTTATTTCATTTTATTTTCATTGCTAAGTTAAATACAACTATAGTAGTAGGTAGATTAGAAAGTTATAATTAACACTGTGTGAAATATAGCTGAAATTTATATTCAGTAGGATCAGTTCTAGGCTAGTAAATTCAGTTTATGCATGAAACTATATACAACTCTCAACTAAAGCTATATACTGGGGTTTTGTTTTGTTTCTCCTCAACTCGAAATGGATGAGAAACTAAGCTGGTGAATTTATTGCTAGCAAGAGGTCTACTGTATACAGATCTTTTCAAGTTACCAGATTTAATACAGTTTGACATTCTGGTGTCAACTGTGGACTAGGCAAAAGCTCAAGCTCAGTACTCATCTTTCTAAGACAACATTGTATATACAGCCTGGAAAATTGCAAAGGTCTATGATAGCACAGAACATGCAGATACAACACAGCTGTCTCACAGCATGGTTAGAACGCTTCTCTCTGGCAGTGGGGATCAGTTGTCACCATCTCTCAAAACCATAATTACAATCATCCAATGGTGAGGACTATGCTGTGTTACAGATGTCTCAGCTGTCTTCATTAGAGGCTGGAATTGTGTCTCAGGGAAGCTGTGGAATAACCACATTGCAAAACAAGAAAGTTGCTTCTTCCCCTTCCCCCTCTTCTTATCTCTCACAGATCACTGTGTGCAGGACAAATTGTTTGACACTCCACTTGCCCTTTTCTCGATCAACCACAGACTATGCTAAAAAAATATAACTTTGGAAAAAGGTTTGCCTTTAGGAATTTTGTTTGATAGATTTTTGTTTGTTTGTTTTTGTTTTGTTTTCCTTTTTTCTGTCTTAGTTTTGCTTGTTTGTTTGTTGGGGGGAGGGGAGGGACTGATATTCTATTGAAGTTGCAATCCTGTTTATGGAGCAATTTTGAATTAAACACTCCATTTCCAAAAACAGTCCATTTTTAATATCAGGGTAAGAATATTTACTCTAGACAGATAATCTGTTCTGTAACAAAATGCTCTGAAAGTACAAAAAGAGTGTGAAAATAAATTTTCTATAGCCATCATTTTTACTATAAATTACATTTTTTTTAATAAATAATTTACTGCCATGTGGTTTCACCCTTACATAACAAATTTGTCAGCAAGGACCCCATGCCAGGCAGACACAGCCATAAAAGCTGTGTCTAAACTTGTCTGTATTGTGTTTTCCAGCTTGGTTCCACTGTTCATCCAGGCAGCCTGCAAGAGCACTGAATAGCGTGAATGCATTTAATTACAATCTGACATGTGTATTCCTGAGAAACAAAAGGCTGTGAACTGAGGGTGATGATTAACTGTTCTACCAGATAATTGCTTAAACTACTACTTATATTATGCTGCATTATCTCTTTTGAACAAAGTGATTATTGGCCCTTTGTGTAGCGATTATACAATATAAATGCAATCTTGCTGTTTTAAATGTTAGAGTTTATGTTTAATATACTTTTATTTGTAATGAGGGGTGCAACTTTAGAATTCTTTGAGGGTTTATTTGGTTTATTCTTACAACTGGAAAGAAAAAAAAAAAAGAAAGAAAGAAAAAAAAAAGAGGCAACTCAGGCAACTCTCAATTTCTCAGGTTGGTCCAAAAGCAACACTTGTTTAAGGGACTGACTTCCTCAGTTTCTGAGGAGATAGATGATAGGAATCTACTGCAGAGTCCTAGAGACCTTCCAGCAAAATACATATCTTTACAACAAAGAGGTAAGAGGAGATACAGGAGTAAAGGTTATTATTTATCTATTTATCCTGGACATGAGGACAGACTGGGAGAAGAGCTCATTGAGAGCAGCCCTGCAGAGAAGAACTTGGGGGTTCTGGTGGATGAAAAGTTTGACAAGAGCTGGCAGTGCATGCTTGCAGCCCAGAAGGCCAACTACATCCTGGGCTACATCAACAGCGTGGCCAGCAGGTCAAAGGAAGTGACGCTGGTGAGGCCACAACTGGAATATTGTGTAATGCAGTTCTGAGTTCCCCATTACGAGGGACATAGAACTTCTAGAGAGGGTCCAGCGTAGAGCCACAAAGATGATTAAAGGATTGGAACATCTGTCCTTTGAGGAAAGACTGAGAGATGGGCCTGTTTAGCCTTCTCATTCTTTGGAGATGCTCAAAACCTGCCGTGTGTAACATGCAGGTGACCCTGCTTGAGCAGGTGGGTTGGACTAGATGATCTCTGGAGGTCCATTCCAACCTCAATCATTATTCTGTGATTCTGTGACTGTCCTCCTCTACTCTGCACTTGTGAGGCCCCACTTGGAGTATTGTGTCCAACACAAAAAGGATGCAATGGAGGGCCATAAAGATGGTCAAGCGCCTGGAGCACCTCTCCTATGAAGAAAGGCTGAGGGAGCTAGGACTGTTCATCCTGAAGAAGAGAAGGTTCCGGGAACACTTCATTGCAACTTTTCAGTACTTAAAGGGGGCTAATGTAAAAAGATGAGAGTGACTTTTTGCTCAATCAGATAATAATAGGACAAGGGGAAATGGTTTTAAACTACAAGAGGGGAGATTTAAATTAGGTGTTAGAAGGAAATTTTTCTCTCAGTCTCTCAGAAGGTGGTGAGGCACTGGAACAAGTTGCTCAGAGAAGTTGTGGATGCTCCATCCCTGGAGGTGTTCAAGACCAGGTTAGATGAGGCCCTAGGCAACATGATCTAGTGGGTGGCATCCCTGCTTTGGCTTCTCCTCCTTGCACCTTTGTCCGCTCTTAACCCCTTTAACTTGAAAACTCGCTTGAACAATGCCAATTTATCCCCAGTTTATACAATCCTAACCTTATTTGTTTTCCTCCACATTTCATATTTCCTCCACATTATCTACATTTGGCCTCCACCTGAGCTATAGCTGTGAAAACCCACATATCTGCTTTCTCTCTAGTTATTCCCTACTCTGTTAATCATGTAGCATATGACAAAGGAAAACTTATCTTCCCTCTTCCCCCACTACACCTGATGCAGGTATCCCCCAGCTCATCATACTTCCTTGGAGTTAAAAAAAAAAAAGAAAAAAAAAAAAAATGAGGCATCCCCTTTCTGCTTCTTGATTAGCACAAAATGGGTATTAGCGCAAAATGGGTACTACATGCTCTGAGGAAACAGAGACACAGAGACACTGTGTACTGTGCTCTAAGGACACATTATTATATATTGCAATAGAAAGTCAAAGGCTGAAGGCATTATTTCACAATCAAGATACCTTTCCAATCCCAAGGGCAGGATGATTACTCAGCTACACACTGGTAGAAAAATCAACCACTACTCATTAATTTTATTACAGTTTTCCATTATATTTTTCTTCAAATGAGCTGCGTAAATCTTACTTGTCTGTGCTATATCCTGCCTTGTAGTTTACCATTGAGATACCTATTAATATTTGTTAACACATTAAACAGCAGTAATGAGTACTTCTAGAAAGCGCACAGTAAAGAGAAGGAAGATCAGCAAAAAAGATTAGAAGCGAGAAAGTCAAAAAAGAGAGAAAACAGAGTAATGACTGCAGGTATAATGAACTGCCCATGAACTTAAACTCCAGTTTTCAGGTTCTTTTGAGCCTTCTAATTGTGTAACACTCAGTTGTGTTTTTTCTTTTATAGATGAAAATCCAACTGTGTGACATTAGTTGTTTGCATTTATCACTACTCAATGCCCACAAGGCCAATCTGAATCTATTTATACTCACAGTCAAATGAGTTTTCATAAAAATACAGGTATGTATTTGTACAGGTAGTGAAGTCTCTGGCTTCCAAAATCATTGTCTTTTTTGCTTTGTTCACATCTCCTTGGTTGTTCCACCCATGTCCCATCTCACAAAGAGTTTCAAAGTTGTGATAGAGTATCCACACAATCTGGTTATCTCTTTGTAGTCTTTGTATACACCTTTCCAGAAAGTAATTTCAGCCAGAGTCAAGAAACTTATATTTAGAATGAACATTGCTTCCTTGTTCATTGCTAAGTGTTTATGGTTAGTTTGCTGGGGTCTGTCTGATTTAATTAAAAAAAAAAAAATGCCACACAGAAATATAAATATTTTGGGCTTAATTTTTACCTTTACTAATGTACACAGTACTATTATTACTGTGTTGCATATAAATTCCACTCTCTAATGAAATGATTAATTAAAAATAATAAAGAATGTAAATATTATTTTTATGATTCTCAGTGTGTGGGGGCGTAGCCCTTGGGACAATACATGAAGCATAGTCAGGGTACAGACAGACTTGCAAATTGTTCTTCAGAGTCTCTGTTTTCCCTTAAATAATTAATTCAGCTGTGATGATTGTGAGGCAAATCTTCTAAATATGAATTTGGTGAAACCAAGGCAGCAACAGCTTGCCACAAGCCTGAAAACAAACATTATGAAATGTTTCATAATGTCTTCTTGCAAGACTAGACTAAATGCAGAAAAGGTTCAGATTACAGTGAAAAGGTCTATTAATAAGAGTTGAGGATAAAATGTGATTGATTTTATTTTACTAAAGCAGAAATTGGTTTCCAAAAGTTTTGAAAATAATTCTGGTGTAGAGATGAGATATTTGCTTCTAATACCAACTAAGTATTGCAGTGAGGGAAAACTAACTAAAAAAAAAAAAAAAAGTTTAATAACTAGGATAAGAAAGTCTCTCAACCACTAGGATCCAAGGAACATGACATCTGAGCATGGACTCGGTAGCAGCTGGGCTGGACTGACAGAAGGACCTGAGTGAACAGTATGAGATGGGTACCATCAAAATACAGAACCTTTCCCTTGTAGATCATATGAACGTGAATTACCTAGTTTTATTTATGAGATGTGTAAACCTGGGTACATTAACTAAAATACTTCTCATAATTTCATCTCCTCAGGACTTTTAAAAGTTTTATTATAACTATGGGCTAGGTGTTGGCTTTGCTGTTGTTGTTGTCTTTAAAAAATAAAATATAAAATAAAATAAAATAAAATAAATAAAATAAAATAAAATAAAATAAAATAAAATAAAATAAAATAAAATAAAATAAAATAAAATAAAATAAAATAAATAAAATACAGATAATTTTCTGGGATACAGATCTACAGATATCCTATCTGAGTACTACTTTGTGACAAAAACATTGAAAAAGACAATGGTTATGTTTATGAACTTAAATATAGAAGGAACGAGTATTAGTCCCCGGTGAACAGATTAGTGCCACAGTCTGTATGGGTCCATAAGTATTCGACTGTAGGTTTTTCTCTGAGCGTCTTGTGATGTCCTTGTAGTCCTAAAATCAAACCAACTCATTGCATGGATTGTATGTTTGTCTGTGTGTGTGTGTATGACTGTTAGTTCAAAATATTTCAGAAATCAAGGAGGTTGTGTCTTAAGCCATCAGAGTGATAATTTGGACCTGAAGAAAGTGATCATAAGTGTTTTGTTGCTGGGAGTGTGATATGGAAATATGCAGGACTTTTGAAGGGTGCAAAGCCTGCTTAAACTAATAACTGTCAGAGAAACATGCAGGGTGAAGGGAGCAAAACCTGGCACAGTCTTGTCCTTACCGTTTATTGGAGTGGCCTTTGATGCATGTTATCTACACAAATCATGCCCTGATCTTAATGTAGAGACTGCAAACTGACATGAACCAAAACTATGCCAGGGATGAATGCTAAGAGCTGAGAAGTTTGGCAATTTCTGGTCCAGCACTTGAGCTCTCTCCCTCATTATTTTGCATTCAACAAAATGCATGTAGACAGTAGACATCTCTCAAAAAGCTGTTGATCACCACCATTTTGAGCTGAAATGGAAATGGGAATATAATTTAAATATCAGTTAAAATGGAGAGTTCTCTAATTATTTTATAAGGTTTAGTTGCTAAGTATGATAGGGAAGTAAGTCACAACCCTTTAGTGACTTCAATAGAATTTTAATGCCAAACAGAGCTGCTTTTTAAACTGTGACAGTCATCAACTCCATTATGAAGCCTGACATGGCAAAAACAACTTACTCACTGGCAAGAATTTTTTCCCATCAAATTTTAGAAATTGGCAAAAGTGATTTAATCTGATTGTCCTAGATTTTTCCTGGGACAATTACAAAGTTTTTTAGAAAAAGTAGCAAAAGTTATTGTTCTCTGTCTTAAATAAAAACAAACAAACAAACAATTAAAAAACTAGCCTCTAGCATCAATCCCTGTTTATTAAAATAATAAATATTTTAAATATTGTAAATCTTTTATAATCTTTGAATAAATTTTTTGTTGTTGTTGAGATCCTTCAAGGGTTGTTTGATTTATTGTAGTAGATGTAAATTTATTTATCCCCAAAATTACTAAATGCTATAACAGGGTCTTCTTGCAGGTCGTCATTTTGTGTTCAAAAAAAATTAACCAAAATCTCTCTGAGGACATTGTTTTTATGTCTGCAGAACATTCATTGGCTATCTCCTTATTAATAAATAAAGATGGTGAAGCTCTGAGAAGTGTTATACAAAATCTATCCATAAATTCTCCTATTCCTTGCAAACTTAAAAACTATTGGGAAGCATTGCCAGAGAACACTTAATGGTCTAGGCCTGTTATAGCAGGAAATATACACTATTTTTATACTTTATTATTTAACACTAGGAGGGATCACAGGCTGGAACCTGGGCCTCCACTCATCTACTATTTGATTTACTGGAATACGTGTGTGAGAAAAGATGTGGGCTACTAGGGACTGATCCTCCTGGATAGATACAGTCTTACAAGAGCTCCAAGAATGTTTGAGAATTTACAAGAATGCTTGTGCTCACTGAAATGCTTTTAACTGGTAGGAATGAAGGAATAAAAATAGACTAGGTCATGGAATACAGAAGTATGCAAAGGATAAAACAAAGTAAAAAGTTATAGAAGACCAAAGAGGATGGAAAATTACATAGATGGATAACATATATCTATTATGAAGTTTCCATTGCACTCGTCTGACAGACAGTATACATCAAATATACTTGTCCCAAGTGAAAAAGTGAAATTCAGAGTACCCTTATTTGATGTTTTTCAGTATATCTAGCTATAAAAACATCAAATGAAGCATTAACTTTATTTGATGTTTTTAACATTACAGCAATCAGTAAGAAATGTTACATCAAGCTTTATTCATTTCATTACTTTACTAATTTATAAAGGGGCCATCCCATGACAGAATCTGTGAGGCTTAATGGAAAAAAAAAAAAAAAAAAAAGACAAAGTGAGGTCAATGCCTAAAGACACCACTGGAAAAATATGATTAAAAAAGAACTTCTGAACAAGAATATGTACATATATATGTACATATTTGTATTGGGTCTGGCTGGAATGTTAATTTTCCCAGCAGTAGCCCATACAGTGCCGTACTCTGTACTTGTAGCTGGAACAGCAGTGTTATCACACCAGTGTTGTGTCTGCTGCTGAGCAGCAGTGGCACAGTATTAGGCCTTTCTCTAACCCTCCTAGGGGGTGGGCAAAAGGTGAGGAGAGAAACTTCACTAGGGCAGCTGGCCTAAACCAATCAAAGGGATATTCCATACCATGTGGTGTCACACTCAGCAATAAAAGGTGGAAACAGGAAGAAGAGGGGAGGGGTGGGCTCTCGTTTGGAAGACGTCGGTCCTCCTCTCAAACACCGGCTGCGTGCGTTGAGGCCTTGCTTCAAGGACGTGGTCAATCATCGCTCATTTGTGGGAAGTAGAGAGTAATTTCTTTCCTCTGCACTTCCATATAGCCTTCATTTATTTTGTTTGTTTGTTTTCCTCCCTTCTTTTTATTTTCCTTTTTTTCCCCTCCTTTTCCCCTTTCCCTTTTTATTTCCCCTTAGTTAAATTGTTTAGTTCATGGTAGTCTTTAGTTAATTATTATAATTATTTCCCTTTAATTAAATTATCCTTATCTCAACCCGTGAGTTGTTCTTTGCTTTACTTCTCCCCCTCCTCATCTAAAGGAGGGGAAGTGAGAGAGCGGTTGTGGGGTTTAGCTGCCCAGTACGGTAAAACCACCACAATATTTATTACAAGAGCACAACTGAATATTGTTGAGTGTTTCACACTAAGAAAGCTTTCACTTCCTCTATAAAGTATCCAAAAGGAATTGTGGTCATTCTCCAAATAAAAGAATTTGCCTGAAATGTTCAGAAACTTAGACAAAAGATTTCAGAGATTAAAAAAAAAAAAAAAAAAAAAGTTGTCTCATTTCTACCCTTTTTGAGAAAGAAAGACAATTGTTCCCATATCATGAAGAAAAATTCATATGAAACATTTAGAAATAAGTAGCTTTATATTTGCATATGACTATGTGTGTATATATACACTTACTAGCACACAGACACATGTATTGAGACAAATTATGCTAAAGGACTCAGTGATATGGAGATGCCAAAAATTAAAAATGTTGAAACGCAAACTAAGATAAACTGTACATCTCTTCACTCTGAAGCCTTGTAGTCATCCATTATGACACAATTTTTAATTAGGGATTCTGAAGACAAACTTTGAAATGTTTCCTTTTTCTGTTTTGTCTGCCCTCATACCCCGTTTCATATCCATAGAATGTCCAGCAATGTTGTTTGAGGACTGTGTAGTTAAGGACTGTACCTTGACCTGGTCAAGGGAGGTCAGGCAGGCAGACAACCAGATGAGGTGAGCTGATACAGAGGTGGCACTGGGCTGGTATGGAGGAAAGCATGCCACAGTGCTATAAAATGTGCAAAGGCTCATGGGCTCAATGGGCTCATTATTAAGCCGAGTATAGGCTTCAGCAGTAAAAACTTACTACATGAGATGATAATTGTACAAATGATGTCACAAAATCTGAAATGGGGAGAAAATAATTCTTTTGAAGAAAGCTTAGTCTGTTAAGATAAAAATGTCTGTCAGCCAACCATCTGTTTGGCTGATTTATCTTATATATGCGTGTATAAATATATATTTATCGATGCATATATTTCAGCACAATACTGTACTGAAAATATTTTCACACATAACTAGGTGGTTACACACATAAAATGAAGAAAATTTCCTCATTTGCACTTATTAAGTGTCAAAGTGATCATAAAAGCATTAAAGGAAGGATTATGTTAAAATGATGTCTTTATAAGCACAGCAATCTGAAAAATACCAATTCTGATGTAATCTTGACGTAACTCATGATGTAATCTTGATGTAACTCAAATCTCTTCTGACATAACACTTAAATTTATAGTTACACACTTAAAAATAGTCATGCACAAAGTAGTTCATCTGACATTTTTCTCAGAATAGTGTGATTGCTAAAACATCATTTAAAGATTTCCCTACCTTTGAATGTTTTTCTCTTAATCATGGTCTTAAAACATCATATAAGCGATAATTATTCATTTGCAGATATTACAAATTGCTACAAGCATAAAAATGTCATTTAAGGGTGATTCTTCATTTGACCTTTTCAAATAAAAATCTATGCTGTTTTCTCTTCTTTAAAAACATCATGCAAAAACCCTGTTAAAGAAACTTCAAAGTTCTTAAATTCCCAACTAAATTCCACTGTGCACCGAGGTTTCAAAAGAGGCCAGCTGTCTCATTTTTAAGGTCCACACTGAAAATGTTAGAGAAATGCCTGTCCAATTGAATTCTCATCCTTGAAAACTAAATATCACTAACATGTTTCAACAAGAGCCTCCAAGAATAGAAGGTGTTGAAGTCATCTGATAATTTTGAAAATCTTCATCTTAGGCAGAAACCACTGAGATGAGGGTGCAGCACATATTTTGTGAGGTGAAAATGTTGACTCTCTACTGTCAGATCTGTTCATGGCTCATCCCAACCTCTGTGCTGCAAGGCAGGAAGAGAATGAGCCTCTGTCCTCCATCCAAGTGCTACACTGGCCAGTTGCAAGCAGAACCAAGCATATATCAGAAGCCTTCCTTTACTGCTAGCTACAGTCCTCTGGGTAGGCATTGATTAAAACGCAGGGAACAAAGGTGGAAGCATAGGGACTAAAAATAACTTAAGAGAGATAAACAGTGTCATGCTGTACCAAGGACTATGGGGTACTGCAAACTGACTTTTCATGGCAATTGATGGCAAAACAACTGTTTAACATACTTTGTGTTTACAGTACAAACTGTAAGTCCAGCCAAATGGAGGATCATCTGTTTGGCTTACTGATAAATACAGATGCTTGATATTTTCTTTGTATATGTGTAGTACTCAGACATCAGAAGTGAAATTTCTTTAATTGGCAATTTTAAATTCATGGCTTTTTCTCTCGCCTTATGTAACTTACCTGCTCATATTTGTATAGGAGCACTAATTAATGCTTTTGAAAATTACAATAGGTTTTCCGCAGAATTACATTTTACAGCCACATGAATACCAAAACAATTCAGAATGATTCATGTTATAACAATGAATTCTAAGGACAATAACAGTGATTATGTCACTTTTGACAAAGTGTTACCAAACATTTAGGACATACAGTTCATCAGAATTTGAATACATGCCATCACACACTTTGCTCAATTGCAACTACAGCACTAGTTAATGTAACTCTTATTCACATAATATAACTCTTATTCAAATTAAATTATGATAATGCTGATGACATGTTTTAAGAAATCATTACAGAAAAATAAAAGTTTGTGCTGATTCTGGTTACAGTGTTCTAAGAATATTTTTCTACAAATTGCACAGATTTCTGTTAGCATACTTCTGGAGAACATCAAAGCTATCTCTGAGAAGTTACATTACAAGTTGCTAAAATGCAGCTTTAAATGACTTGCTTTATTAAACAACTCTCTGAAGCCCAATCTGACTTAACTCTCTGTTGGTTCTTTCTTTGCTGGTACATTGAGATTGAGAAGTACACCTTGAAAAGCATATCTTAAATGAAGGGAAATGTCCAATTGGATAAACTGAATTACTGAAGAAGAGAAATAACACAAAGGGGTAGAGGATTTGGGACAGACCAGAGGAAAACAGAGAACTGGTGCTCAGAATAGAAAGAGAAGTATACATGTAGTGAAATAAAATAAAAATGCCTATTCAAATTCAGCACAAAAAGCCATCCACTGCCCTCAAGTGGTAGAGCCATAGCTTCTAAGACTGAAGGCATAATTGCAATACAGACTGAAGCAGGGAGGAAAGACAGAAAGACAGAAAGACAGAAAGACAGAAAGACAGAAAGAAAACTGGAGAATTTGTGCTCTTTCATTGCCTTTACCCATGCTGTTTTCAGAAATACTGGTGAATACTAAAAGCATGGGATCTGGGGTATCTTTGAAGTCTAAATTCATTTCTTACTTTATTGTTTTAAAGGTGTTTTGTGAAGTTGCAAAACTTACTAAAAACTAAAAGAACAGTTTGCTAAAGCCTAGAACCAATGACGTTTATTTGAAATGCAAATGAAAACTTGCCACCCAGGAATGTATGTTACGTTTGACATTTGTCTCTAATCGGAAGTCCCTATGAATAATGTAGTTTGATACCAATAGCCTCATTAAGCAAGATTTCCCTTAATACTCTTTCTGATTGCAATCTCTTCATCATACTTCCTTTTCTCATTGCTCCTGGCCCTACTCATCATTATCAATATGCTCAGGTCTTCAGTAGTGTTACTAATATATATTTTATATTGAATAGAAAATTTTAAATGGGAATTAATGGCACTAATGCCCAGGTGTTCTTTAACGGTAAGACTTTCTTATCCTGGCTATATTTTATTAGGAACAGTAGGTATTCTGCCTGTCATGGCTAGAGTTCGTTAGGTTGGATCACAAGTGAAAAAGAGTTTGATGGTTTCAACCTAGTCCCCATTTGAGCACATCTGCACCATTTCACATGACTATCAGTTTCTGCTTAAAAGAGTTTAGGGACTGAAGCAGTGGAGCTGTGACAGGTCAAGACCAAGACACATTGGCTGAACTATGCAAGAGATGTTTTCACAATGTCTTCCTTAGCATTTCTCAGAGACCAGGACACCCTATTCACAAACACTAAATATGCACAGAAGTTGAACAGACAAACCGTGGTTAATATAAATCCTGTACTCTGTCCTGGTTTACTGTAAATACAATGCACCCCCTAAAATTCTGGGGTATGTTTCAGGAAAATAGCAGGTTATGCTGTGGGAAATGCCAGTGTCCCAAAGGCAGTAAGTAACAAGAGGTTTTCATTTCAGCTAAGGATCAGGTTCCATTTATTTTTCTCTTTCATAACCACAGTAGGCGTAAAATGTAGAGCTGATCCAAAGATTCCTCCATGAAGCGCTGCTGCCAGTTACCAATTTTCAATAAATCACCATTAAATTGTCCCATAATTTTTCTGCCCTTCCTTTCCCAGCATGTTGATTACTATGATGTGTTTTCTGTGATTAGAGGAAGAGTTGATCTTTGAAGACCTTAAAGCCTAAGTCGATGGGGCCCTCCTGAAATGTAAAGAGAAATGCTGCTTTCATGGCATTTAGAAAAGAAAAAAAAAAAAAGGATTTATTTTTTCCCCCTCTCTCTGATACAAGCTCTAAATATGTATTGATATAAGATGACAATATGACAATCAGGGTAATCAGGGTAAAAAGGGACAGACAGCTAAACTTGACCTTGAAAGGGAGAAGAACACAGGGACGTCCAGAAAGCTCACCTAAACAGACCTGTGTACCTTTTTTTCTAATGTAAAATGAGCCTTGAATTCTCAAGAAGCCATCCTGCTGCCTAATATCATTCAAGATTATCATTCCAGATCTTTCATAACTCTAAGCCAGAATAAGTTATAACCATTCAAGAATCAGCAAAAATATCTACATTGCAAACACATCCAAAAACATGTGAATATTTCTGCACAGAAGTGGCCATGATCCTCAAAAATCTGCCATTCTACCCAACCCTACTTTTCCCCAGTTAGAATGAATTGTTTTCAAGACTCAGCTGTCTCTAAAACAAAGTTCAGTGAACAATTGGAGGAAAACTAAAAATAAATATTTTAGTATCCCAGAAACAAACAGGCTTTCTTTCAGACCTGTGGTTAGATTAGGTAATGTATTTTTCCTAGGCCTTCTCAGCTGGTTACTCAGGGGAAATTTCACTAAGCCTTCCTGCAACTCCCTCCACATGTTCCTGTTCCCTTCCAACAGTTCTCAGTATGTTATAGTTTACCCCAAAGCAAAATCTGAAGAGCCATTCAAATGGCACGTGCTGGATCTAGACAGAGGCATCATATACTGAGGAGAACCATTCCATGTGCATAAATGAAACCAATGGAGGAGTAAAGAGAAAAAAGATGAAGGACAGCATGGAGTGACAGCGGTGCTCTTGATGCAACTGAGGAACATAAATATCTCTACATGAACTGAATTTCCTGGTAGATATTGAAATGACAAATTAAATAAAAATATTGAGATTTTTCAGCAAAAACACTTTGCTGGACAGTCACTATTTTCACAGAGCCTGAAAAAAAATAAAAGGAGTATCATATGTGTTGATATTTGGAGGGGATGTATTAGAGGGAGAATCTTTTTGTTATATTTCTGACTGATTCTAGTAAAAGATTATTTTTGATATATAATAAAGTAACATGTTTATTGTTGCATGAGTGTTTTATTTAATCACTGCAAAATAATTTACCAAAGTTAGGAAAGATAGCTATGATTCACATTGCTACTGATTATGCAGCATTTTGGAAGATTGGTCTATTCTTCCAGTAAGCATCTGTATCTTATATTATCTTTAATGGAACTTAAATTTGTGCATCAAGTGGAGAAGAAAGCCTTCTGGGTGGTTATAGATGCATGACCTTGAGCCTTGTGACTCACAATGCAATCTGCATGCAGGAATATTAGACACTATCTGTCAGGATCTGTCAGGTCTGTTTGTTTAAACATTACTTCGTCACACACACACACACACACACACACATTTTGCCCAATTTAAAATTAAATATTAAACTGACCTTCTAAAAAAGAACTACTGTAAAATTTAAATAAACTTTATTGTGCTTCTTTTTACAATTTAAATATTATAATGAGAAAAAAATTAATCTCTGGAGTAACTTAACTGTATTCCTAGGCATTGTTTCATAGACAACTTCTACCAAAATAATTAGAACTTGTAGACCAGATTCCTTTCCATTCTAAATATAATAGGTAATCACCTTGAACCAACTCTCCTGTCATTAATACCAGTACAATTCCTATTGTAATAATTGCAGTGGAAGTTGCATCAAAGTAGCAGAAGAATATTTCACATCTAGAACATAGATAAATAGTATAAGGTGCTTGTGTTTACCATGTAAGAACTCAAAAAAATATATTAAAAAATAAAAATTTTAAAAAGGAAAAACAAAAGTCAGTTGACAGTGATACTGTCAACAGAAGAGGGAAATACGAAAATGTGCATGTTTTGACATTTTAGTAGCATGCTAATTAAAAGAAAGTTGTTCTTCAGACATTTTTTTTTTTTTCTGGGAATGACCCACCACATCTTCCATTAAATGTTTGCTGGTCTCAAAGCAGCCTGTTAGTATTCCAGTCAGCAGCACAAAATGACCATGAAGTTGGTGTCCCATCTAGTGAATCTGTATCCTTAGAGAGATGAGGAGGTACTGCCATGGCTGTGTCTTGGTTGGAGGAGGTCTTCAGCAGGGCCCTGCAGACAGCTGCAAGCTCAGCAGCCAGTCCCGCAGTACAGGGTTGCTCCCTCACCCTGCTCCCACTTCTGCTCCTACAGATGCTAACATGGCTGATCAAGTGATTAATTAAGTAAATGTAGCTCAAGAAAATAGTTTAAAATGAATAATTAAGAGGACAAATATCTATCCTCTTCCCTTTTCTGAATCGTCCATGACTGATTCATGATTATCTTGATATTCATATGTTCCTATATATATATATCCTGTGTTGTTTCTGCAGATAATTGCATTCTAGATTCCTGAATAATGTAATTTTTCATAAAATTGATTCTATAAATAGCTCATTCTTAGTGATTTCCCTCTGTATGTGTTAACACACATATAGTAAGGTATACAACATTAATACTCTTTGATGTGGATTTAACATTTCCCATTTTTCTATCAACTCTTGCTAATAATTTAATTCACTGAAATACAAAAGAGTTTTGAAATTAGCACAGGGGTCTGAGCATTTTTTCTTGATTTAGGTTGTGATTCTTTTATACATAGAGTATTTTTATAAGAATATATATTCTTATAAAATATATATATTCTAGCAGAACATTTTTATAAGATGTCTATCATAATGGGTTAACTAATCAAAATTAAAACATCAAAAAGTTACATTCATTATTTTGTAAGACAGCATGTTTAATCCCTTATGTAAAGATTATGATTTTATTACTTTTATTAATCTTTGGCCATAGAATTCCTTCTCTTGTTTACCTTCACCATGCCTTGAGAGATGAGGGTGTCAGAATATTTATTATTATTCAGTTTTTTTTGAGACTGTATGGCTCACCATGTTATTGGGGAATTCTAAGTAATAAATTTTATTTCCATGAGTGCATTTCCATGTTAGTGATTATGTCTATTCCAAGTCTAATTCTCCCTGATTACCCTATGGAAAAGTTTGGTCTTGTTTCGGCTGGTTGTCATGATAGATCCAAAAGCAACCATCATTTGAGAAAAAAAAACAAAAAAAAAAACAACAAAACAAAACAAAAAAAAAAGCCTCTGTAATCAGTAAAATACACTTATATCATCTGTGTGAGTTTATTTAACATTCTTCTTAATTTAAAAAGCATGTCCTAGCCATGGCCTAGGCCTGCTACTCAGAGAGAGGAAATACAACAGCATAGACACCAGAATGCAACTACAATGCTTGTAAATCATTATGCACATTCATGAAACACAGTCTATGTATAAAAAGTACAATTTTATACATCTCAAGGTGTTTGTGAGTAGGCATTTAATACCAGCATTCAGAGTAGTAATTTAATCTGTCACCCAGCAATGAGCTCTGCATGGGAAGTCAGGATCCAGTGGGGCTCCACAGGAGCCCCTTCCTGTTAAACTGGCAGGATCAGGCCATAGATTTTAACAACGTGGTATAAAGCCTGTGTCTTTTATGTTTTGTGACTACTCTGTGCATTTTGACTACTAGAGGAAATAAATGTTAAATGACTGTACATGCATACTACCTATAGAAAAGAGACAAGGACTATCTGGTCTATATATAATAGCTGCACTCAGACAAACACAGAATGTATAGAGGTTTTCATTACAATATTTGTGTTGTACCCTGAAGAAAAAGAAAAAAAAGTCATTGAAATCCAGACATTCTGAGTTATAGAACTGAAAAACAAGCTGGTGTTATGACAGTTTTGAAATGGGTCTGCTTTTGCCAGCCAGTTATATGCTTTAAAGGGCCTTTAGCTGATTTATGCAGTTCTTGTCCTGAAACTGCTGTATTGTATTACTTCAATATTTTATCCCTAACCATTTAAAGAAGGTTTGATCTTACATCAATAGTACTCCAAAAATATTAAAATCAAAGAGATTTTTTCAAAGAATTTATGCAAAACAAACCCTATATTCTTTCCTGATCTTGAATAATATATATGTGTATATATATATATATATTTCTTTTTTAAGGAAAAAAAAACAAAACAACATTTTGTAGAACAAACTCCAGATAGTTATGGAGTTATGGTGGCTGTTTAATATGCTGAGAGCTTAAAAGGAAAAAAATACTTACTTTAAATGTAAACTGTTGAAGTCTTGGAGTTTTCATGACAAAATATCTTCTGGTCGCAGACAAAAAGAAAAAAAGAAAAAAGAAAAAATAAAATAAAATAAAATAAAATAAAATAAAATAAAATAAAATAAAATAAAATAAAATAAAATAAAATAAAATAAAATAAAATAAAATAAAATAAAATAAAATAAATGAAATGAAATGAAATAAAATAAAATAAAATAAAATAAATAAAATAAAATAAAATAAATAAAATAAAATAAAATAAAATAAAATAAAATAAAATAAGAAGATTAGCAGAATTCAGAAGAGTTATCATTTTTTTATTATTATTTATTTTTTAATGTATTCATGTTAACAGCCACTACTTGGAATGAGTAAACAGAAAACTTTTCTCTGCAGTGGGACCCTTAAAAGAACAATTTAATAGTTATGACTAGGTATATGCCTCAGTTCTTTTCTTCTCTTTACTTAGCTGTGTGTTGCACAAGACTTTTATGAGTTCAATATGTACAGTATCTGTTGACACTTCGTATATAAACAAAAATGATTTGGTTTAGAAGCAGGGGAATTAAAGTACGCATAATGAAAAACAATTGTTCTAAAATGCTGTCAATTTGGATTGTGGAAAGAATTTCAGGGACTGATCCTGCAGAGTGCAGAGAAGCTTCAATTTTTATTGACATCACTGTATTATAGAAGCAACTCTTAGATGAAATACTTACTGTTTTTAAATATATCTTTGAGTTTCCAATTCTGAGACTCTTCCATGATGCAGGAAAATACTATTATTTCTTTGTTCATCTTTGGAGTTGATTGGCCATTTTTTAATTACCAATATATGAAGCCAAAGTATAATAGCAGTTTTCTTACATGCTTGGATACTACAGTGTGTCATACACGATCATCTAATTTTCTTCCAGCCTGTTGATTCACATATATTATGTCTGCATCAATTCAGTACAACCCTTATAGTGAAGGTACTTAACTTACAACAAAGTTCTCTTTCATTGATCCATTATTGCTCTGAATAGAAGTAGAAAAAATCACTTAGATGAACATAGCCTACAGGATAACTCATTTCTCTACATTAATAGTTTATGAATCTTCCATAGCCCTCTGTAACAATAAAATGCATGTAATTTGCAATGGAGATACTTACTTTAAATAAATTGTTATGGCAGATGAGATCCATACTCTCAAACAAAATATTCATTTCAGTTCCTTTCAGTTGTCTTGAAACACGAGCTTGAGGCCTTAATTCAGTATCCACGGTTCAATGAAAGCTATCCAATGTTCTTCATGGGACCCCTCTAAATAGGGCACAGATGGTCTCTTCTGCTGTTGCTCAAGCAAATTGTTCTATAACCCTCCTTTCCTTGGGGTAGTAACTGGTTTCATAGTTAAGGCTAAGGGAAATTCACACCTCTTTGTCTACTGCACCATGATGACTGTCTTTGAATTTAGTCATTAGTTACCCTTGAATTTTAATTCCAGATGTTTGCTTGTATTAAAAAGTTCCAAACAAACAAAGGAAAAACACACACACACACAAAACAATACAATCAACAATTCTCTAGTTTTGCTATATGACCTTGAGAGATTATGACATAATGATATAGATCAATTTCCTTTTTGAATTATCAGGTTATTTAAAATGAAATCTTTTAGAAGGATAGAAGTTACACGTAAAATTAAAATCCAAATAATCTAAATCTGTTCACAGCCCCTTATGTTTAACCATTGTACTCAGATCCTTCTGTCAAGAAAAAAAAAAAAAAAAAAGATAAACATGATCATATAGAGAGTAAATGAGAAGAATAAAACAATAGCAAAGCCAAGAAATGTGCCTTATGTGCAATTGTCAATTTTAAAAGATTGCTCCCCTTAGCAAGAATGAAACACGATAATATTTTTATAATACTTTTCACGTTAGACCCTTGAAAACATTTCACAATGGCAAATACCAGTAAGTACCATTCTACTCTTTCTTTACAAGTGGCAAAACAATCCATAGATGAATTGTTTAACAACAGCAAAAGCCAGTAGGGGAACTGGAGCTAGAATTCAAAACTCTTAGTGCTAAAGTTCTCATTCTTAGAGCAGGCTCATGGGAGATCTATGCACACAGAGGCCTACAGCTTAAGTATTTTATGTCTTCCTTCCTAAATTTAACTTGAGTGAGAGTCAATGCATCCACGAGCAGTTATACTCCAAATATTTCTTGCAGACCTGAGTGTAGTACATTTGGTGCCACATGTGGCTGATACATACTTGCAATCTTAACAAGAGGATTGGAGCTTGTGTGAAGATGTGTGTCTGGTTCCTCCCTCTACAGATACACATAGGATTCTATGGTACGTCACCTAGTACAGGTGTGAAGTTTTATACAGTAGATGGTAGAAGGTTGTTGTCTTGAAACACATGTTAAATTCCTGCCTAGTAGGACATGTCTGAGAATGATATAACTTGAATGCACATACATGAACTGAATATTTCAAGTGTGCACTTTTGTGTCTATGCCTGTGTAAAATTTCCTTTCATTTATCCCATTCATCTCACTTAGTTGCAGAGGAGAGGTTACATCAGTTATCAAGAAACACCCGTGAGGTGTGCAGTACCTTCAGCTCATAGTGTCATGGTGCAACTCACGAGAAATGAGGACACCTGTGCCTTCAGACATTCTTAAGTGTTTTTAAGTCTGGGACAAATAGAATCCCAGTTCATAGATTGGAAGAAATGGTGCCCACCTTTTCTCAGACAAACATCCTAGTTTTGTTGGTTGATGCCCCATTTCTGTTAAAGTTCAGGAGGTATTTGGACAATGGCTTCATTAATATGCTTTAACTTTTGGGTAGCCCTAGAGAGGTTAGGCAGTTGGACTAGATGACCTTTGAAGGTCCCTTCCAACTGAACTATTTTATTCTATTCCCATCTGCTGGATGTCTTGACTGCAGCTCTCCAGCAATCTCTACTAATGAATTCCCCCAACCTCCAGTTCCTGCTCCTGCACATTTCCAGCTCTAGATTGTTTGTTCTGTACTGTTGCACTCTTCTTTCCCTGTTCACACTGGCCATAAAAAAATTATTTATTTATTTATTTATTTATTTGACTACTGACTGGTATTGACCAGTCAGTTTCACCTAGCCCTTGGTTTGAGATAACCCATCTTAACTCGGGTTCCTAACTTTATTCTGCCATTAGTATAGCTCCTTTCTGTAGCACTTGGGGCCTGACAAGCCACATCGTGGTTATTTCCTCTAATAGCAACAAATGTTCTCCACATCTTCTGAGGAAGAACAAGGACCACTTTTGCTTCATTTTCTAAATAATAATAATAATAACAATAATAATAATCTAGAACTGATAATAAGACTTTTTTTTTTTTTTTAAAAAAAAAAAGGAATAGATAATTGGTAGAATTAAATCTCTGTCATAAGGACTTACAGGACAGAGTATTCAAAGGTCTAAGTCCGGTTACTGTAGGTCTTCCCTCAAAGCAGAGAAATGTCTCCTGTCTCCTGTCTCCTAAAGGTTACCTCAATCCCAAAATTTCAGTGATTATTTTCAATATATCAAATTTAACCCTTTTGTACATGATGGCACATCTTTCTACATCATTATTTATTTCTACATCATTTGTACATCATCTACATCTCATGAAGAATAGAGACAGTGATGTATGAATTATATCACAAAATTGCTCTACCATCTAAAATTGAAGAAAATATGGTCTCTGACAAATAAACATCACTAACATTCCTATTTCTTTTCTGCACTGTACCATTTTACTCTTCTCATATATTTATTAGGAAATAAGTTTTTTATTACAATTTTCCACACATCTCTATTTGGAGATGAAATATTGTCTAGTAATTGCTAAGGCACAAGGAAAGGCATAGAAAACAATCCAGGTGTTATACTGCTCCATATGACTCCTCTATGGGCAGGTCTACATGTGCCCTTTCTGTCAACCCCTGAGTCTTTCTGGATCTGAGTCAGCTATGGTCTAGAAGTCAAGTAAATATTTTTGCATTCAACCTGAACTAACATGCCCTTCTCTCAGTGCCCTGCTAACTCAAAATGCCTTCCAGAACAAAGCTAGTTTGTTTTGTTCACAGTGGTGTATCAATGGAGTTGTCTTCTGCATCTAATCACAGAAATGTGCTCCAAAATACTGTTACTGAATTTTGATAACTCATTGGTTTTGAAATACCTTTACACAATATAAACATAACTTTCAGTATACTGATCACCCAATACCCAAGCAGTGTTAAATGAAACAGAAAAGTTTGGTGCACTCCATCTTATCAGATTCCATGTATGAGCAGAGCGAACAATACATACCTTAATGAAATAGGGTTAATTAAAGTTTATAAAATATGCTGAAATAATCAAATGGGTAGCACTGCACATGTATTGTACTTTCATAATGAAGAATTATTTAAAAAAAAATCATTTCTATATACACATTTCTGTTTTTTTCTTTTCTCAGAAACAAAGAAAAGAGAGCTTGTTTTCATTTGCATCTGCTGTTTTACTTGTCTGAGTTATTTATAATTCTGAACAGGATCCATAATAATAATTTCCTATCTCCCAGTTGATTATGTTAGAAAAGAGTCTTTTTTCCCCTTAATTGCATATACACACAGTGTATAAACAATTCTGTCTACACTCTTCATTTAATTAAAAACACAATATGCAAACTATGGATAAACATTTCCCCAAAAGCCAGGAGTCTTTTCTTTCATAAGCAGAATGGGACACAGGCTTTGGGTCTATAAAACTTAAGTTTTTTAAAACAATATCATTTGGTTCCAACCACAGAAGTATTCCTGAAACAAAAGGGAAAACAAAAGCAAAGACACACCACCCCTTTACATAACAAGCTAGATAAAACAGCAAAGATAAATATTCATAGCCCAAAGTGGAGGCGTTTCCAGCGGGTTCTCTCCAGTCCCCTAAAGTGAGATGGTAGCCACAAGCAGAGAGGTGTTGATGACTATACTGTTCAATACAGTGTGATTAGAGGACTCATGGCATCCTGCAGGATTATCTGTAATGTAGCGTACTGTGCTTTTTGTTCATCAAACAGCAGCTGCTAAGAGTTGTAGTTTGCAAAAGCATACAGCTGCCCCCACCTGCTATCTTTAACATCTACATATATTTTATTGTCTAGGCATGTTGTTTCTTTGCTGTAGTTTATGAGTTCTTTATTCTAGACTCCAAGCAGATTCCTTTGCATCTATTTTTGATTGAATCTGCAGAGAAAGTTTAGATGGGATTTTATTAATAAAATACAAAGTACCAGAAATGTGATTGTATGTAAAGAAGAAACAACAATTTTCTTTCACCACAGTTCATTCTTTCCTTATTTGAGAACTGCACATTACAGTTGTGTGGAAACACTTCACTGAATTATCTGTAATGTTTTACTCCATAGTTTGTCTTCACTTGTGTTTAGTACAGCCATTCACAGGTTTAGAGTATTTTGTTGGTTTTTTTTAATATGCAAATCATTTTGATGTGGAGTAATTAAATAATTCATACAAATATATGTGACATTTTATGACAATCCTAAAATTAAATATGACCACTGTTAAAAGAGGTAATGCAGAAGCATAAAATATGTATGAAATTATGTAAATACACTGGAAAAAGTCTTCCAGCTAAACTTGTCTACCAGTTTTCTGAAGGCTTGCCAAACTTGAAATAAAAGCCACATTGAGCAGAATGTTTAGACATCTGGATACCTTTCCTTTAAATTCCAGGAAAATATTCTGCATCTAGTTTGAACTACAGCTACCTAAGTCGCTATTTCCACTACAGTCAAAATAGTTATTCTTTGTAATTTCCTGTTTGTCATATTACTTCTCTTCAACCAGCTGATCAAAGATACTCTCAATACTTTTGTAACTGTTTTGCCTGCCTAATTTTCTAGTTAGTTTTAACAGGCTCAAGATTGCAAGCCAACCTTTTTTCTTTGACCTGTTCAGGCTTTCAGTCTTCAGATTTTGGACTTCATTCCACTCCTAGTGTCCTAGAATTTATTAAAATGAATTGAACACTGCAAAAAATATTAACAAAGTTCACCAGTTCACCAAATTTAAAGTTAAAAATTATTTCTGCAGCCATGTTCATGTCACAGGAAATTCTTTGAATACTGAACCTATCTCAGGCAATTTTAACCAGTAATAAAACTAGGAAGCAGGTCTTATACTAACATGTGGCACTTCTGTTTTAAAGCTGTGTTGTATGGGTTGTTGAAAAAAATAATTAAAAAAAATAATTTAGCTTAATGACACAAGTACTTGATTATACTGCAGTTTCACTAAAATCCTTCCAGGCTCAATTTAAGTGTTGTTAACCTTTACTTAATTTACATAAATAAAACACAAAACAAGTTTAATAGTTTATTATTGTTACTGTTTTGTATTTTTTGTATTGTTACAGTATTGTTACAGTTACTCTAGTTTCTACACTTAGAACTCAGAAATCACATACTAAACATCAGTGAGATATAAAAGCAAGAATATGAAGATATATTTTGCGGACTAATTTTTACACCTCATACATTTCTTTCCTACACATACAGCAAGAAATTAACTACAAATTCATCCCTAAAATTATATGGAGTTTGAAGAGACTAGAGAAACTAATTATGTTACCTCCTAGTGCCCCATGCAAGAATTTTCCCAATAGAACAAGTTCAGCTTCTTGTTTCAGGACTTTTCCTTTCAGCAGGTAATGTAAGTCTATCACAAGACTTGGGATATCCAGAGAAAAATTAATTCTAAATGGAAATATCTCCTCAAAGAAGTGGAGACTGACAAATTTAGTAGTTTAAATTTACCTCTTATACATCACTCCGTGAGGCAGAAGCCAGTATGGTGCATTACACTTAAAAGTAATTAAGAAAAATATTTTTTATTACAAATCATATAGAAATAAAATAGAATCTTTTTTTCTTGAACCTTAGAGTCTATATCCAGAACTATATTTCAGAATGCTTTCACTCTAGTGAGACTGAATTTCTTTCATGGGTATATATATTTGAACTCTGTACACTAGCAATGTAGATGTTAGTTATGTAATTCAGGTCCATCATAGTGAAAATAAGCAAGGTATCCCCAGAAGCCCAAACTGATGGCCAAGCACTATATACGTGAGCTTATATCATTTTGATGTAAGCGGTGATTCTTTGGGCATACCTGTACTGTGCAAGTAGAACCTCATTAGAGGTTAGTGATGCGTCTCTATTTCATTGCAAAGGACATGGTGAAGAATTGTGGAACAGTTTCTGGGAGTCCTTACAGCCACTCAATCCAAGTGTGTGCTAGTCTGCTGTAAACAACTTGCTTGGGTGAAGCACCACAGCAATATGGACACACTTATTCCAATTTTGTTGACTCTTACCCAGATGGGGAATGACAGAACATGGCTCAGCATGGACATGAACTTTGCGAGACAAGTACTATCAACAATTCTGTCTGGATGCTCCTCAAGAAGGAAGTCTTAAAGGCACAGGAACAGGCTGTCCCCATGTGCTGTAAGATAAGCCAGCGAGGAAGAACAGCATGGCTGAACAGGGAACTTTTGCTGAGTCTCTGGGAGAAAAAGAGAGACAAGCCTCATCTTCTATGACCTGGTGACCTGCCTGGTGGTTGAGGGAAAGGCTGTTGATATATTCTAGCTAGACTTCGGCAAAGGCTTTGTGACACGATCTCCCATAGTATTCTCCTGGAGAAGCTGGCAGCCCATTGCTTGGACAGGTACACTCTTTGCTGGGTTAAAAGCTGGCTGGATGTCCAGGCCCAGAGAGTGGTGGTGAACGGAGTGAAATTCAGCTGGCAACTGGTCACCAGTGGTGTTCACCCGACTTCAGTGTTGGGGCATCTCTTTTAACTTCGTCATTGATGATTTGGATGAAGGAATCGAGTGCACCCTCAGTAAGTTTGCAGATGACACCAAGTTGGTGGGAAGTGTCAATCTGCTGGAGGGTAGGAAGGCCCTCCATGCAGAGGGACCTGGACAGGTTGGATGGATGGGCAGAGATGGCCCATGGGACAAGGTTCAACATGTATAAGTGCTGGGTCCTGCACTTTGGTCACAAAAAAAAATGCAATGCTACAGGCTTAGGGGAGAGTAGCTGGAAAGGTGTGCAGAGCAAAAGGATTTGGGGGTGCTGATTGATGCTCACCTGAACATGAGCCGGCAGTGTGCCCAGGATGCCAACAAGCCCAACAGCATCCTGGCTTGTGTCAGGAATAGTGAAGCCAGCAGGACCAGGGAGGTGATCGTCCACTTGTACTCAGCTCTGGTGAGGCCGCACTTCAAGTACAGTGTTCAGCTCTGGGCCCCTCAGTACAAGAAGGACATTGAGGCCCTGGAACATATCCAGAGAAGGGCTACTAAGTTGGTGAAGGTCCTGGAACACAAGTCCTGTGAGGCATGGCTGAGGGAGCTGGGGTTGTTTTTTCTGGAGAAGAGGAGGCTCAGGGGATACCTTATTGCTCTCTACAACTACCTTAAAGGCAGTTGAGAGGAGCTGGGAGTTGCCTTCTTCTCACAGATAACTACTGATAGGACTAGAGGGAATTGCCCTCAAGTTGTGCCGGGGTGGTTCAGTTTGGAAATTAGGAGATATTTCTTCTCAGAAAGAGTAATCAGTCATTGGAACAGGTTACTGAGGGAGGTGGTGGAGTCACTATCCTTGGAGGTGTTTAAGGAAAGGGTAGATGCGCCACATACCTGATGGCCGCAGATGGGTCCCTATCTTTTAGGGGAAAAAGGACCCTGGGCCAGGAGCTGGCAGGGCTCATTGAGAGGGCTTTAAACTAGGTAAGAAGGGGGATGGGGCTGAAGCAAGGATTGTTGGAGCTGGGCCAGGGGGAACAATAGCAAGGCCAGGGGATAGGGCAATGGCCCAGCTGAAGTGCATCTACACCAATGCACGCAGCATGGGTTACAAACAGGGGGAGCTGGAAGCCATCGTGCAGCAGGCAGGCTACGACTTGGTTGCCATCACAGAGATGTGGTGGGACCAGTCTCATGACTGGAGTGCTGCAATGTCTGGCTATAGGCTCTTCAGAAGGGACAGGCAGCACAGAAGGGGTGGTGGTGTGGCTCTCTATACTAGAGAGTCTTTCGATGTTGTAGAACTCGAGGCTGGGAATGACAAGGTCGAGTCCCTTTGGGTTAGGATTGGCAGGGACAACAAGGCTAGTGTCCTGGTCGGGGTCCGCTATAGACCGCCGAACCAGGATGAGGAGACTGATGAGGAGTTGTACAGGCAGCTGACAGAAGTTGCGAAATCTTCAGCGCTTGTTCTCGTGGGGGACTTCAACTTCCCTGACATATCCTGGTAGCACAACACAGCCCAGAGAAAGCAGTCTAGGAGGTTTTTGGAGAGCGTGGAAGATTCATTTATCAACAGTCCTGGCTATCGGGGGGGTCCCAGTTGACTGGCAGCTAGCAAACATGACATCCATCTACAAGAAGGGCTGGAGGGCAGACCCGGGAAACTGCAGGCCTGTCAGTTTGACCTCAGTGCCAGGGAAGCTCATGGAGCAGATTCTCTTGAGAGTCATCAAACAGCACTTGCAGGCAAGAAGGCAATCAGGCCCAGTCAGCATGGGTTTATGAAAGGCAGGTCCTGCTTGACGAACCTGATCTCCTTCTATGACAAAGTAATGCACTGGGTGGATGAGGGAAAGGCTGTGGATGTGGTCTACCTTGACTTCAGCAAGGCTTTTGACACCATCTCCCACAGCATTCTCCTCAAGAAACTGGCTGCCCTAGGCTTGGACTGGCGCATGCTTTGTTGGGTTGGAAACTGGCTGGATGCTGGGCCCAAAGAGTCGTGGTAAATGGAATCAAGTCCAGTTGGAGGCCAGTCACTAGTGGCGTTCCCCAGGGCTCGGTGCTGGGGCCGGTCCTCTTTAACATCTTCATCGATGATCTGGATGACGGCATTGAGTGCACCCTCAGTAAGTTTGCAGATGACACCAAGCTATGCGCATGTGTCGATCTGCTTGAGGGTAGGAAGGCTCTGCAGGAGGATCTGGATAGGCTGCACCGATGGGCTGAGGTCAACTGTATGAAGTTCAACAAGGCCAGGTATCGGGTCCTGCACCTGGGGTGCAATAACCCCAAGCAGAGCTACAGGCTGGGAGATGAGTGGTTGGAGAGCTGCCTGGCAGAGAAGGACCTGGGAGTGATGGTGGACAGTCGGCTGAATATGAGCCAGCAGTGTGCTCAGGTGGCCAAGAAGGCCAACGGCATCCTGGCTTGTATCAGAAACAGTGTGACCAGCAGGGCTAGGGAGGTGATCGTCCCCCTGTACTCAGCTCTGGTGAGGCCGCACCTCGAGTACTGTGTTCAGTTTTGGGCCCCTCGCTACAAGAAGGACATGGAGGTGCTTGAGCAGGTCCAGAGAAGGGTGACAAAGCTGGTGAGGGGCCTGGAGAACAAGTCCTACGAGGAGCGGCTGAGGGAGCTGGGCTTGTTCAGCCTGGAGAAGAGGAGGCTCAGGGGCAACATTATTGCTCTCTACAGATACCTTAAAGGAGGCTGTGGTGAGGTGGGGGTTGGCCTGTTCTCCCACGTGCCTGGTGACAGGACAAGGGGGAATGGGCTAAAGTTGCACCAGGGGAGTTTTAGGTTAGATGTTAGGAAGAACTTCTTTACTGAAAAGGTTGTTAGACATTGGAACAGGCTGCCCAGGGAAGTGGTGGAGTCACCATCCCTGGAAGTCTTTAAAAGACATTTAGATGTAGAGCTTAGGGATATGGTTTAGTGGGGACTGTTTGTGTTAGGTTAGAGGTTGTACTCGATGATCTTGAGGTCTCTTCCAACCTAGAAATTCTGTGATTCTGTGAGAGACAAGCAAAGCAATAGGAGGAAATATGCTTAAGAGCACCACTTTTTTTCTCCAATGTTTTTCCTTTGGCATAGAGAAAGTAGAATATATTGTGTAATCCTAATAGATTGGCAGTGGCAAAAAATATATACTGTATGTGGAAAAAAAAAAAAAAAAGCAAAAAAAAAAGCACACATTAATGCAAGATTTAAAGCAGCTAAAATCACTTGATGTCAGGGTTCTTCTGGCAGCATTATCTGAGTCACATTGCATGTATGTGGATCTTTTTTCATCTTTCTTTCCTGATTGCATATATTGGTTGAAGGGCGTGGAGGGCATAGGGTATACAAGAGGAATGAATTAAAATTTGAAGTCTTAATCTTTGTCATTACTATGGAGTTGATTTTGGAGTAGACTCTATGTCTGTCAGGCTTGTCAGGGAAAATGCTTATTCCAATGTCATGAAATACAGTGGGTGCTAAAGTGTTCAATGCATGCTCATAGGAAGTTCTAAAAACACATCTGCATCTGGGAGTCATCTGTGGATTTCATTCTCACAGTAACAGATAAAAATGTTTTCATTTCACAGAGCAAGTGTTATTGGGTGCAGGGTGGGAGGGAGGAAAAGTGACCTTCTTGAGGTTACTGTATCAAACTTAAATTATTTTACTTAAAGCAAATTCAGGACACACACAAAACTCTGAAATGTATACTATTTACTTAGGACAAATTAGGGCCACAATGCTTTGCTCCCATGGTCACTTACTGATTATGGCATCTGGTGCTTTTCCTCCCTATTCTCTTCAAAGACTGGAGGTATGTGCCTTCTCCTTTTCCAAATGCTGCTCATTTTGAAAAGCAGCACAGTTGATCCCTAAGAATTTCCAACACACATTTTGAATATTTACTCAAGAGGAAAGGCCAGTAGATAAGGGGAGCAAAAGGATTTCAAATCCTGGAGAAGCCAAGCTCTTCTTCATTCTTCAGAAGGTGCCTCCATGCTGGCACCCAGACTACCTCAGCACCCAGAAAGGCAGCACTGAGCACCAGGATGCATTCCTGACAGGAAGTCTTGGCTGATCTGGTACACACACAGCCAGAAGAAACAGCTATTGCTCACAACTATGTGTCTGCTTCTGTTGGGCGGAGAGGTAACAACTGGGTGTTTTTTTTTGTTGTGTTTTATTTTTTTTTTATCCTTTTCCATTATGTTTCAGAGATTTGTTCCAGACTAGTAGCCTATGGGCTGGGGAGATGAGAATTCAGACAGATATAGAGCACACAAAAAAGTGTGACAAATTGCAATGACAAGGTTGTGTTAGTAGTTTATGAAGTAGTGAAATGAAATCCTGATCCAGGGAACACAGAGTGTGGTGTGCTATGTACAACAGGCATACAAGTTCAGAAAGAGTGGGGAGGAGGCTGCTAGAGGAGTAAGAGTACTGAGCCAGTAAAATCACCACTGCCATTACTGCCAGCCTGTAACAGACTGCTCATTGACAAATTAAGTCATTTTTCTTTTACCCAATATCAAGAAGTAGAGTGATGCAGTTGGTATTTAAACATCATGAAATACGCTATTAGACACGCACAGCTGGAAGTAAAGAAATACAGTGTTTTGGTCAGAAGCCTTCAAGCCTGCTGGATGAAGCATCAACATTTTACTTACATCTGTGTATGTCTTACAGAACTGGTTTAAACTTAATACTTCAAACTGGAACATCCATGAACTTTGGGGAAAACACTTTTTAAAACTCTGTCTTCACCGCCAGCCCATTTTGTTGTTCCACATAATAATCTTGAAAGAATTTATCATAATCCATACAAGAAAATTGGGCCAGAGCCTCCATTTTCTCTTAGCTAGTAACCAAAACTATCCTGGTTCTAACCACTATTGTGTCTGAGCATTGTATATGAAGACATTCGTAGATTTTATCCTTGCAGTAGGTAAGATGCAAGGATATTTCTATTTTATAGATGGGGAACTGAGACACACAGTTGACTAAGAGACTTGCCCAAAAGTTCGCTCAGCCTGTGACTGATTTAAGAATGGGTGTCATGCTTCTTTCAGTGCTCCCTAATCAATACTAATTCTCTCAGATTTCCAGAGTATAATGAAAAAAAAAATAGTTATAAGGGCCAAGCATTCTGAATCGCTAGCACACTCTGCCCAGAAGATGCCTGACAGTAATAATGCAGGCCCCTGCCACTGACTGATATTGATATTCATATTTTCTTTGGCCCAATAATTTTTTCTGTGCTAAGTACTGTATAAACAAAAATAAAAGAAAGATCCCTACCATTAAGTGTACTTTCTTTGTCCTTTGTTGATATCTACTACCAACTCTTCCAGACTCCTCAAAACAGAAGCCTTCATTTTTTTCTCATGAGCCAATTCCTAAAAGAATAATAGATTCACTGAATTCCAACCTCTTTAATGTGAAATAAGTTCTTTTCTTCAGATGTGTATCAGGCCTAACTTCCTGAGCTTTCTCCCTTCACATTTGCTGTATTAATGACTAAATGATCACACTTAACAGATCAACATTTCTAGTGTTTAATGTCACCTTACATACATTTTCTCTTCTTCCCAAAAGTAGATGGAATAAGGAATTGATATTCATCTTTTGATAAACTGACATACATATAAGTTTCTGTAGAAAAGAAAAAACAAGATAGTACCTCATACTCTTTCATAGCATTGATGCCTCATACTCTTTCATAGCATTTTCATTCTATTTGCTGACTTTCCTTCCACTTCAGATAGTAGAGTAGTCCCTAAAATTGTATGTCAATTTAAAGTTTTGGGGTATTGAAGAATTTTGTTATATCACTTATATGTATATATATGGCAATATGAAAATCTGTAGAGATAATTTTGTCATCCGAATAAAATGAAGGGTTGTTATCTTATTTATTTATTTATTTGTTTGTTTATTTATTTATTTATTTGGCATTGAGAATGTAGAATGTAATTTCTTGGCAATCAGAGAGGAGACAGCTGTTTTGTTTCTGGCTTGAAGGAGTGCATGCAGAAAGAACTCTTATCAAAAAGGATACCTGTACACGACAAGTACATTTCCGGGGACACTGTAAAAAGGCCAGATGGTAGTGTGCTTTTTAATGTAGAAGATAAAGGTTCTTACCAAATAGGAATCAATAACTGGAAATTAAAGACACACACATTCACATTCAAAATCCAGCATAGATGATAAACAGTAAGAATAATTAATTAAACAAACTATTGAGAAAAGCATCAGGTTCCACATCTGCTTATCTTTACCAAACAAGACCAACAGCTTTTTTTTTTTCTTTAGAAAAACTTTACTCAAACACAAACTAGTATACATAATATAAGGGCAACTGGGTTGAAATAGAGAAACTAAAGATTTTTTCCTGCAGGTTGTAAAATCTCCATTAAAAATATTTTGTACATTTAGCTAACTGAAATATTAACACAGGAAATTAAAGAGCAATCTAGGGTTTCCAGAACATAAATTAATAAATAAATAAATGTCTTTTTGTCTGGCTAATGCTAAAGGTTCCCTTATCAGTAGTCGTGATACTAAAACACAGAGATTGGGAGAATTAGCTCAATCCATCACACAATCATCAGCCAAAGCCAATGGTTAGGCTTGAAATTAATCCTAACACAGAGAAAGTTAAAATGAATAGATTGCTAACAGGAATGATTATGAATTCATCTAATGTTTCATAATTTCAGAATAGAAGCTAACTGCTGGGCATTTACTCAGAGACAAAAAAAAAATAATTAAAATATATATATATTTTTTCTATTCATGAGGAAGAAGACCATGACATTTTAATTGTGTCAAAATCTTCTAAATGAAATTACCGTTAGCAGCTCTTCTAAAATCAGCTCAGGTGCTTATGGTGGATCGAAATTAAATAAATGAGTAAATGTACAATTTAATGAGTTTACATTTCTGTAGCACAAGACAGAAGAACTTTAAACTAGGCTATAATAAGCTTTGCCTAAGAAAGATAAAGATGCAAAATGCCGTCTGATTGACTCGGCTTTGTTGTAAAGCCAACCTAGCCAGTACTGGAGGAAGAGAAGGGACCAGAAAATGTGAGCAGAATGGTCTTAATAGGTCTTAATAGGTCTTGTAGTGGAAGGAGAGTACAGGATCGTAAACCAACTGTACACATCAAAAATCATATACAAATACATATGTACATATGTACAATTACATATACAAAATTGGGTTAAGACAACACAAATAAAGCCTTTATGTTAATTAAAGGTATTGCTTGAAACAATATTGCAAATGATTCATAATTATAACAAATTTTAAATAGTAATTACTTGCTAAGTATGTAAGTTTATATGAAAATAAAGATTTGTTTTTGCCACATAGGTGAGTATAAATGTGCCCCTAAAATAAGGTTATAACCGCACATTGCTGTCATATTGCTGTTATAAATTTGAAAAGAGGCATTTATACTGACTACTTTATATATCACCTAAAGAAGTCTTCATACTGCCTGATTTAAAAGTCAAATTTAGGTTTTTTGTTCAGGTTAATCCCTTCTTTAAAAAAAAAAAAAAAAAAGAGAGAGAGAGAGAGAGAGTAGTTAAAGACATTCTTAATCCTCTTTTAATTTAAAGTATGTCAATTATTAAACCCAAAAAGTCATGGTTAGTTTGCGTTTGACTTTAATATGTTCTCCTGATGTTCCTAATGATTAGGAACTGTGAACATCATCTAGACTGAGAAACACTTGGGGTAGCAGTTTTACAAAGTGCAATGTGAAAACAGTCAATTTACTTGAGACTAGGAGAGAGGTATGGTAGAACTGGGCTGGTGATTAGTGTGGGATAAAGTGATAGGGATGCCAAGTTTGATGTACCATTGGCAGTTGAATGATGTGTGAAGTTAGAAGAAGATACTGTATAAAATTGATTTGGTTGGACCTATACTGACATCAGAGGCTTAAACAATTTTGTAGAGTAAAGATTTGCTATTATTTACTTCAGCTCCTTTCCTACGAACCCTCTATCTGCATGTTAGATATGTCACTTCAATAAGTGGTATCTGTTGCATAGATCTTGGACACTGTTGAACAGAAAATGTGTGTAGGTCTTTCAAGCTTTGTAAAAAGAAGTTTCATCTTTGGCAAAACAGAGGTAAACAAAACTCATTTTTTAGTTTTATAAGAGTCCTGGGGAACATTGTCTCAGGAAAACGACCCTGTGATAAAGTGGATTTTTATTTGTTTGTTTGGTTGGTTTGGATCGGTTTGATTTGGTTTTAATCAAGAAATCACTGCTAAAGATGTAGAATCCAAACTTTATTATATTATACAAGAACTCTTTGAAACCATCTTCTTTAAAAAACAAACAAACCTTTACTTTGTAATTTTGGATCCAGACCATAGTACCTATTCATCTCTTCTTACTTTTGCACTGTATTATTTTGCAATCCTTATTGATACTATAGAAGAGAAAGCTTGATCTATGGACAGGTTCATTTTTACACAGTTGTGGAATCCTATTCACTGTCTGCTCTGTGTGAAAAAAAAAAAAGATTTATCCACAAGAAACTTGTGGTTTCTATGTATTAATCAATGCCTTCATACAATCTAATTTGTTTCAGCTTTCCTCACAACTCAGCAGATAAAACAGTTAACTGTAAAGCAAATTTCACTGCTCAGTTTAAGTTTCCTTATATGTAATGCAGGGAATAAGGGAATTTATTATGAATATAATTTACCTTTTAATGTAGGTGACCTATATATTCCAGTAAATGTTTACCATTACCCTACTCTAGTTAACCACTAAAACATTGAATAGAAACAGCTCACTGTATACTTTTCATATAAATGACACCAAAGGACTCTTTTTCACTGGCCTACACAGTACCATAGGTTTTCAATAATAAAAACATGTAATGGATTCTATAAATGTGCCCCTAACATATAAAAGAATATATATTGCCTGAGAAGTTTGGACATACAGAGAAAATATTCTTCTAGAATGTGATCAAATCTTTTAAAATTGGCCCACAGAGACAGAACTAAATTTGCTTACAGTTCCTCCCATGAAACCTCCTAAAAATGCAATAATAACTAAGCTGTGAGACTCTTTTGTTCCTCTCCAGGATTCTTATTATTTCTTCACCAAGTTTTCAAGTCCCTGTATTTTGGACTTGTGGCTTGAGGAGGGAAGAAATTTTGTCAGGATAGGGTCTGTAGAGTGGCAATCAGGTTTGTGGACAAAGGCAAGGTTAAGGCAACAAGATGCACCTGAGAAGAACTCAAATTCAGGGATCTCCAGCAGCAACACAATGCCACAACCCTACTACACTGAGAGGCATGTGAACCAGGTGCAGCCATCTGGTGAACCCATCAGCCACATCTGGCAAAGGGCCACAGCACAGCCCTGGGAACGCCTCAGTTGTCAGATGTCTACAGCATAAGACCTGACAGATCTTCTCCTCCTGTGAGATGGTGCAATTTTGTACTTGAGAGATCAATCTTGCACACGATACTAACTGTATTTATTCATTCATTCATTCATTTATGTGTTTTCTGCCCCAGACTTCAGTGGAATCAAAGTTGTGACATTTTCTCATCTGAGGAATTCAAATGGGAGCTCTTAAGTGTACCTATTTTTCCACTGTCCAAGTAAAATGTTCCTTCTTGAAAAACTGGGATTAAATACATCATCAGACAGAGTTGCACATGATAGGAATCCAGAAGAGTGGCAGTCTGTCTGCAGTCTTCTTCCCTCCCTCTTTATTGGCTGAGGCTGCCAAACTCAATAGCCAGTAAAAACAAGACATTAAAATGCTATCACTGGCTTAGAAGTACTATCAAGCCTGTACAGCTCACTTTCTGCACAAGCTCATTTTCCACAGGCAGGAAAATCAAAGAATCCAATAATAATGGAAAAATCATCTGGGAGAAGGGGAGGAAAGGGAGGCACAAAAGAAAAGAATTCCCTCTGCAAGCAAGCAGACAGAAGCTAGAGTCATTTGTAAGTACATACAGTCCCTTGGTAGAAACACAGTAGATCAGGCCATTTCCTCTCCCTGTGCATGATCAGTTTGGCATTCAGAGATACAAATTTCCATCATTCCAGGAAGAAACCTGAAATAATTTCATCAACAATAATTTTTAAAAGGTGAAATAGCTAGAATTCCCCTAAGCCCTTTGCTGTCCCTGCCACTTTTTTTTTTCAGTCAAAGTACCATCAGAGAAATAACTATTCAGGTTGTGGAACAGTCCACTTCTTTTTTACAAATTACATGAGTGGGTGACTTGAGGCAGAGAGGAAAGAGAAGAAAGCTTGTTAGGTTTCATGTGTCTCACACCTGACAGGAGGGTCATGGAAAGCACAGCAGTTCTGTTGCCTGCCTGAGGGTTCGTCTATGCTGCAGCTCCAGACATTTTTAATGGTTAACTCTGGCTGAAGATATGATCTGTAGATATACTTTCCAACATTATTTTAGAATATATTAAATTTATGGGTGTCCAGCTTGTACATGTTGAGACCTGTGAGATTCTGCTTTCTTCAAAAAAATAATGTCTACAGCTCTGAACCTTACTGTTGTCTTGATGCCCAGAGTGGCAGTTAATTAGATCCTGAAGACAACTATGTGTGTCCTCTAAAAGGCAATGTAGACATAACTCCTACATCTCTTGGGCATGGGTAACGTACCTGCAATTATTTCAATCTTGGTTTTCCAACTGAGAATCAAGAAAGAAACTTGGATCCCCCAAAATTAAAGTTCACCACCTTACAAAGCTCTGATAAGCAGGAAAATACAATACTGAACATTTACTTCCATATTAAGCCATTCATTCTAAAAGAACCATTTTTATATACAAGACTTAGTTAAATGAAATTAAATACAACCTCTTCTGCAAAGGAACACAGCAAATGTGTAACTACATTTACTACTACTAGTTGAGGAAGGGCATTAGGGATGGATATGATGTCCAGCTGAAAAAATGTTCTCTGATTCATGAATATAGCTTAGTTTTGTTTCATTTATGTGGCCTCCATCCCCCTATCTAAGCAGATGGTGTATGACAGTGAAATTGTGCGTTCACTTTTAACTACAAATGCATTTCAGTTTCAACCAAGAATTCACTTAAAAAAAAAAAAAAGAAAAAAAAGAGAGAGAGAGGGAGAAAATAATTATATCTTCAAAACATAGTTCATATGACTAAAAGGTTGCTTAATCAGGTGTATTGTTGATACAGTATTTTAATCTTTTAAAAGTTTCTGAGAAGAACCTGTTATCATTTCTATTCATGGTACAAGAGCATATAAAACCACATTTGTGCAGCTACTCAGGGTGAGGTCTGAAGCGAGAAGTACCTGCTTTTAACAGAAGTTTGAGATGGAAATAGGCAATAAAGATCATCAGCTTTAACAGCTTTTAACCAATCAGAGACTAGGATTTTCTTAGCCCACAATAATAATTATTATTTAAGCATGATAACCTCAAATAATTTTGCTTCCTTGCACTAAATCTACCTTGGATCTTGTGATATAGCAGCTCTTGTATCTGGGTCGTTATTCATTGTTATAAAGTATAATGCCACTGAAGGATTAAGATGATATTAGCAAATGCATTATGAAGTCACAAGTAATCAAGCTTAATATAGAGTGAGATTTGGAAGTAGAAGGTATTCAGACTAAGATGTTAGCAGTGTGTTATGGAAATGGTTTAATCTCTGGTTATAAGTAGCTAATATATGCTGAATTTTAACATCAGTGTGCAACTTCGATTAACATCTCCTAAATACATAATCCCCATAGCAATCCCACTAAAAAATGGGAGCTTAATTGTCGCCTTACAGTCTAGTACCTTTCACCTTCACATAATGCTACCATGATGGCTTTTCAAAACAACAAGGAGGAGAAGAAGAAAAAGAGAAGAAAATCAACCAGAAGAATTTGTCGGCAAGACACTTTAACATCCGTTTCAAAAGTCATAGATTACAGTTTAAAATGGAAGTCCCCTTTTGAACAAAGAAGGAAAGGTTATGAGAAAATACATTTTCAAATTATTGATGTATAAAACCATACCTGATTGCATCTGTCCTATAGCTCCCCCAAATGCACCAATTGGATATTGCTGAAACCTCATGGAAATAAAAGAAAGAGATTTGACTACAGTGATTCTCATTACTGCTTAGAGTGCAGGTTGATGTGTCTCACACGAAATATCTGCTTTTCTCATTCAGCCTACTTTATGGACTGCATGTCAGATGGGCTGTATGGGTTCTGCTCAGATAACCTTGGAAACATGTAACAATCATGCAAATTATAATTCTAGAAAAGGAAATAAATTCAATTGACCATTGATTGTTCTTTTCCTTTATCTTACGCTCTCATATAAGCATATAAGTGTAATGATTGTGAATACAAAGAATTTCCAGTTCAGTGCACTTTATCTTTGCAAGTAATGAAGATAGGGCTTTCGGTTTTTGTTGTTTTGTTTGTTTGTTTGTTTATTTGTTTGGCTGTGTTTTTTTTATTTATTTTATTTTTTTCCCTCCTAGGAAGGGCTTTTTAAACATGGTACATCTGTTATCCCTTTTCTAGCACTGAAGTTTCTGTCTCTTCAGATACTTACTCACTATTACACCAGAGCAGGAAGCAAATGACCAGAAACACCAATACAATAAAACAAAACCATTAACTAGTCTGGAACAGTAGTGAAGCACGTGACATATTCTATTTTATTAATGCAAACAGGTTCATATCCTTATCAGATATTGACAGCAGATTTTGTTCTTTAGTTTACTTGTTGGACTTAGGGAAAAAAAAAAAAAAAGAGAGAAAAAATAAAGAAAAAATAAAGCAATATAAATTCCCACCCCCAGCTCTACTTCAAGGCCTTTTTGGCAAAAAACAAATCATCCCTTTTATTAAATTACCTTTCCTGGAATTCTCAGAGAAATATCCTTTGCTTCCTTCACTCAGTTTTTCAGAGGCAGGGTGCTGACAACACTCAGAAACCTCTTCGTATCTTTACATATTATTTCTTCTTTCTCAATTCTGTGTCAGTATTGATTCCCACACATATTTATCTACATTTTGTTAATTGTAATTTAAAATTGTGTTCTAAAGTGTATACATTTAGACTACAGTAATTTTGAAGGCAAGCAGTTATTTCATTGGGTTGTCACTCCTTCCAGAAATCAAACCCTCCCTGTCATATATAAATAGATTGCTTGATATACATGCAATATCCTGTCGGTGTCATGCACTCTTTTCTTTAATCTGACTGACATAGCACATAATAAAATGCTCACTTCAATATATGTCTGTTGCATTTTGCCTAATTCTGGGCTTAGTTTAATATTAGTCATGAATATTTCCTACAACTGGATATGAATTTGAATATATAAAAGGTACATTTTATGTTCACGCTGCAGCACTTGCTTTTCCCATATATTTTATTGCTTTCTCTGCTTTTGATGAATTAAGTCATCTGAAGAAAAGAAGAATGGGAAGCAACAGGGACTAGAGCCGCTATCTTTATCCACAATCCAGGTGTAGTATGTGAGAGAATTGCATTCTTTGCACTTTATTTTCCATAAGTAACTCACAGCAGTGAGCTGGAGGGAGCCATCCTCTCCAGTGGCCATTGCAAGAGGAAATTCCAGCATATTAAATCTCAGACTTCTTTTCATAAAAAGGTACTTGATCAGAATATATCAGCAATTTTATTCCATATAATTTAAATGGATTGTTTTCCACAGGAGGCAGAGATGGGGTTGACATTTTTTTTATTTTCTGTCCTGTAGCATACCTAAGGCAATATCTTATTTGGGTAAAAGGTTGTTTCTAATCCATGTCCTGGATGCTTAGGTGTTTTTCTGTTTAGGAGGTTGGTGTGTGGAGGTTTTTTGTTGTTTGTTTGTTTGCCTTTATGTTTTGTTTTAATAAGTGGAAATTGCTGTAATGAACAGAAAAATATTGTGACTTTTTCAGTATTCTTGCAAAGGAACGTTCCTAAACATTGTGACAACAATTTCACAGAGATAGTACCTATATATATTAGTCCACTTCTCATACACATGTAATTGGATAGCCTCTTTCAAGACTCTGTAAAGAACTGCTGAAACTTTTGCTTTTTCCTCTCTCTACCCTATCTTCTTATATTTAGTGCCAGCAGCAGACAATAGGTGAATAGCTCTTTTTAAATATATATGAGCTCTATTCCATAAGAATATACAGAACTTGATCAACAGGAGTAATCTAACACTTCCCTGCTGGATTTTTAGATAACTTGTACCATCAAATCTTCCTTACTGACTTTCAACAACTGCCCTAGCACTTCGGTTGGTGGTATTAACTATTCTCTTTGAACATCTGCTCTCAGTTTAATCATTCTATTGAACAGATACAGACAGTCATTTTGGCCCGGCTTTCTAGTTGTTTGCTGGAGACACACATTCAGATTTCTTTTGGGAGGATTCAGCTCTGGATGACTACTGAGGAAATCTTCTTAATTCTGCCATACCTGGGACAGTAATTATTTTTATTTCAATTGGAGAGTTGTTGAGGATTTTGAAGATGTTCGTCTATGTTTTCAGTCTCTGAAAATAAGAATGCGTTCAACTATAATGAAATACATCACTATGAATATATAATTTTTGAACCATATTTTTACTTCTATTTTTTAACTAGATGCTTATACATCTAACTTTATAGTTGAGAAGAAAGAATTAAGCAGCATGTTCAGAGACAGATCTTTATTATTTTGTGACACATTTTAAGACTATTAAGTCATCTGGAACACACTAACTGGGGTGTTTTTAGCTTCATTCTATTTAAAGACTGGGAAATTAATGTTATAAAAGGGAACTGAATCAATGGCTGAAATTTCTGTGCTTCAGTGAGCCAAAATAGTCAGAACAGTCAAAAGTACTAAGGCATTTCTGACTTGCTATCCCACCTTCACATAACTTGTTGCTTTTAGAAAGTCTATGTCACCCTTTGTTAATAGATATTTTTTCACAATGCCTGAAACAGAATAGAGTTTCATATTTTCTTTTGAAACTGACTGTGTTCCCCTTGTTTTACTTGTCATGCAGAAGTACACTCTGTTCTGCCTACATATTGGGTGACCTTGCCACCCTATAGATAGAAATGATGAAAAAAATGAACCACTGCCTAAAACAGATTAGATGCCAAACCTAGTTAGATCTTGCCTAATCCTATAAAAGTATGTCAGTTAGGGGCTAACTTGACCTAAGGAAGAAAAGATCTAAAAAAACACTGTCCTAGCTGATTACATATTCATCTTGATTATGCTCCAGCCATTGCTTTATTGCAACAAAGAAAGTGTGGTCATGCAAATTTAGCCCATTTGCCATCTCCTTATGTAAGGCATCCACACTGCATGTTAAAATGTATTTTTATACAACAATGCAACCAACCTAGAGTGGATTAATTGCCTAAACAACACACTGAGATCCAAACAGAAATTACTTCCCAGTTAGACAAGGCTTTTGTAATAGTGTCCCACATTGTTCTTGCTGAGTGATTCTGACATGCTTGAGAAGTTTTATGGCACTAATGACACTATTGCAATTGTTCTGCAAATCCTGAGTTACTTTTTAGCTATTGTCTTAATAGCAATGTCTTTTTTTATATATATAATTGTTGTCAACATGTATCTGTCAAGATAATTAAATAATTTTTAGATCAGTCTTTCCTTCTTTCTTTTAGAAAAAGACAAATGATCAAAAGTGTGCACTGTAAAAAAAAAAAAAAAAAAAGAGAGAGAGAGAGAGAGAGAAAGAAAGTAAGAACCTTTGAAGAAAGGTTTCTCTCTCTAGCAGTAGAACACGTTGGACGTTACATGCTGGATTCAGTATTATTTTGGTGAATGCTATAACAGTCAAATTAGCTAACCCAAAGGGAATGAAAAAGGTGTTTAGAACTAGTGACAGTACTTCAAAAAATGAGGCTGGGTCAAGCACTATATGAGCACTAAAGTGAGTATGGAGTATAATAAAGCAACTTGTTTTTTTGAATAGCTGGGCACAGTATAGGTAAGCCTATTGTTCCCCAAAGGCTGCTTGCAGTTACTGTTAACGCACTTCTGTGCTTTTACCAGAGCCTTCAGTAGCTGTGACAGTGCTTGCAAATGTGATGCTCATGACAAGTCTGTCTGCTTCTAAAGCATGTGAAGAAAGCTGAACACTTTTAATAATACTAATGGAGAGATTATCTTTAGCTTCTGATTTTTTTTTCCTTTTGAAAATAAAAGTGGGAGGTTTGTTTTAACACTCTGCCCTTTTCAGAAAGGTTGTAAGAAGCAATTGAGCCCCCTCTGCAAAAAGCCTCCCTTTTCAAGTTTTCCACTTAATTAGAATACCACATTTTAGCTTGCTAGAACTGAATTCTTCACCACTACCTTTTAGAAAAATAATAATAATAAAAAAATAATAGCAGCAATCCTCTGTCAGTATAAAAGTGTTTCTGCTAGTTTGTATGCACAAAAGGATAATTATATACTTTTAAAGTCCCCATTAAAGAACCAAAAACAGTTCTACAGCTTCCTTATTAAAGATATCTGAATACTACAGATAACATTAAAGGCTACAATAGTAGCCAATTAGACTGCATTAATATGCAAATTCCTGCTAAAAAGAATGTGTAAAATGTTTTGAGAATATTTAGGAGTGTAAAAGAAAGACTGGACTCACAAGCTAAAATGATGCCTATTTATTCACATACAGATACACATGTATATTGCCTCTTAAGTACTAACAGTCAATTTTGCTGTTAAATGAAAAAAAAAAAAAAAAAAGTGTAATTAAGATCTGATTGCCTTTTTTTTTTTTTTTTTTTTTTTTTTTTTTTTTTTTAGGAATTATTCTGAACAAAAAAGATTTAATTAATATTCCAAAATTGGAAAGATTTCACAGAGATTCAGCAGATATGTTATGGATCACAGTTTCCAGACATGTCCTAATGCTTTGGTGGACCACTATTCTGTAAAATGCATAACAGAACATGATTACCCCCCCCCTTCTACATAATACAGGTCAATTTGCACTTGCTCTCCCCTGTATTTTGCATTTCTCTACAGTGTTGGAACCTTTATGTACCTTCTGTTTAACTAACTATTCAAATTTTTAATCAAATTTTATCCAGTCTATCAGATGTAAAAACAAAATTTCCACTTCACTTCTGTAATGAAAATATGTTGGTAAATGAAAGATAGGGTTGTTAAACATTTTGTATAGGCTCGTATTAAATATTGAACACCATGTCTGTGTGTATGTGTGTGTGTGCATGTCTGTGTCCATGTGTTTATGTTGTTTCTGTGCTTTGCCACAGAGTTCAGTATGCCCATCTTTAAAACTGAGACACACTGGGCTCTGTGCTATACTCTGCAATGTACAACCCAGCACAACTTATCACACAGTGACAGCTAATATTTAAAAAACACATGCGTATTTTGAGGTTTGATAACTGCTATCAATCTCGATAATGGGTATAGAAACCAAAATTCTGACAGATACCTTGTGAAAGGGAACATCCACAGTGAGCAGTTAATGCTAAAGAAAATGAATAAAAGAGGCAGATAGTTCATATATCTAATTAAAGATAAAACAAATAAACAATACAGGAAACGTAATTAAAAATACCTACTGAGGTATGCAAATTCAGAAAATCTGTAAGCCTACCAAGGCTACCCAGCTGATTTTAATTGGATATTTTGTTATTGAAGGTTTGTGTTCTTTCCTTATGGATTTTTATTTTTATTTTATTTTTATGGTTATATTTTCAGGACTCCCAGTGCAATTTGACACAGCACCTTACTTTCAAAGATGCTGCCAATAAAGAATAGAGTAAAATGTGTAAATGCAGGGCTTTGATGCCTCAAAAAGGCACACTTAAGAGAGAGTTAATCAAGTTAGACTGACCTCCAAAAGCAAAAATTGCAGCACAAAGCATAATGGGTAATGCTATGTAAATTGCCATGTATGCAATTGGGATGTTATTATAGCTAGACCAAAAGGTGCTAGCTAATGACCTCTACATTTGATCTCTGGTTTTCCTAGGGGCTGACAATGTCTCTGGCTGAGACAATAGCCACAGCACGCTGATGAGTATGGAGAAGGGTAGGACACCTGTCTACAGTTGCTCTTGAAGCCTCAGTGGACCAGATCTAGGTGCTGCTAACTGACAGTTGATGTTACACAGTCATCCCTTAAATCAGTGGCACATCAAAAAAATGGCTATATTATTATTAGTATTATTCCAAATTGCTTAAGATTATTTAAGAATCTATATTCTCTTCTTATCTACATTTATTTTTCAGAATGAATATGTGTTTACATAACATGCAATTTGAGAAAAAAAAATATATATATATTTGCTGCTTTACAATTTTTATTCCAGATAATTTGTTTTAACCACCAATTAATCCAAATAATTTAATGTTCTTTTACATTGAAACAACTCTTCCAGAACTGAGTTCCTCTGCAGTTCTTTTGCAGATTATACATTTTTTTTTAAGAAAGGAAAAGGGAAAATATATATTTTCATTTGACATTCTTTGTAAAATGTGCTAGATAGATTTTTCTAGAATAAATCAAATCAATAAGTTCTAAGGTACTTCCTATTTGATGGATATCTTTAGTCAAAGGCAAGTTTATACTGTTGATAGTCTTTCAATACTGTACCTTGATGAAGTTCCAATTTACTTTCTATCTACCACTTCTTCTGCAAGATGTCCTTGATTTCCCACTGAAGACTTTTCTTTAACCACATTAAATATTTTACTATTCTCTTACCTCATTATTTTCAGTTTGGCTTTAGAGACAAAAATAATTGCTATAAACACAAATATATATATATATATATATAATATTTTCAAAGGAATAAGAGATAGTAGAAATTAAAGAGTATCATTAATTTGATTTAGAAGAACATTTTATCAAAGAAACTTGCTATCATAATTACAAATTTTGTACTTAGGTTGCAATAACAATTTGTTATGCACTTTGACATGGATATTCCCTTTGAGGAAAAATGCAACAGCCCCATTCTGCTCACATTTAAAGAAATTGCCTCAAAAAGGAACATGATTTGATCTTGTAAGGTGTAATATAGGTGAAGGATTTCATTTTTAGTCTCTGTGTTGACTTATATTATGTATGCAAGCCTGGATTTATTTTATATCTCACTATTGGTTTAGCTCATGACAAAATGAATTAAACAACGAATAGGTTACAGATATTTCCCTTGGGATGAGGGTACTTGATCTTTTTCTCTATTTTCCACATAATATTGAAATCAACATCTCATGAAACTAATGATAAATGTATTGTTTTCTTCACTATTTTTGTTTTTCAAGAAATGCAGTGTGTAGAAAAGCAGTGTAAAAATGTACACTTTTTAATTAAAGACATTCATACATTAAAATTTTACCTAAGTCATTTTTACCACATTTTAGGGAATATAACACATATGTATTTGTGTAGCCCTGATAATCCTCCTACACACAGTCAGAGAGAGACTGTAACAAAGGAATAGCAATACAAAACAGAGAACAATTCTGCTTGATTTTCCATTGCAGTCATTTTATCAGGGACAGGGAATATTTTACAGTCGTGCGCAGATGAAGGTTGCATGCATTCCCCAGCATTAAATTGTGGTAGAAAATGAAAAACCTAATAGCATTTTGATGTATTCCAGTTAGGTTTTCCATTAAGAGAAAAAGGTGATATGTTCACACCATTTGTCAGGAAAAGAAGAAATGAAGAAAATGTTGACAATTTCATTACACTCTGGTTATGGGGTGATCTGAACTTACCTATTACAAGATAAAAAAAAAAAGAAAAAAAAATATTCGAGATATTATTAGTTGAAAACATTACTGTTTATAGTTACTTTAACTTCTTCTGCTACAACTGTACAGTTGATACAACAATAAGAACTGAAGATTTTAAAAGAGAGATTTCATATCATTCACAGCATTGCTAAAAAAAATAAAAATAAAAAAATAAAAATGCATTCATTTGAACAACAAAGTATCAAACCAGTCCCACACTGTTAAGGAATTCTCTGATAAATCCTGTCCTTAAAAGATGCAATAGGTAGTATAAACAATGTTTCTAAGTCTACTGATCTTTCATTCAGCTCTGTATTTATCCAGGAAATATTTGCCTTTTCCCTTCCCTTCCCTTCCCTTCCCTTCCCTTCCCTTCCCTTCCCTTCCCTTCCCTTCCCTTCCCTTCCCTTCCCTTCCCTTCCCTTCCCTTCCCTTCCCTTCCCTTCCCTTCCCTTCCCTTCCCTTCCCTTCCCTTCCCTTCCCTTCCCTTCCCTTCCCTTCCCTTCCCTTCCCTTTCTCTTATTTATTTATTTTTATGGACTGTAGGTTTCCCAGCTTTTCTGCTGAGAATATTTCCCTGGAGGAAACAGTAGTTGGACATTTCATATCATATCAAAGTCAAGGAACTAAATGTGTATTTAAAGGGTGCAGAGGAGTTAAGCTGTAGGTTCAATCTGCTCAACTGGAAAAGCTGTGTTGTACAATGTACCTTTAATTAAGTTTTATTATTGTTTCCACAGGGCTTCTTATTACAACTAATAAAATTAAGAACAGATATTTGAGTGGAGAGGTGATTATAGCTGTTCTCGGTGGGATTTCTATAATTATATATCAGTATTTGCACTATAAGAAAATATATTTGGGAGACCAGCATGTAAGGAGATCAGCACAATGCTGATTCATTTCTGCCCTGCAACATACAAAAAGAAGCCTCATAAAGTAGTAAAAAAGAAAAAAAGAAGTGACACATTGCTGAATTATTTTTACCTTCTGATTTCACCTGCCGTCAGTCTAAAATGTGCTCGAGGATTTGTAGAATTCTGCACTAGAAAAAGTCTGAACAGAACACTACCAATTTTATTCTTAAAATCGGTGAATGCTGCTCTGCTCCTGTCCTGAAGCATATATATACATATATATACACACACATAGAGAGAGATAGAGGCAGTGAGCCTCCTGGTCCAGAGGTTTCACATCTGCTTCCCTGCTGTGGACTTGTACTAGAACATGGTCTTTCCTTAAGAAATATTGTGAGAATATTCTTAGTGTAGAAAGCAGAACCTTGCAAAATGCCACAAACTTCAGTCCACTCATTAAGGAGAAAAAAAAAAAAAAGCAAAAAAGCAGAAAAAGAGGTGTTCATATAGCTCTTCTCAGAAGCCTACATAATGATTCTGTATATTCTACTTCCAGTTAAGCATGTCTTTTCTGTCCCATTCATGCCTTTGTCTGAAAACAAATTCATAAAATCATAGAAATATTAGGGCTGGAAAAGACATCCAAGATCATCTGGTTCAACTATCACCCTACTGTAAATGTCACCTACTAAACGAGGTCCCTACGTACCAAGTCCTTAAACACCCCCAGGGACAGTGACTCTACTACCTCTTTGCGCAACTCATTCCAGTGCTTAGGTACTCTTTCTAAGAAATTTGCCAAACTGTACCTCCCCTGGCACAACTTAAGGCCATTCCCTCTAGTCCTATCAGTAGTTATCTGTGAGAAGAAGGCAACTCCCAGCTCCTCTCAACTGCCTTTAAGGTAGTTGTAGAGAGCAATAAGGTATCCCCTGAGCCTCCTCTTCTCCAGAAAAAACAACCCCAGCTCCCTCAGCCATGCCTCACAGGACTTGTGTTCCAGGACCTTCACCAACTTAGTAGCCCTTCTCTGGATATGTTCCAGGGCCTCAATGTCCTTCTTGTACTGAGGGGCCCAGAGCTGAACACTGTACTTGAAGTGCGGCCTCACCAGAGCTGAGTACAAGTGGACGATCACCTCCCTGGTCCTGCTGGCTTCACTATTCCTGACACAAGCCAGGATGCTGTTGGGCTTGTTGGCATCCTGGGCACACTGCCGGCTCATGTTCAGGTGAGCATCAATCAGCACCCCCAAATCCTTTTGCTCTGCACACCTTTCCAGCCACTCTCCCCTAAGCCTGTAGCATTGCATTTTTTTTTGTGACCAAAGTGCAGGACCCAGCACTTATACATGTTGAACCTTGTCCCATGGGCCATCTCTGCCCATCCATCCAACCTGTCCAGGTCCCTCTGCATGGAGGGCCTTCCTACCCTCCAGCAGATTGACACTTCCCACCAACTTGGTGTCATCTGCAAACTTACTGAGGGTGCACTCGATTCCTTCATCCAAATCATCAATGACGAAGTTAAAAGAGATGCCCCAACACTGAAGTCGGGTGAACACCACTGGTGACCAGTTGCCAGCTGAATTTCACTCCGTTCACCACCACTCTCTGGGCCTGGACATCCAGCCAGCTTTTAACCCAGCAAAGAGTGTACCTGTCCAAGCAATGGGCTGCCAGCTTCTCCAGGAGAATACTATGGGAGATCGTGTCACAAAGCCTTTGCCGAAGTCTAGCTAGAATATATCAACAGCCTTTCCCTCAACCACCAGGCAGGTCACCAGGTCATAGAAGATGAGGCTTGTCAAGCAGGACTTGCCTTTCATGAACCTATGCTGACTGAGCCTGATTCACCCAGTTCTTCCTGCATATGCTGTGTGACTGCATTCAAGATGGCATGTTCCTCTACCTTTCCTGGCACCAAAGCCAGGCTGACAGGCCTGTAGTTCCCCAGGTCCTCCTTACTACTCTTCTTACAGATGGGCATCACATTAGGAAGTCACCATTTACCTGGGACCTCTCCAGATGACCATGGTGACTGATAGATGATGGAAAGCTGCCCAGCAATCATATCCACCAACTCGCTCAGCACCCTTGGGTGGCCCCATGGACTTGTGATAGTCCAGATGGAACAGTAGGTTTCCACTGTTTCCACCTGAACTGTGGGGATTTTCTTCCGCTCCTTGTCTCAGACTTCCAGGCTGGGAGGCTGAGTACCCTGAGGAAAAGTGGTCTGACTAGTAAAGACGGATGTAATGAAGGCATTAAGATCCTCAATACCTATCCTCAGTAGTCATGTTTCCCCTGCATCCAGAAAAGGATGGAGATTCTCCTTGGCCCTCCTCTTCCTGTTAATATATTTGTAAAAGCATTTTTTGTTATCTTTTTAGTGGCCAGGTTGAGCTCATACTGGGCTTTGGCCTTTCTGATTTTTTCTCTACATATGCTGAGAACTTCATTGTACTCTCCCTGTCCCTTCTTCCGTCAAACATAAACTCTCTTTTTCTCCATTTGAGAGCATTTCAGACATATTTTTGAAGCTCTACATTTAAAAAAGTGTGAGTTTCTCATACTCAGTTTGCTATTTGTTTTCTTTTGAATGTAAGCATACGAAATTCAGTCTAGTTACTTCTTTTTTCATAGTTGTTTATGTGAATAATCAGTACATTGACTTTGCTAGTTATGCGTAGATGACTTTGTCTAAATTCTGCAGAAGTCAGTGATGAGTGGAAGGACCCCATTTGATATCTTTTGGCTTTGTATCAAGTTCTGGTAGGAATTAAATATCTCTGTATGTTAAGCAGAATATATGAAAATTGTATGCCTACTTGTTTCTCCTGTTCTTATGCACACTGTTGAGCAAAGTTGAGGCATAGCTACACCCCAAGCATTTATTCTTCTGGTGTAGGTTTTATTTTATTTTATTTTATTTTATTTTATTTTATTTTATTTTATTTTATTTTATTTTATTTTATTATTTTATTTTATTTTATTTTATTTTATTTTATTTTATTTTATTTTATTTTATTTTATTTTATTTTATTTTATTTTATTTCAGAATAATGTTATCCACAATGGAGTATTTGATGAGATAAAATGACTGACAAAAAATTACTGATAAAATTATTCACCTCTAGTATTTACATTTTCTAATCATTTATTGCTTACTGGATATGATTATACCTGGCCATAGCTCAGGAAATATACATGTATGTACATAGCAAAGTGAAAACAAGAAAAAATAATGCTGCCCAGTGACTATCCCTCTGTGGTTTGACGAGAGGATGGGAAGGAGAGCTGTATCTGAAAGATATGGACCTAGATGCAGGCATACTATAACAAAGAAACAGTGGAAAGCACTTGTCATATCATGCTATTAATCCCTAAAGCACTAAATATAGGTTGCTAAAGCAGACAGCAAAAATCTGCATTACTAAAATCTTTCCTGCATTTCTACAGATGTAGGTGGAACCTGTTGGAACAGTCATTGCATAATAAAACAGATATGATTAATAATGCAAGAAAATCATTTACAGGTAACTCCTCAGACACATACACATTGACATTCAGTCTCTCTGTGTAAAGATTGGGAGTCCTTGGAAAAACAAAAATTAAAAAAAAAAAAGTGGTCTTTTAATTTTTTATGTTTTTTTTTTTTTAGGCCATAAATGATACAGCAAGGACTTCCAAAAACCAGTGTTTCTGTCTTCATAACATCAGTCTTTGTATTATTTAAAACAAACAAACAAAAAACACATAGTTACAGTTAACTCAAAGTTAGGCAAGTTACTATTAAAACGTCTACCACAAAGCAATAATCTTACAAGTTTTCATTCGTAAAGGAATCCTCTAAGATAACACTAACAAAAATCAAATAAATAAATTTGCAATAAGAAATTAGGAAAATTACAGAATTAGTAAAATTACAGAATTACCAATGTTAACGTTGCACAGGCAATTTCTGTCTCCCATCTTGCCCTTCTCATGAATGTACATGTTACAATACAGTCTTTAATTGCCTCACATACTTTGTTTTTTACAGACTCTTGGCCTTATTCTTAGATGAGGATTGACCAAGCTTTAGGGATGAATCAACTTACTTATATTGTACTACACAGGTATAGTGGATTTTCTGAGTGTAAAAAAATTGAGCTTTTAAAGTTTGAATCTGTTTGCCCTGGTTTTATTTTCAGCAATGCTAAGGTTTTTGTTTGTTTGTTTTTCTGAACGTTTAATATAAATTGAATGCAAAGTTAGACATTTGGTAAATATCCCATAAAGTTAAAGTTTGGCAAAGTTCTGTCTAACTGAAAATAGCACATTGTTATGGCATCTTTTTTTCTTTCCCATCCCTATCACAGACCCTTGTGCTAGATCTTCCACATATTCCGACTATGCTCTAAGTGTGAGACCTCTTTTTTCTGTGTCAGTACTAAAAGGAGGCTTTTTAAGAAAGTGCAGATTAGCCTGTATGTTGATGAAATGGTTATGTTGCCTGTAATTTCCCCACCTTTTATTCATGATTTTGGCTGTCCTTACTCTCTGCTGAGGCCCAGTAAGTATGCCTTTTGATGGAGTGTTTGCATGTCCTCTCTTGGAAGACACTCAGAAAAACAGCCTTGCGACAACTACACCAGTGTTTAAGAAACAAATTAGTATAATTTAACCTGCCTCTTATTAGATTTGACAGCTGAAATTAAAGCACAGAAGTGATCCTCAATGATATTACTGGAACTATCACCCTGAAAGCCATTTTTTTTGGTATGTCCTTTTAATTTTTCCCTTGTTTTAGTTTTTCCCTCTTTCTTATTCTTAATATTTGGCATTTTAAAAAATGCTAAATTTTATTTTATTTTATTTTAATAAATTAAAGCATTCTTGACATTCTTTCTTTACTCTGTTAGTCTTCCTGTAAAGAAACTTTCCACTGTCTGTGATAGGGTGGTATTCCACTATAGGATCTCACTATGCCTATCCTAAATGCATCTGGCTACATCATAAAGAAAAAACAGCTAATGGATACCATTTCTTTTTGCTCTTTTGAGACAAGCAGGACAGTTGCCACTGTTTCCTACTTCTTCTGAGCTTGTTCTTCATCTTTGTTTGTGAGTGAATGCTATGCTAAAGAATTTACACTGTGCTGTACTCTAAAAGTCTAAAAGACATTTGCAACACTGCTGCTGAGCCTTCTGATACATGAACTGGATAAGTGTCTGATAATTCTGTGGTATTTCACTAGACAGTTAAGTAGGCAAAGCAGTAGAAAACAGTCTTCTTTTTACTAGCATATTTTAATTTCTCAAGGAGAGAGTGCTAAGCCAGGACATACCTTAGTATGTTATGTATATTCATACACTATGAAGACCAAGGATCCAGTTTAGGATCTAGGTCTATATACAAATTTTGTCAGAGATCAGTCAGTGAAATCCATCGCAATGTTTCAGGTTGATTCTTACATCTGTTGACGTTTATGAATGTTTTAGAAACATCACATTTTTTTCAGTCTGCATCCCAAAGAGCTTGTTAAAAAAATTTCCCTGGACAGACACCTTAATCAGAAAAATAAGCATGTTTTGTCTGCTAATGCAAGGAATACAAATAGGAAATAGATACAAGTGAAGAAATTTCATCTGCACAAAACTTCAGATAAAACAGGAAATCTCTTCCTCACTCTGTATTTCCCTTCACTCTTACAAATATATGGCAAAGCAAATTTCATCTATGTATATTTTAAGACTCTGCATGGTAATCTGAAAAACATTCACCCACTTAACTTTTATTTATGAAAAATGTCTTTGAGGTGTCTTAATGCTTCTTTTTAGGGAAGCATTTGGATTATTAGCTCACACTTAGTGTTCCCTTTGCCATGTACACCTCAGCATCAAATAATCAGACTTTATTCTTGAACACTCTGAATTGCCTTTAGCACTTCACTTCAGCAGGCAAACTGACTCATGCTGACAGGAAACAATATGAGGCTTTCCCCGAAGGGACCATCCCATAATATCAATACAAGTATGTAGTCATTAGCCAGTCAGGGAACATCTAACAATTGCATTAGTCAAAGCACTTTACAACATTTAGTTTTGTGGAGAATTTGAGATTACAGCTCTGAAGGTATGCTGAGAATAGATAGCAAGCAAAACAAGTCTGTTTTGTTGCAAACAATGTTAATTTCAGGAAAATCATGTTATCTAACAAGTTAGACATAGTTTTTAGAACTTCTTACATACATTTGTTTCTTTTTATATATATATATAATCAGCATAGTTTTATTTTTCATAATTATAAGATAAAAATTGATTCTTAATGATAGAAGAATATAACCTGAGGAGGGATGGATAAAACTATTTGCATAAAAATGGATAAAGAGTAACAGAGCTTCACAAACATTACTTTGCAGTAAGAGTACTCATTTCTATTCTGAAAACTCAGAGAGTTAATAAAGGACAATGTTCTTATACAAAAAAATCCAAGAATATTTATGTATAGACACATTAATATTTAAATCTCAATAGCAGAATCTATTATTAAGCATTTCTACTCTTTCTGATAGAAGGCCTTAAAGGCTTCGTGCCATTGTGAAAAAGGATATCATGATCTCAGACCTTCGTTTGGTTTATAGCAATTCAGTACAACTTGGCGTGAAGCCACATACCCTTAGGAGCTTTAACCATCACAAAATGTTACAGTACATCTTGCCAACACCTCTGAATCTCTTCTTTGCAATATACATCAATGCCCCAGGTTGCTGAACCAAGGATAAGCTCTCACTCCTGATACCTTGGTATACAATGTAGTGAACACTTTTTAAAGCTCAGGATGAGACGTGGTTGAGAGTGGACAAAAGGAATTTCTCTGAGGGAAAAAAAAATACACACACACACGTATATAATAATATTTATACATATTATTATATTTTACTATAATACATATTTCACTGGAGTCAGACCCAGGCTGTGGAAATAATCACCAAGGGACAAAAAGATCATCATAGACCCCTCTGTATTCTACACCAAATACAGAAAATTATTGAAAATATGTAAATATTTGACTTTCCTTTCCCTAACATAGTGGACTTAACTAAAAGGGAAGATACTTTATCCTTATGAGGTTCCACTTAGAGTACTGTGTCCTGCTGTGGGGGTCCCAGCACAAGAAGGATGTAGATCTATTAGAACAGGTCCAGAAGAGGGCTATGAAGTTGATCAAAGGGCTGGAGCACCTCTCCTATGAAGAAAGACTGAGAGTTGGTGTTGCTCAGCCTGGAGAAGAGAAGGGTCCAGGAAGGCCTTCCAGTACCTGTAGGGGGTCTATAAGAAAGAAGGAGAGCACTACACTTTTTGTCAGAGAGTGTAAGACAAGCAGTAATGGCTTGAGAGTTGATTTAGATTAGACATTAGGAAGAAATTCATTATGAGGGTGGTGAGGCAGTGGAACAGGTTGCCCAGAGAAGCCGTGGATGCCCCTTGAGTGAACAAGACCAGGTTGAATGGGGCTTTGGGCAACCTGGTGTAGTGGGTGGCACCCCTTCCCAAGGCAGGAGGGTTGGAACTGGATCATCTTTGAAGTCCCTTACAACCCAAGCCATTTTTATGATTTCATTATTTCTCTCTAAAACCCTAACAAAAAATAATGCTCCACTTCAGATACAGGTGTCAAAGGCATGCCAGCATCAGAAGTGACATTGTCTGTTGAAAGCTTCTCAGGTATTTCCTAAAAAAGGTGGCAAGATCTTAAACTGTTTATACTCAGTGGAGAGCAACAAGTCCCATACAAATTACTCCTTACAAGTAAAGATCTAAGTATGCTCCTCAACTTTTCACTAAGGTAGTCTAAGACATAACACATAAGCCATGTAGAAACCCTGATGCTTGCTCTAGTAGATATTCCCATGAAATTACAATAGGATGTTTTCAGCATCTACTCTAATTGGCACAAAAAAAAAATAAGACTGAAAAATAAATTATTAAACAGCAAAGTGCTGAAGGGACTTTGATATACACAGCAGGAACAAAATGCCTAGCATTACTTCATTGCTAGATGTTACATTCAGGTTTTGCTAGGAACAGCTTACCACTACGATACTTAATTTTGGAAATACCTGTTGACTCTCCAGTGTTGCTGTTATCTTTTTACTATCTAAAAGCTCCCAAAGTCATTTGATCAACCAATGACCATTTAAGCTGGTGAGGAAGCTGGTGATAAAACCACTGCTGGGTGAACTGAAAAGCATTTTCAGGTTCAGCTAGAAGTTCACATTCTGATTTAAACATAATGGAGACAATGTAGATCCATGCATTACATGGGAAGTAAAGTTTCACTCCAGCATTTTGTGTGTTTCCAGGTAAGCTGGAAAAATCTTTGAACTACAAGAATGATAGCTCTGGAAATGATTTTTTTTTTCTTCAGTTACATATCAAACTTCTATTATGACACTGAGTCCTTTCATACAGTAGCATACATATTATTCTCTTCCCCTCTTTCCTCTTCAGTAAGGACAATGTAAATAACTCAGAGGTTAATGATGATGCATTCCTCCAGTTTTCATTTTTTTTTCTATTCTCAGATAAACAGGAAAGTATTGTTAAACACTGCCTAAGTGGAAAACGTTGTTTCTAGAATTAGAAAATTTTGATTTTATCATTTTGCTTCTATTTCTGCATGGCACCAAGGGGAAAAAATAATAATAAGGAAAAATAAATTAGAAAAAAATAATGATTCATCAAGTAGTAGAAATGGTTCTGTTTAAATTTATTTCAGATGATCTACCATTTTATCAATTCTGTCTATTAATTGTGCTGTTAGTGCTAGTTCAGTGCTACAGACATCTGCAAATGAGGTGTTCCTTCTATATTTCATTTCTGCTTGTGCTGCAACAAAATATTTTAGGAACATGAAACATAAATTTCAGCAATAACTCTGTAGGAGAATATTGACTTGAGCTCACACATTTATGAAAGGGCTAATTTCAACAATCTGGTAACCTTTAGAAAATTTTAGAAATACCTCACAAGCCATTAGAAAAAAAGATGGATTATATTATTAAAAACAAAGAAACAGCATGCTCCCCTTCAAAAATAAAAGGGGAAAAAAAGAAACAAAAATCTAAAATCTTTTCTAGCTCCTCCATTTAATACTGAGGAGTAAAACAGTCTCCATCAGCATATGAGCGTACTGTCAATATTTGGCCTAATATTAAACTGCCCTTTGGTTGTTCTGTTGATTTTTGTTTGTTGGTTTTGTTTTATTTTTATTGGGGAGAGATGAATGAGATGAGAGAACTTTGATATTCAGGATATCTCATTTTTATCTTGATTTGCCAGTCTTCTACTCTATTTGTGCTACTTTCTGTGGCCTTCTATCTTTTGTATTTCTTATTTTCTGTCTCATCTTATAAGGTGTGAATTCATCCATTTTGATGATAAGAATGTTGACTGATATTCAGCTGAATATTGCATAAATAATTCTTTCAATTTATGTTTTGAATTATTTGAAATTTTCTTCCAAAAGAAAAAAAATGTTTATTTCTATGCTGTTTCCTGTTGCTAGAAAACAGAGAAAACAGAGAGGGTCTGGTGGGAGATGTGGTGATTGGTGGCCGCCTCGGTCATAGCGACCATGAAGTGGTTGAGTTCAAAATTTACGGTGACAGAAGGAAAAGTGCCACCAAAACCTCATCCCTAGACATGAGGAAGGCGGACTTCAGGCTGCTCGGGGAACTAGTCAGCAAGGTCCCCTGGGAAGCTGCTCTTGAAGGCCTTGATGTCCACCAGTGCTGGTCACTCTTTAAGCGATGCCTCCTAGAAGCACAAGATCAGGCGATTCCTAAATATCGCAAGTCAGGCAGGCGGGGCAGGAGGCCGTCGTGGCTGACCAGGAACATTCTTATGGAGATTAGGCGGAAACAGAGAGTGTTTCGCTACTGGAAGGAGGGCCAGGTGACATGGAAAGAATACAGGGATGCTGCTCGTGTCTGTAGGAAGAAAATTCGTGTGGCTAAAGCACACCTAGAGTTGAAGCTGGCTGTGTCTGTGAGAGAAAATAAAAAGGGTTTTTTTAGATATGTGAATGGAAAAAGGAGAACTAAAGAATACATAGGGCCGCTCCTTGATAGGGAAGGTCTTCTCACAGACGATGACATAGGCAAAGCAGAGACGCTTAACGCCTTCTTTGCCTCTGTCTTCAATGCCGATGATGGGCTTCGGGACCCAGGGTGCCCCGAGCTGGAGGACCGGGACGGTGGGGATGACAAACTCCCAACCGCCCCTGAACGTGTGCGGGATCTGCTACTCCACCTGGATCCCTACAAGTCCATGGGTCCGGATGGGATTCATCCCCGGGTGCTGAAGGAGCTGGCGGACGTCATCGCGGAACCTCTCTCAATTATTTTTCAACGATCCTGGGAGTCTGGAGAGGTCCCGGTAGACTGGAAGCTGGCAAATGTTGTGCCGATTTTCAAGAAGGGTCAGAAAGAAGACCCTAGCAATTACAGGCCTGTCAGTCTCACATCAGTGCCTGGTAAAATCATGGAGAAGATGGTTCTCGAACGTATTGAGGCGCACCTGGGGGACAAAGCAGTCATTGGTCCCAGCCAGCATGGGTTTGTGAAGGGTAGGTCCTGCCTAACTAACCTGATTTCCTTTTATGATAAGATCACCCGTATGGTAGACCAAGGGAAACCAGCTGATGTGATTTTTTTGGACTTCAGCAAGGCTTTTGACATGGTTTCCCATAGGATCCTACTGGACAAAATGTCCAGCATACAGCTAAATAAAAACATCATACGATGGGTGAGCAATTGGCTAACGGGCAGGGCCCAAAGGGTTATGGTGAATGGGGCTGCGTCAGGCTGGCGGGCGGTCACCAGTGGGGTCCCTCAAGGCTCCATTTTAGGGCCGGTACTTTTCAATATTTTTATAAACGATCTGGATGTAGGAATAGAAGGTATTTTGAGCAAGTTTGCTGATGACACCAAACTTGGAGGAGTTGTGGACTCGAATGAGGGTGGAAAGGCCTTGCAGAGGGATCTGGATAGGTTGGAGAGCTGGGCGATCGCCAACTGCATGAAGTTCAATAAGAGCAAGTGCCGGGTCCTGCACCTGGGACGGGGAAACCCTGGCTGCACGTACAGACTGGGCGACGAGACGCTGGAGAGCAGCCTAGAAGAGAGGGATCTGGGGGTCATGGTAGACAACAAGTTGAATATGAGCCGGCAGTGTGCCCTGGCAGCCAGGAGGGCCAACCGTGTCCTGGGGTGCATCAAGCACGGCATTGCTAGTAGGTCAAGGGAGGTGATTGTCCCGCTCTACTCTGCGCTAGTGCGGCCTCACCTCGAGTACTGTGTGCAGTTCTGGGCACCACAGTATAAAAAGGACATGAAACTGTTGGAGAGTGTCCAGAGGAGGGCTACGAAGATGGTGAAAGGCCTGGAGGGGAAGACGTACGAGGAACGGCTGAGGGCACTGGGCCTGTTCAGCCTGGAGAAGAGGAGGCTAAGGGGAGACCTCATCGCAGTCTACAACTTCCTCGTAAGGGGGTGTCGAGAGGCAGGAGACCTTTTCTCCATTAACACCAGCGACAGGACCCGCGGGAACGGAGTTAAGCTGAGGCAGGGGAAGTTTAGGCTGGACATCAGGAAGGGGTTCTTCACAGAGAGAGTGGTTGCACACTGGAACAGGCTCCCCAGGGAAGTGGTCACTGCACCGAGCCTGACTGAATTTAAGAAGAGATTGGACTGTGCACTTAGTCACATGGTCTGAACTTGGGTAGACCTGTGCGGTGTCAAGAGTTGGACTTGATGATCCTTAAGGGTCCCTTCCAACTCAGGATATTCTATGATTCTATGATTCTATGCTTTCTTATTAAAAAGATTAAATAATATGCTAATTAAAAATAAAAAATTCTTGTTTAAATATCTCGTAGCACCTTGTTCCTGTATCTGTCATTCACATACATAGATCCTGACTAAATAAATAAATAAATAAAATCAATATATAATGTTTGTTAAAGAATACTGAAATGCATCAATAATCTGTAAGTTTATGTCCAGAATGAGTACACTGAATGTAGTAGACTATGATGAAGAAACATTTATGTTCTGCTCCAAACTGATCTATTTCTTAAAACTTGCAACATAAAACTAAGCTACCAATCTCTCCAGAATATGCCTACTTTACCTTCATAGTGAAATGTGAGAAACAACTGTTGAGATCAGATGATCCTGAGCTGTGGATTATTTTTTTTCCTTTCTCTAGGGTAATTCAAGAGAAATAAATGAAAGTCTTTTTTTTTTTTTTTTTTTTTTTTTTTTTCAATGAAGACATTTTCTAATTGAATGACCATGTGAAAATAGCTCTTTAAAACTCTATGACATATATCCTCTTTCTGTCCAAGGGAATATTTTTCCTCATTTCTGATATACTCAATGAATACATAGATACTAAGTTAAAAATGTCCATGCCCCTTCTGATTGTCCACATATCAGCTCATGTTTTGGATTTGGATTTTTTTGTTATCTGGGTCACAGAGAAAGGATCATCTGCACCCAGGGGAGAAGAGGAATAATGAATCTCATCCAGTATCCAATACTGTACAAAGGAGAAGAAAAGTGCAGTCTGCAGATTAAAATGAAATATGCAAGAATACCCTGGAAATGATGTGTTCAGTCTTTATGTATGAATTAAAGCCTTCATTTTGTAATAGCTTATTCTAATTTCCCTCTTTGGTTAGTAAGATAGACCTTAAGCCCAATAAATGATTAAAAAAAAAAATCTCTTTTTCTTTAGCATGTAATCCTTCCATTTGTAGATACCAATAGATTGGTCAAGTGACAAAGACTAGAGAATCTATAAAAAGACTACAGAAGGCTATAAAAAGGGTATGTGAGGGAGTTTCATTTCTCCACAAGCTTGTGACATCACAGCTGAATTTTAGTGAAATCTTATCATTATCTCATATTTGGAGTAAACTAGCATGTCTACATCTGAACATGTAATTCTTTTGAAAAGAGATATCAATAAGCCTGTGTATCTGAAGCAGACCACGGGGCCATGACCCATCACTAAAATTAACAACAACAAAAATCCTACCTGACTCCTTTCTTGTTGAACTTCTAAAACAAAAGAACACTTATTTAGAAATTAATGTGTGTATATGTAGCTTTCATCATGTACACATAAGAGAAGGACCACAATTATCTTGTCTTAATTGAAAATCTATATTCATACAAATTAGAACTAGAAGAATTATAAAATAACAACTTGAATACCAGAAATAGAAAAGAAACATGTCATTAAAAACATGTTATAAGTAAGAAGATAAAATAAGCAATGAATAGATCCTCTTAGCTATGGGTTTTAGGCAGTGGCACTGAAACTTTCCAAGATCATTCATGTTTGTGTGTTGAACTTTATTATAATCTAAGAAAGAATGGTTTCTAGCCATCAGTATTGCGGGTACATTACTATGAAACTTCCCTGGAATGTGCTTGTTCAAGTAATTATGTAAGTGGATTACACAGGAGTACAATGTGAAGTTGTCAAAAAGCTGTCTAAAACAACCTAACAGGAGAGGCCTAAACAACAACCATCTTGCCTGGGAGTGCCCTGAATTTATTTGCATTACTCGTTATTAAATAAATAAATAAAATTAAAGAAGCAAAAACTAATGGACCACAAGAACTTCAGTGGTTGTTTACTTGGATTTGAGGTTTATTAGAGAGAGAGAAAAAGACAGATAGACAGGTTTTTAATCATCACAGACTTTTAATTGTCAAAGTTTTGTTTGAAATCTACAAAGTTCTGCCCTATTTTTGCTATGGCCACAGTTTCCTTAAAGTCACTTAAAGTTTTGTATTAAATGTTTATAAGTTATAACATTTTATACCATTGGGATCATCTATGCTTTTAGTCAGCAAAGGCTGGAAGAGGGTGGTACAAGGCCATTTCTGTTGTGTTATTCATTAAGCTAAGCCACAACTTAGATTCATAGATTTCAAGGCCAGATTCATAGATTTCAAGGCAACCATTACTATTATCTAGCCTGACCTCTCCCTGTAGCAGGGAGTTCTCTCACAGGGTTGAGAACATCACTCGATAATTTCTATAATCAAACCCATAACTTTGCTGTGATCTAAATCTTCCAAAAAGATATGTAGTCTTAATTTAGAGATTTCAAATGATAGAAAGTCCATTATTTTCATAGGTAAATTGTTCTAATGTTTCGTTGCATTCACTTCTAAAAATGTCAACTTTCCTTCTCTTCTGAATTTGCCTAACTTAGCCTACTGCCACTGAGAGAAAAGAAAAAATTAATAAATAAATAAATAAATAATAAAGTTCTTTTCTTTTACATGAAATTTGTTACTATAAAAATAAAAAAATATATATTTGCCTAGGACACTGTGATCAAAACTGATCTTGACCTTCTTCTGAAAAACTAAATTGAGTACGTTTTTTGCCTGTTCAATTTGAAACATTCTGATAGCATTTTTAGACAACTTTTCTGAAATTAACATAATCTAAATATGGTGTTGTTAATTCCACATGGAAATGTAATGCTACATTTTTATTTTCATCATGTTCCTTAATTTATGTATTCAAGAATCACTTTCTCCATCATAGGATTAGGATTGTTTTATAGCAAATCACAGAATCATGGAATCACAGAATTGTAGGGGTTGGAAGGGACCTCGAGAGATCATCGGGTCCAAACTCCCTGACAAAGCAGGTTCCTCAGAGCAGGCTGCCCAGGTAGGCATCCAGACAGGCCTTGAATATCTCCAGAGAAGGAGACTCCACAACCTCCCTGGGCAGCCTGTTCCAGTGCTCCATCACCCTCACTGTGAAGACGTTCTTTTGCATGTCAGTATGGACCTTCCTGTGCTCTATCTTGTGGCCATTACCCCTTGTATCCGCACAAACCACTGAAAAAAGGTTGGCCAAATCCCTCTGTCTCCCACACCTCAGGTATTTGTAAACATTGATTAAGATCCCCTCTCAGTCTTCTTTTCTCAAGGCTGAACAGACCCAGGTCTCTCAGCCTTTATTCATAGGGAAGATGCTCCAGGCCCCGTACCATCTTTGTGGCCCTCCACTGGACTCTTCCCAGGAGATCCCTGTCTTTCTTGTACCACAGAGCCCAGAACTGGACACAGTACTCTAGGTGTGGCCTGACCAGGGCAGAGTAGAGGGGGAGGATCACCTCCCTTGACCTGCTGGCCATGCTCCTTTTAATGCATGCCAGGATCCCATTGGCTCTGGAGGAGGAGGAGAAGGAGGAGGAGGAGGAGGAGGGGGAGAGGGAGGAAGAGGGGGAGCTTGATGAGGCCTTCTACAAGCAGCTGATAGTAGCCTCACGATCACGGGCACTGGTTCTCATGGGGGACTTCAATTATCCAGACATCTGTTGGGTAAGCAACTCAGCCAGGCACGTGCAGTCCAAATGGTTCCTACAATGCACTGAAGATAATTTTCTGACGCAGGTGGTGGAGGAACCGACGAGGCAGGGGCTGCTCCTGGACCTTGTCCTGACCAACAGGGATTGGCTTGTTAGGGATGTGAAGGTTGGGAGCAGCTTGGGATGCAGCAACCATGAGATGGTGGAGTTCCAGATGGAACTAGGCAAAGAAAGTATGGCTAAAAGCAGGATTGCTACCCTGGACTTTCGGAGAGGCAACTTCGACCTCTTCTGGGACCTGCTTGGGAGTATCTCATGGGATAGGCTGCTAGAAGGCAAGGGTGCTTCTGAGAGCTGGGCTACATTTAAACAGCACTTCTTCCAAGCTCAGGATTGGTGCATCCCTAAGAATAGGAAATCGGGGAAGGGGGGCAGGAAACCTGCGTGGATGAGCAAGGAGCTCATTGATAAGATCAAAAGGAAGAGGAAGGTCTATGAAATGTGGAAAAAGGGCCTGTCCTCTTGGAAGGAGTATAGATGGGTTGTCATGGCCTGCAGGGACACAACGAAGAAAGCTAAAGCCCACCTAGAGATGAGGCTTACAAGAGAGATAAAAGATAATAAAAGGGTTTTTTTGTTTGTTTGTTTGTTTGTTTTTTCAAGTATGTAAACAGTAAAAGGAAGACTAGGGATAATGTGGGTCCCTTGCTGAATGAGGGGGGTGTCCTGTTCATGGGAGATGCCAAGAAGGCAGAGATACTGAATGCTTTATTTACTTCAGTCTTTGAATCAAGGACTCTCCCCCAGGACTCCTTGACCCTGGAATGAGGAGAAAGAAGCTGGGAAATGGAGGGATACCCCCTGGTTGAAGAGAGAGTGGTTTGGGAGTGTCTGAGTAGACTCAACGCACACCAATCCATGGGTCCTGATGGGATGCATCCGCGTGTGCTACGGGAGTTGGCATAGGTGAATGCCAAACCATTCTCTATCATCTTGGAAAGGTCCTGGAGAACAGGAGAGGTGCCTGAAGACTGGAGGATAGCCAATGTCACTCCGGTCTTCAAGAAGGGAAGGAAGGAGGATCCGGGAAACTATAGGCCAGTCAGTCTCACCTCTGTCCCTGGAAAAGTGTTGGAACAGATTGTTCTGGATGTCTTCTCCAAGCAATTGGAAGAGAAGAAGGTTATGAGGAGTAGTCAGCATGGATTCTATGGTGGCATCACCAGATGGGTAGATGGGGGGAGATCAGTGGATGTCATCTACCTTAATGTCATCAAGTCTTTTAATAATGTCTCCTATGACATCCAGGTAAAAAAGGGTAAAAAAGCTGAGAAAGTGTGGGATAGATGAGTGGATGGCAAGGTGGGTTGAGAATTGTATGACTGGCCGAGCTCAGAGGGTAGTGATCGGCAGAGCAGAGTCTGGCTGGAAGCCTGTGACTAGTGGTGTTCCCCAGGGGTCGGTTCTGAGTCCGGTCTTGTTCAACACGTTCGTCGATGACCCTGATGAGGGAATAGTGTCTGCCCTCAGCAAGTACGCCGATGGCACAAAGCTGGGAGGAGTGGTTGACACGTCAGAAGGCTGTGCTGCCATTCAGCAAGACCTGGACCGGCTGGAGACATGGGTAGGAAGAAACCAAATGAGATTTATTAAGAGCAAGTGTAGAGTCCTGCACCTGGGAAGGAACAACCAGACATAACAGTACAAGCTGGGGGACAACCTGCTGGAGAAGAGCTCTGCGGAGAAGGACCTGGGGGTCCTTCACCTAGAGTACTGTGTCCTTCACCTCGAGTACTGTGTTCAGTTTTGGGCCCCTCACTACAAGAAGGACATTGAGGTGCTTGAGCGGGTCCAGAGAAGGGCGACGAAGCTGGTGAGGGGCCTGGAGAACAAGTCCTACGAGGAGCGGCTGAAGGAGCTGGGCGTGTTCAGCCTGGAGAAGAGGAGGCTCAGGGGCGACCTTATCACTCTCTACAGATACCTTAAAGGAGGCTGTAGTGAGGTGGGGGTTGGCCTGTTCTCCCACGTGCCTGGTGACAGGACGAGGGGGAATGGGCTTAAGTTGCACCAGGGGAGTTTTAGGTTAGATGTTAGGAAGAACTTCTTTACTGAAAGGGTTGTTAGACACTGGAACAGGCTGCCCAGGGAGGTGGTGGAGTCACCATCCCTGGAAGTCTTTAAAAGACGTTTAGATGTAGAGCTTAGGGATATGGTTTAGTGGGGACTGTTAGTGTTAGGTTAGAGGTTGGACTCAATGATCTTGAGGTCTCTTCCAACCTAGAAATTCTGTGATTCTGTGATTCTGTCCTGGTGGACAACAGGTTGACCATGAGCCAGCAGTGTTCCCTGGTAGCCAAGAGAGCCAATGGGATCCTGGCATGCATTAAAAGGAGCATGGCCAGCAGGTCAAGGGAGGTGATCCTCCCCCTCTACTCTGCCCTGGTCAGGCCACACCTAGAGTACTGTGTCCAGTTCTGGGCTCTGTGGTACAAGAAAGACAGGGATCTCCTGGGAAGAGTCCAGTGGAGGGCCACAAAGATGGTACGGGGCCTGGAGCATCTTCCCTATGAATAAAGGCTGAGAGACCTGGGTCTGTTCAGCCTTGAGAAAAGAAGACTGAGAGGGGATCTTAATCAATGTTTACAAATACCTGAGGTGTGGGAGACAGAGGGATTTGGCCAACCTTTTTTCAGTGGTTTGTGCGGATACAAGGGGTAATGGCCACAAGATAGAGCACAGGAAGGTCCATACTGACATGCAAAAGAACGTCTTCACAGTGAGGGTGATGGAGCACTGGAACAGGCTGCCCAGGGAGGTTGTGGAGTCTCCTTCTCTGGAGATATTCAAGGCCTGTCTGGATGCCTACCTGGGCAGCCTGCTCTGAGGAACCTGCTTTGTCAGGGAGTTTGGACCCGATGATCTCTCGAGGTCCCTTCCAACCCCTACAATTCTGCGATTCTGTGATGACCCCCAGGTCCCTCTCCAAAGAGCTACTCTCCAGCAGGTCAGCCCCCAATCTGTGCTCGTGCCTGGGGTTGTTTCTCCCTAGGTGCAGGACCCTGCACTTGCCCTTGTTGAACCTCATAAAGTTCGTCTCTGACCAACTCTTCAGCCTGTCCAGGTCCCTCTGAATGGCTGCACAGGCATCTGGTGTGTCAGCCACTCTGACAAGTTTTGTATAATCCACAAACTTGTCAAGGGTGCATTCTGTCCCTTCACCTAGGTCATTTATGAATGAATAAGCTGAATACCACGGGACCCAGCAGAGACCCCTGGGGGACACCACTAGCCACAGGCCTCCAACTAGACTGAGTACCATTGAGCACAACCCTGTGAGCTCTGTCATCCAGCCAGTTCCTGATCCACCACACTGGGCTCCTAGATTTCAGCTTTTTTCCACACCTTGTCCAACCGACTGAGGTATTTAAACTGCTTCAGAAGTTTATTGTAGTATAAAATGATATTTTTACTGACAGACACTCAATATTCTTTTTCACATATGACTGATATAGTTTTGTCGTTGTCTAACATTTGTCTTGCTGTTTTATTCTAGGAGGTTTTTTTGGCTTTTTTTTTCTGATGGTGTCCAGTTGGCATTTATAGTCCTGCAATACATATTCAAGTGTCCTTGGTGATCAAAATAATATTTCTCTACAGATCAAGATCCAGACTTACACTCAAGTCAATAAGGCTGAAAGTTTGCTGACGTGGTTACCACAAAGTCTCTGATCCTGTACACATCACAGAACCCCATCTGACCATACCTTAGAGGGACTCTCTTAAAAGTTAATAAAATAAATAGAAAACAAACCCAGATTGTGTGAGCTCATTTTAGCCATATCCTAACCGCAAAGCCTGCATCATATGGTCTCCAGAGGGTTTGTTTTTTAAGAATGCTATCATTTAATTACCATTTCAGATGCTCTGCGTTTCCAAGCATTCAGCATGATGGAACACAGAAAATCTTCCCTTGGAGCACAGGTAGATAAACAAGTCTTTTCTGTGCTAGGAAATGGCTCTGTTGGTGACGCTAAACAATCAGCAAAATCCAGAGCCAGTGGGAACACCTGAATTATGGCACAACCTCTAAGAAACAGAGAACAGATGCAAGTAGTTCCTTTGTAAATGTTACAGTAGGAGCTGGAAGATCATCTCAGCTTGAATTGAAGTATCCCTATCCACTCCCCTTCCTCTCTTCTTTGTTTCCAATAACATAGAAATAATAAAAGCAGGAAAATAATTACAGAAAATTAGGTATTCAAAAACTAGGAGGAGATCAAGTTCTGTTGTCTTCTACACAAGGAATGAAAAAGTGTGACAAGTCAGTCCTGGATTAAACCAATAGATTTCACTAAAGCAGACTGTGAGAAAGATCATTGTCATACTCATTAAAAGCTAAACAATGTCTGCAAAAGGTACAGAGGAACACTGTTTTCCATCAAGGTGACATTAAGAAATATTAAAAATTCTGACAATAGACAACTTAAGGAGGAAAGCCTTTTGAGAAGGAACACAATTAGAGACCATAAATGAAAACACTATCTTACTGCTAGCCTGAGAGTAAAGTGAAGCTATGTGTTTCCTTTAGTCTGAATTGTTATAAAAGCTGTGAACTGATAAAATTCTATATCAGATATTATTGTCTAGCTCAAAAGGAGACCATATTTATTTTTATGCTGTCAAAACCTGAAGGAATTTGGAGTCCCTGTGAATAGGGGTTAATGATGTAATTTGATTTAAATGGCTAAGATTGTTTAGTGACTACACCAACTGAACCTGCTCACTATGTAGCGTTTCTCTGCATCTTATACTAGAGAACTGAGGGAGAAAAAAAAAATCCCATGGAAGATGAGCACTTTGAGACATCAATCATTTCAAATCCTCAGTGCCTTCTTCTCCCAACTGTCAGGGCTATAAAACTGCAGCTGGATGCAAAATGGCTATGTTACTTTCTTTACAAATATTGAGATTTCAGTGTAAACTAAACAAATGACTTCACAGATTCCTTCAGCATGTTTGATTCTAAGACTCTTCATGACTTGTTCTGTTGCCTATTCTATGTGATCTGCTCGCACTAAGAGAGCAGCTAAAGGAGACACCCCTGTTCCTTCCAGCTAAGTCTGTCATTAGGATTTTGTGGTGATAAATTTAAGACATCCCAAGCTTTAATCAACATTCCATTTTTAATCCTTTCAACTAAATACCCAAAGCGTTAAACACTATTTCAAACAGTCATGTGCTAGCCACTAAACTGTTCTTGAAAGCTGAATTACAGCATTTGCTTTTGCAAATGCAACCAAATTAAATTTTATGGTGACAATAGCTAACATTTTATCTTTTTTAAAGCCTGTTCACAGCAGTCATTCCTATCAAAAGTTTTGCTTCTAAAAAGTGAAAATGCTTGCAAAAGATTTCAAAGCACAATCCTAGCAACACTCAACAAAATACTGCTTATGCATTTTAGATTTTTTTTATCCATATGAAGCATTTTTCTCATTCCTCATCTTAATTTTTTTTCTTTAAGCTAAGAAATATGGACATATGTTTTAAAGTTGTTTTTTTTTGGGGGGGGGGGAGGGAGGAGGTTATTTATATATATATATATATATTTTTTTTTTTATAGGAAGCATTTTGAGGTGTAAATATATTTTTTTTCCTTTACAGCCATTATATATTAAAGTAAATTCTACTGCATTTGAAAACATGTCAGCTTTATTTTGTACTGGTATTCAGAATCCTCTCTTTTTGACCAATATTATATAAAGTTCCTCTGGGAAGATAATGTGTATGATTGCAGCCCTGCCTTGTTAAAATCCATGGCTTTTTATGCAGTCATGTTTTCATCCATGAATTATGCATGAAAAAGTATCTCATTACATTTCATTTTCTTTACAGCAGCATCCCCCTTCTCGACATGCTCAGATTCCCATCAGCCGAGCTCTACTCACCCTGCAGCTTGGCTCCATCTTGATGCCTTCATAGCATTTTAGACAAAATGGGCGTGTTTAACTTGTCACCTCAAGCCTGGTATAAATTATTCACCAGAGCATTGCACAGATTTGTGAGATAACCAGCCTGAACTCAGAGAAGCTTCACAGGTTTGACTGTATTTGATGGGGACATTAATGGTAATTTCCACTATAGTAATCCCAAACAGATGATTTTTTTTTTTTTTTTAAGGTCCCAGTTCCAACATTCAGTTTTACTGAAATTTACTTCTTAAGGCTTTATCTCTATATTTTTATCTTTAACATATCTCTCAGATGCCATGAAAATTATATTTTTTCCTATGATTCAGAGGTCAAATGAACAGAGAATCTCTACAATGTTCTGCTTACTTTTAAGCCTGGAAAACTCTCCAAGAGCATATGTGTCCTTGAATCTCATAATTTAAAACTTGGGCCCTTTCATCTAGAACCAAGAAGGAACCAAGAAGGTGGTTGTTTTGTTGTTTTTTTGTTTGTTTGTTTGTTTGTTTTGTTTGTTTTTGTTTTGTTTTGTTTTGTTTTGTTTTTTTCAGGCAACTGACATCAGCAGAAGAAATACTTGAACCCAGGGCCTGAGAGTCCCCATTTTTGGAAAGTAACTCATAAGCACATCAGAGGACAGCAGTGGCTTAATTCCATCTATAGTCAGTGGAAAGAAGTAGGCATGTTGGTGGTAATGGAGAAACGCATACATCAGTTAAAGAAATTAAACTACCTCAGATTATTTTTGGAAGCTGTCTTTAACCACAGGATGCAATGGTAACTCCTCAAAATAAAAATTACATGCCTTCCTTCTCCCCTCCCTCCAAGACACTATTCTTTCTCCAGGAATGAAGCACATTGAAGTAATTGGTCATCACGTGATGAAAAAAATGAGGAGTTAAAGACAAATGAAGCTGAAAGCAAGTGAGGGCCAAGTCACCAAAACACAAAGATATTTGAAGTGAAACATATTGCTTCCTTAGGTTTCAAGTATTTTAGAACATTTCAACTCAGTACTGCATTCTGTAACCTTAATAAGAGAGCTTCATGCTTTAGTAGCATAAAGAGCAAACATGTTTTGACTGTGGGGCTTCAGACAGCTCCATAGATAGGGAAACTTAATTTAACACTGATAAGACCACACCTGTAGTGCTATATCCAGTTCTGAATCCTTGGTAGAGGAAGACATGAGTATACTGGAAAGAATCCAATGAAGGGTCATGAAGATGATGAGGAGAGCCTGAGAGAACTGGGACAGTTCAGCCTGCAAAAGAGAAGGCTCAGGGGTGATCTTATCCATGGGTACAAATACTTGAAGGAAAGGTGCCAGGCTCTGTTCAGTGGTGCCCAGTCACAGGGCAAAAGGCAATGGGCAGAAATTCAAATACAGGAGGTTTTGTTTGAACATCAGCAAATACTTCTTTATAGTGAAGTATAAAGAAGAGACCAAGCACCAGCACAGGCTGTCTCCGGAGATGTTGTGGATTCTCCCTCCTTGCAGACATTCAAAAGCCATCTCAATATGGTCCTGGGCACCCTGCTCTAGGCGTCCCTGGTTGATTCAGGGGGTTGGACCAGGTGAACTCCAGAGGTCCCTTCCAACCTCAACCACTCTGTGTCTGTGTCACACCCTGCTCAGCTGGGGTTGCACTGATTGCACTGATGCTGATCCTGTCCACCCACACAGTGGATCCTTACGTAGGGCCCAGTGGCTTTTGGTGCTTTCCAGTAGAGGTTGGAGCACGGCATGTTCCACCACAACACACCAGAGCTGATCCCAGTCCTGCTACAGCTGTATCCCACCTGGCAGCACCACTGAGAACCAGACACCCGTGACCACCTCCTTAAAAGGAAGGTCAACCTTAAGAAGTCCTTAGCAAGAAAACTGACTACAAATAAATATTGACAATTAAATACTCCATTCAGCATTTAACAATAACAATGGAAGACAGAAGGTTCACAATAAGAAATGAAACTGTTGTTATCAGTCAAGTTCTAAAAACAAACAAACTACTGCAGTAACTATTTCTGGGAAATTGAAGTAATGGAAGTACTCTGAGCAGTAGCTCAGAGTTATTCAATTTTCTAATGATTTGATTACTTATTATTTATTTGATTGTTCATTTGTTTCATTTTGAGACAAATAGACTATTTCCTTGTATACTAATAATTTAGATTAATACATTAGGATCTAGTTCTGAAAATAACATTAGTTTTATTTCTAATTCAGGGCCTTTCATTATTCAGTATGAAACATATCACTTGTGAGCTTTAAGGTTATGGATAACTTTCATGTAACAAATACAGCAAAACAAAAACAAATAAACAAAAAGCCACATACGCATAAGACCTTCAAAAGTAGAAACTGAAACAAAGGTCCTGATATTTCATGTATGAACCTGATAAACGTCAGCTGACAAAAGCTTATGGCAGAGATAAATATGAAGTGCACAAGGAACTATACATTAAGAATTAGCATCAACTTCCATTTCTTTCACTGGACAATTCTGTCATTTTGTGGAGTGGTATATTTTATTATGAGTAAAACACAGAGAGGTTTGACAGTATCTTTCACACACTTTGTATCCGCAACGTTAAAATAACTGAGCGCTAACAAGGAAGATATCCCCTTTCTCCATGCTTCTGTCTCAGTGAGTGTGTATTTTTAAGGGGTTAGCCACTTCACATGAACCCCTGTAACATCATGTATAAATTATAAAATACTTTCACTCCAGTACCAAATACAATGTGCTAAAGAAATTATTTGACTATTGCAGAACAATAGCTTTAATTATGGATGACTTTTGAGTATAAAAATGAAATATTTCAAATATACTCAGTAGCTTAGACTGTTCGAAGGTGTTTCAAAAGTAAGAAATGTGACTGAATAAAAAAAAAAAAACCAAAAAAACAAAAACAAAAAAAAAAAAAAACTTTTAAGTTTTCTTTTAATTACAGGAGAAAATGACATTTTTTGGTTTCATAGTCCTCATTAAATGTTATATTCACATCATAATGTCTAGAAATTTTTTGTATTCAACTTCCAATTCTGCTAATTAGTACCACAACCTACTGGGGAATTATAATTTAAAAAGAGAAATGAAGAGAAAAGTTAACCTACCTCATACCTCAAAAAAAAAAAAAGAAAATTATTATTATTCATGTGTTACTACAAGACTATAATAATAATTTTTTTTTTTTTTTTTCCTCTCAGGAAAGAAAGCATATATTATAAAATCTCTGTGCTGGAAGAATCAAGTCCAAGCAGAGCAGCCACACTCACTTTCCAACCACACACATGCTCCTCCTGGGCCAATAAACCAGGGATCACCCAACCAGGATCAGCTTAGTGATATGCAGGCAGTTGTCCCCTAGACTAAGCTCTGCTTCCTACAGGCACAACAGGCAATAACTTCAAAAATGCCAGTACAAAGACCACATCCTAAACACTGCATAAGCACTTGAGCTTTGGATAACTCTTGCTTTGCCTCATGGAAGACCATATCTGATGGCTAGCTGCTGGGATACAATCTGATTTTTATTACCCAAGCCAATAACTAACACCCAGTGCAAGTGAGATAACATGAGTTATATGTACAAATATGATAGTTAGTGTATTGAGCGGCCAAGTCTCTGGAGAGAGAACAGAGAGAAAGGCATTTTGAGATTCTACTAGAAATCATTGTTTCTCTGCCGAGGGTTTTCAAAGTACTTATAGGGGGGAAAAAATAACTTTCAACAGTCACAACTGTGTTGCATTTGATAATGTTTTGTATTGTGAAATACAAATTCCATTTGAGGAACTTTGAAAATTTCCTGGTACAGACTCATTTTATTCAATTATCCAAGTAAGCTTAAAATGATGAAATGAGAACTTATTCATGTTGCTTGTGGGTTAAACTTGACTGTAGCACCACAGAACAATGTGGTGTATTCTTATGGACGCTGTTGCATACTCAAAAATCACTAAACTTCACAGCTAATGATAGAAAATACAGTTGTATACAAATATTATGCACATTTGCATATGGAAGGAACAAAAACTGTAACAGCACAAGCATAGTTGAAATCCTATTTTGTGTACACATATGCTTTTCTTGTATTTATGTGCAAGCCTGGAGTTTTCTTTCTAATTTGGCTTGTGATAATAACATTATTATGAGCAGCTTACTTGTTTATGGCAAATTAATAATTTGACTTGTGTCTGATTAAGACTATATTTACTCAATCTCCTAAATACTTTTCCTTCTTCATTTTATATTTATTGCCACTCCCTCTGCACAAATACAACAACAACAAAAACACAAAAAATAACATAGTTGTCAAAGGCACTGAACATTAGAAAACAATTTAGGTAGCAAGCAAAATACTGCTATTCTGAAAACAGGTTATGACTCACAATTTAAAAGTAAATTGTCTGTCTATGGAAAAAATGTATAAAAGTGAACAATTTCATATCCACATAACATTTGGTATACTTTTTTCACAAATTTTAGATCTCTGCTTCTTTTCTACTGGGGCTTTGAGTTATTAACCCGTATCATTATCATGTTCTGGATTTTCAAGGCTCTGTATCAACCCATATCCTGTTAACAAATACAGTCTCCTAGATCGCCCATCAAGGCTCATGGGGCCATCATTAGATAAGAATGGGGTTTAGACACACAAAACCTTGCTGAAGATAGCCAAGGGCTTCATTAAACAATTTTAAAGAGAGGTCTGACTTTCTCAAATTCCACACAGAGGCACAAGTCCAAAAGTAATTTTATAAGGAGGCCAATGACAACACTTCCTGGGGTTTAAAAAAAAAAAAAAAAAAAAAAAAAAAGAGAGAGAGAGAAAAAAAAAACAAAACTGACTCAAGCTTAAAAAGCATAAGTGCAAAGAAAGTAATTCACATTCAAATGTGATCATTATTTTGTAAATTGTTTTGTAAGTCTAGTAATGACATTTAAGCACTACAACCATAATTTTTTGCTTTGGACTTTTATGCTCAGACTTTTGTCAATATTTAAATAACATAAGAATTTGTTTATATAAAACAAAAGTTAATTGAATCTGGCACTTTGTATTTGAATGTTCACATGAAACCTCTTAAACAAAAGTTGTTCACCTCTAGGCAAGTGGTAAAGATGTAAGACTCATCAGGATATGTTAAAGATTAGTACTTTTTTTTTTTTTTGTCATAAGAAATGTGGTAGTTCTAACAGCGTGGATATTGTTTCCTTTAAATCTGTAGTAGGGAGCAAGAAAGAGCTGAGCTCTCTATAGAGAGCAGATAGAGACAGTTGAAAGTTGCAAGTATACCTTATTTCCCTCATTCGAATACAAAGGTTCTCAAAGGTTCCTTCTCAGTATCCCAAAGAAAGATTTATTATTTTTTTTTTTTGATTCTTTGTCATTGTCATATGATAAGAGCCTTCCTTAAATTTGGGTTGTTTCTGGAAATTTTTTCTTATTAAAGGACTTGCTTGTTGCCTTTTCAGGTGTCTCCTCATGACCCAGAAATGGAAGGAAAGATTGATTTGTCTTCCCAAGTCTGCCTTTTTCCTGTAGTAATGCCAATGCACATCCAGAATTCTTCTATCAGCTATTTTATTTTTCTTTATGTATTTGTTGCTAGACAATCCCTTACAGTTGAAGTCTCTATGTGTTTTAACATCTTCTATTCTTATTCTTTTTTTATAGATCCATCAGGTTGGGTTCTTGTTGTTGTTGTTGTTTCCCCCCGGTGCTTTCTTGAGTTCTTTCTGCAAAAAACCCTTTTTCCATTCAGCAATAGCTTAAAAATGTTTCTGCTTTGTTGCAGCCTCTTCCAGTGTCTCACTTTGTTTTTTAAACTTCTTCTCCATAGTATCCCTATTTTTCTTTCATGCTTGCATCTCTGTTGGTATATTTTGAGACTCTCCAATCCCTTCCTAATCTGCTTTTGAGGCAAACACTTTTGACAGGTTGAAAGATGCCCTTCAATTCAAGCAGTGACGTGATCAGTTTCCTCTTACTTTGAAACATCATTTCCTGCAGCCATGATCTGTCCAACTTGGAATTCTTTTATTCTGGCTATCTATCACCATTGCACACCACAGATGATTTTTTTTTTTCTCTAGAATGGGTTTGAATTTTTTTGTCTGGAGTAGCAGTATGCTCAGAATTTCATACCTAGTTTAAGACATCTTTTAAAATGTCACATTAAACAAGTATATCATAGGTCAAAGATACCATCATTATTTTCTTCTGCAGGGTTTTCAGGTTTTATTCCCAGTTCTTAAGACTTGGTGCACAGAAAAACACAATGGGTCCACTTACAGTATGCAGCTGATTTACTCATAGTTTGCCACACTCCACTGCTTAGCTGGCCCTGTGCTCTGAATATACTCTGAAGGCATCTATTTATTTATTCAAGACAGACATTGGCTCTCTGGAATCTCTTCCTAAGAGGAAGATAAGACAAAGTTTGGATACATCATCAAGTTTAGAGTAGATAGTGATGTGTAAATATTGCAGTGATGCATGTAACTTTTATCTTGACAAGCATCCTGTTTTAAAGGAAAATAGGTCCATCATCACACCATTAAAACATTTTTTTCCAAAGGATCTTATCTTTTCCAGGTGGCTCTCATGTGATATTATAGCTTCAGAATGTGATTCATTTTTTGCCATGAGAAAAATGCCTGAAGGTATAGGATCGTATAGGAGAGAGCTTCTAATATGGTAACGCTAATGGCAGAACAATGGCAGAGTTAGCATAAATTGAAAAATCAATCTGCCTGCTGGTAGCTGAAGTACAAGCATGTTTACTTTTAACTGAGTTTATGGATGTTTGTATATATATTTTCATGTACAGCTTGTATACATGTCAATCGTATTCCACAGTGCCTGCTCAATTCCATCAGTTTATAATCCTGATTTAGGAAAGTCTACAAACATATCTAGCTACACAGCTACACAGCTAGGTTTGTACATTGGAAGAAAAATATGCGGAGCCCTCTATTTCAGACCTCAAAGCTATTAATTTTCTCACCTATCATTGCTCAGATAACCACTTACTGTTCTGGTTGCAAGGTTGCTCTGGCTTCCTGAAAAGAGGGGACTTACCTTCCCAAATGACACCTGTGGCACAATCCATTTTTCTGACAGATGATATTAAGACGTGTGCTAACTGAATATACTCTAACGTTAAGAAAAATCAGACATAATTGGGTCACAGAATCTACAAGAGCATAGTGTATATAAAGAAAACATGTTGCAAACCTTGCATAAGACAAATGAACATAAAAAGTATCATTCTCTAAGGGATTCTGTTAATTGAATACATTTAAAATTTTCAGAGGCAGTTAAAGCTGACACCTGCTGTTTTATAGATTGACGTGGTTAGAAGCTATCTAGCTCTTTCCAGTAAGCTGAAGAAGCAAAACATCTAATTAAAACCAAAGCTGTAAAGGCGTTTAGTCAAATTGTTTAAAGTGTTCTTTTTTAAGATGTAAAATTGGCTGGGCTTTATTGGCACAGATAGTTTATCAAAGCTAACAAGTAAAATTGTAGAAGCTCAACAAAACTTGAATGTTTGAACAAAGATTCTGTGGAGCTTAACTTTTTGAAAAGAATAAAATGGATTAATATGACACTTAGACTAAACTCGAAAGAGAAATATCTGTGCTTTACCTACTAAAAGATTTAGGTCTACGACATTGTTATCTCCCAGAGGCTGAAAATGTGCCAAATATTAGTAAATCTTACAAGTTTACAATAGTTTTTTGAAAAATAATAATATTTTATATTTTACTAATTCACGTGATGTTTAAGGAAATTGCATGAAAAATTTAGAAGGCTGGTGTTCAAAATATCTAAAAGTAATGGCTATGCTGATATACCAAAGCTGCCTTTGATACCATATGCTCAAAAAAAAAGGACAGCATTCTATGAAAACTGCTACGATTTGCCTGATGTAGTTGCTCTATCCATTATTAGTAGTATTTTCATAGCATCCTCAGTCCAAATTGCATTATACAGTAAGAGAGGTGTGAGAAAAGTGGCAGTTTCCTCTTCCAAGGAGTTATCATTTAAGGGTCCTATTCAGCACTTCTTACTGGAGAATATCACACACTAACTTCAGAGGGGGCTTTCCAAAGGAGGGAGTGAATAAGGAGTGCTGAATAGGACTCTACAAAGGCACAGCAGGTACAGCTGGTGCAATTCCATACAGACAAAGCATTGTACAATACAATGTAGACAGTTGAAGCAGTGCATTATGTATCATTATGAAAACCATCCATTTTACATATAATTTATAATATAAAAGTAGTTATCCTCCCTCCAAGTTTTGCTCCATTTTTTGAGAGTTTTATCAAACTATTATTGCAGGGTAAAGACCACTTAGTATGGAAATACTATGATAAAACTTTAAATTCAGTTGATGAAACAAACAGGTAATATACCTACATTTCCTTAAAAAAAAAAAAAAAAAAAAAAAGAAAAGAAAAGAAAAGAAAAAAGGTCTCTATATGTTGATTCTCTTTAGTATGGGACAAAGAATTAAAAATAAATAAATAAAATAAAATAAAATAAAATAAAATAAAATAAAATAAAATAAAATAAAATAAAATAAAATAAAATAAAATAAATAAAAACCATTCTTGTTAAAGTCCAAAATCTTCTATTCATAAATTTCAAGGTGCCATACATGAATTAATAAAGGAAGCCTTACAGCATTATAGTGAGGATGCTATTGTTCTCTTTCTAAAGAAAGGGAAATCAAGATGGAAAGGTAACATTTCTTAAAGAGCTATACTTTTACTGATTATGGTATTTTAACAGCCCAGATAAATGCTTGTAAGGGCTGAACTCTATTGCTATTAGGCTTGTCTGAAATATTAGATTTAGACCTTCAGCTAAATTACTATGGCCTGAGAAGTTGCCATGTCTCCTGAACACAGTGGCCATGAGTGTGCCCCTACCCCCGGCAAATGCAAGATAAAGCCGTTTAACTTGACCTTGTTTACATTCAAGTTGGTAGTCATCCTGGGCTCTCAATCACAGCAGCAGCATTAAGTATATCATTATATTTACAAATACAAACACTTGGGTTCATGTCCGGGGAGGTATATGAAGGAAGAGTTTACGTGCTTGAATTTACTGGAGAGTGGAGACTGGAAGGCCTTGGCAACAATAAACAACATCAAGTGCACTGCAAGATACAATAATACTTTTAGAATTATGTTTCAGAGTGAATTCCTGGTCTCCATAAGTGCCCCCTTAAATACAAATGGACTCATAGCAGTATTATATTTTATTAACACTGTAGACTGCAGATGGGTAAGAATGATCCTTATGCTGCCACATCCTTTTTTAGTAAGCCCTCAGTTCATCACTTTATTAAGTAAAATACAATATATTCCCTATAGTTTCTGAGCATAAATGAAATTAATCTGAACATAGCTACAAAAAATAAATATGTTATCTGTACTTCCTTCCGATTCCTAAAAGTAATGTGGGGAAAAAAAAAAAAAAGAAAGCATTAAAAGATGAGCTAAGAGGCTTCTGAAGAAGCAGTGTAATGCACTGAATTGTATCACCAGTCAGTGATGGACCTGCTACAGACCAGAGAACAAGGGGTCAGAGATAGGGATTACAGCTCCTTAGAAAAGAGATGATGTATCTGAGTCAATATTGCTGCAATTCTATATAGAGTTTTTAATTTTATTTTAGTTACTAAATGAGTGCAACTTGCTAACACCTGAACTACATTGTGCAAAGAAACATGATTTACACAAACACTGGAAACTGCATTCACCACATATGTAGCATAACCTGTGTGTGAAACCAAAGAAAACAGGAAAAATATTATTATTTTGTGTTTTTTGCTTTTTTTTCCTCTCAGGTTTCTCTGGCTGCCTACAGAGAGTCACATATTTTGCATAACCACAAAATAATTTTCACTGTTTCCATTGATGGCTTTTTGTGAAATTCTGGAAGTAAACCTCACTTAAAACATGCATTTGTTCCTTGTGGCTTATTTGCTCAATCTATATATAGAAGAAATTCTGAAAGTCACAGAATTGTCTACTTTATGTAAAAGAACACAAAAAAAAAATCCTCTTTAGGTTAATGATTTGTCTGGCTTTCATTAGCAAATGTTCCTAAAAAAAAAATAAAATAAAATAAAATAAAAAACATAAAAAATAAAAACAATAAAAAATCTACATAGAAACTTCAAAAAATAAGCAATATTGTCCCAAAACCTCATCTACTTCATTTTTAATGTCCAGTTTTTCAGGCTTTGAGAAGAGAATGGCACAAGACATTCCAAAATCACATATGCTCCCATTAGAGAATCTGTCATGCTAATGGAACCTTAGTAGGGAGACAACTGGATTCTCCCTTTTTACCATAGAAAGAGCATAAGAAAAACTAAACAGGCCAAAATAGGTTCATCGTGACAAAAGTATTATCAGTCTCTGGCTATCTTTAGTTATCAGTGAAAGGATAGCAATGAATTTCTTATATTACCACCACCCTACCCTATGGTGAAAGGTAAATTAAATTCTCACGCTCCTCTGATTCTTAGTCCTTCAAAGACTGCCCAGAAATTAATCATTAGGACCAGGGCATGGGTGCCTGCCACCTGGAATTGACAATGACATTACACATAACATGTGATTCATGGTGCAGGCCAAGTTTCTGAGTCTTGACAAGTTACGTTACATTAGCTAATACAGGGTCATTACACATGTGTGCATTCATAGTATGGTGCCAGTTCAGCCCTTGGCTATAGGCTTTATGTTGAATTACATTAGAGTTAGGAGTGTATGGATGGACCAATATTGTTTAGCTAATGTCTGAGAACTTGGTCATACATCTGAGTCTCTGGGCAGCCAGTGTAGCCCAGGTATAAACCACAATCCCATAGCAGAATAACTCCAAAGACCACTATCTAATCATTGAATAACTTGTTCTTTTCTTATCATCAAATGTTTTAAAAATCTAATGTGCCAAAATACATTTAGGGCCTTGGTTCATCTAGGAAATATATATATACATATATATATTTAATTTAATTTAAAATTGCTTTATTCATTACAAAATATTTTTCCAACCACTACTTGTCAAGCAGCTAGTAAAGTTTCAAAGACCATCTTCAATACAAGGTAGTAATGGTGAACAGAAAGACATTAAAGACATGAAATTTAACAAGCAGATAACATAACTGATAGAGTAAGTATTTCAGGCCAGTATGAATACCCCATTATTTTGCAAATTAAAAACAGTAAAAAATCAAGAAAAGATGCTTAGAATCATGAACAAAAGAAGTCTGCATTCAGCTTTTACAGCTGTTCACACAGTACACTAACTTTCATTCTACAAACACATGAGGATGATCTACACACATATGTATGTAGCTTTGAAACTGCTACTGAGATAGATGCTCTCAAGAGATACAGATCCTCATTGGCATGTTACTGCAGCAGGGACTTAGCTAAAGTCCTTGTATCACTTGCTACACATGCACACCAAAAAGCAGCAGCTAAGTGGCCTCAGCAGGAGGGCACTTCCAGCTTGCACAGCCTTGGGACTCCATCAAGGGAATGGCAAAGCTGAAGAGAAGTATACATACCACACTAAGAAAAGTGTCTGCATCTAACATTTATCTTGTTTAAAAAAAAATAAATCAGATTTCCTGATTTAATAACAATATTTGAGTTAGATTAGGGAAGTAATTACTATTCCTTACTTTATTAGTTAAATTCCAACTATTATTAGGACTACTTCTGTTTGACTGATTCCTAGGGGGTTTTAGTAGAGAAGTGCCAAAAGAATAGTAGAGTGTATGGTCTGTGATGAGGTGAAGATCACAATTTGTTAAGCAATGATCAAAATAATTTTCAACAAGTGCTACAACATTTAAGAAAATATAACTGACAACCTGGCATGCAGCGTTTGAGTATTTTGAGTCTTAAATGCCTAAAGTGTACAAAAAAGATTCTAAAAATATAACAATAATAATTTCTAAGCCAAAGCTTAAAACAAGAATCCATCAAGGCCATTAAATTTTAAACTCAACACTACTAAATTGCTTTAATGTCTTCGATAGCATGCAGTTAGAAGCATAATAATGTATTTGGTGAGTGTTTCATACTTTTTGACATGAATTACTTTATCTGATTTTTTTTCTTGTAGCTGGTAAGAGGAAAGATATTACACATAGTAAACACCATTACATGACTGGATCACAAGTACCCAAACAACAATTTGAGCAAATGTGCTTAATTTAAAAGAATTTTATTGTGTTTTTATCAGCAGTTCATATGTCATCATTAGTGGACATCTTCTGAAGATGGTCTCACTCAACTGTGATGCCACCAGAGGTTGGAAATGACTGCTGAATACCACTGTAAATAGTGCCTCATCCTGTGTTCTTGGCCACTCCAGCACTGAGCTTCTCAGAAAATTGCGATGGGGTTTTACATCAATCAGATATACTAGCTAATAAATAATATTAGTTAACACAGGATTTATAACCACCTTGAAGTAAGTAAAAATCACATCTCTATTCAGCTAATAAACAAAGCAGAACTTCAAAGGGAAGGTGTGGGGCTTTTGTTGTTGTTGTTGTTGTTTTATGCTGTTTAGTGTGATATATATGTAATGATGTTTTCTTAGTGCACTTCCCTAAAAACATCCCTAGGGCAGAAATGCTTATGAGTTTAAAGAAACTTAAGATCCTAAGGGGTCCTCACTTCAGTTAGAGATTTCCTAGTTGGCATTCAGTAAAAAAAATGTGTATTTTCTTTAGGGCTAATCTTAAAAAATCATACTTCCTAAAGAAAAATCAAGAGTATATCTGTGGTGTGTTAACTTCCCTGGAATCATGTTCTGACCATGGTATGACTGCATGGAAATGTAACAAGTCTGTACACATTAAAATGGAGGAATCTATGAAGTGCATTTTATAGATGCAGCTACTGCAGATGCAACTAATGAATTTTCCAGAGAGTATTTTGACTCCACAGTGCCCCTTCTTATCCTCTTGGTCTCCTCCATTTGCTTTCTGGGGACTTGATCTCTGCAGACTAATGTCAGTGTTTCGCTTACTGTCATTGTGCTTTCAAGCCCCGAGAGAGATAGCACATCTGGCACAGTAAAAATAAGCAGCCAGCTACAAAAAAAAAAAAAAAAAAAAAAAAAAAAAAAAAGTCTCCTCAGCAACTGGGAATGAGTCAATGAAAAGACATGACCAGCTGCAAAATCCCTTCAATGCTTTTCATCAGCCTGGACAGGGGACAGGTCATGGATGAAGAGGGGCCTGGAAGTTCAGGGGAGTCTTTGGACACACTGTGAACAGAGAATGCAACATGAAAGGAATGTCAAGTTTGTGTTTTAAGATGCAGTAGGGGCAGAAAGAGGAAAAATGATATCATTACTCCTCCAATTCTCTACCTCTAAAACACTGTGACTTCTGACACAATGTGATCTTTCCAGTCTTGCCGTATATTGAAAAAAATAACTGCTGATAATATCTAAATTGAGCTTCTGACAGAACTGGATTGCATCTTGCATTCTTCTCTGCTGGCAGTCCAGGACAAAGTCTTCTGTTGAAGACGGACTTACATCTGACTGGGATATACATGGATATCTCTGTTATGTGCACTGCATACTCTCAGTTTCCAACCTGGTATTGATAGGACATCTGAGCAATAATGTCTCTGGAGTATAAGGAAAGGTTCTGAGTGTCCTAAACTATTCTCAGAAAATGATTTTTTAAAAACATTTTTAGAAAGTGTTTAACACATTATATATATTGTAGGGAGCACAGAAGAAAAATGTACAACCTTTAAAACCTACACATAATCTGTCCCACTATGAAGAGATGATACATAAAAACATTCCACAGTGTTTATTTTAAACAGTATTTGTAATTCTATGGATACATAATTATTGCAAATTTAATGCAAGCCATTAAGCAATTTGTTCTCTTCCACTGACCCTAGAAATCCTATATTTCCTCCTGCTTTTCCCTAGTTTCAGAGGGAACTTCACAATCCTGTGCAACTCATAACAAGATTATCTGAGCTCCACAATCATTCTTCACTCACTTTTATGTATCTCCACTGCCTCCATTTCAGTGGCTCATGTTGTCCTCCCATGGCAAGGGAGGGACTTTCTTCCATTCCTCCCACATCTTTCTCTAGGCCACATCATATATTTCTACAGGTTCTTTATCTTCTTCCCAGTTACCACCTGTTTTAGGGTTTTTCATCCTTCCACTGTCCAGTTCCATATATAAAGTTCTGTGATAACCTTAATATGCACAAGGCCTTTCTCATTCTCCCTCTTTCATTGAGAATAGCTATGAAACAGACCTTTACCAGCTCCTGTTATTGGTCTGAGAGACATACCAATCAGTCCTGTCTATGTGCCAGCCTGTTAACTTTGATTGGAGTATGCAGAGAGGTTGAGATTAAAGGATCCTGGTAGTCACTTCCTGTTTTTACATACAATTGCAAAAGCGCATGAAACTGTTATGCTTAATAAATTGCTCCTTGGCAATAGATAAGGACTCTCTGTCACCTCCATTTTTTTTTTCTTTTCCCTCTGGGTTTTCAGTTTTTCTTTAAATTAATTGATAGACCGAATAATCCTTAAAGTTGATTAGATGTGGTGTTCAAAACTAAATGCCATGTTTCTGGTACAGCCAAATGCAGAAAGGCTTCTGAGTTGAGCACAGGACCTCAACAGGCTCAGATAATTAAACTTTCATTGAATGAAATGTACTCCAGCAGCAATAAACCATGCTGAAATGTGTTTGCTCAGCTACTGACACACTTCTTGGGTGATTGAAGGCACTCGACCCTTGGCCTCATACCTCAAAGTGCAACTTAAACAGGCACCAATAAGCCTTGTGGTAGCTCATTGCTCAATTGCCACTTGTCTTTGATACCTGCTATGTAAGTATGTCTCCATTGATAGGAAGAATATTTCCACCTTATCTAAGTGAACATAACAGACACCAATGAAGGGTGATACATGGCATTGCACTCTGTGACGCTGCTTGGAAATGTTTTTGCAAAGGCTGAGTTCATTTTAGTTATGATTACACTGATCAGAGCTGGCAACTCTTTAAGGACACTTTTCTTAGAGCGTAAGAGCTCTCCATCCCCATGTGTAAGAAATCAAGCAGGAAAGGCAGGAAACTAGCATGACTGAGCAAGGACCTGCTGGTCAAACTGAGGTGTACAACTGAAATGCACAGCCAGTGGAAGCAGGGACATGTGGCCTGGGAAGAATACAGGGATGCCATCTGCATGTGCAAGAATGAGATCAGGAAAGCCAAGCTACAGATGGAACTGAGGTTGGCAAGGTGGGCTATGCAAAAAAATAATAAAGGATTCTACAGGTACATTGGCAAGAAAAGAAAGGCAAAAAAAGTGTATTCCCTCTGACAGATGAGAAAACTGAACTGGTAACATCAGACATGGAGAAGGCTGAGGTACTCAACAACTTGGGTGAACAATTGGCTAACGGGCAGGGCCCAAAGGGTTATGGTAAATGGGGCTGCGTCAGGCTGGCGGGCGGTCACCAGTGGGGTCCCTCAAGGCTCCATTTTAGGGCTGGTACTTTTCAATATTTTTATAAATGATCTGGATGTAGGAATAGAAGGTATTTTGAGCAAGTTTGCTGATGACACCAAACTTGGAGGAGTTGTGGACTCTGTTGAGGGTGGAAAGGCCTTGCAGAGGGATCTGGATAGGTTGGAGAGCTGGGCGATCACCAACCGCATGAAGTTCAATAAGAGCAAGTGCCGGGTCCTGCACCTGGGACGGGGAAACCCTGGCTGCACGTACAGACTGGGCGATGAGACGCTGGAGAGCAGCCTAGAAGAGAGGGATCTGGGGGTCGTGGTAGACAGCAAGTTGAATATGAGCCGGCAGTGTGCCCTGGCAGCCAGGAGGGCCAACCGTGTCCTGGGGTGCATCAAGCACGGCATCGCTAGTAGGTCAAGGGAGGTGATTGTCCTGCTCTACTCTGCGCTGGTGCGGCCTCACCTTGAGTACTGTGTGCAGTTCTGGGCACCACAGTATAAAAAGGAAATGAAACTGTTGGAGAGTGGAGGAGGAGGGCTACGAAGATGGTGAAAGGCCTGGAGGGGAAGACGTATGAGGAACGGCTGAGGGCACTGGGCCTGTTCAGCCTGGAGAAGAGGAGGCTGAGGGGAGACCTCATCGCAGTCTACAACTTCCTCGTAAGGGGGTGTCGAGAGGCAGGAGACCTTTTCTCCATTAACACCAGCGACAGGACCCGCGGGAACGGGGTTAAGCTGAGGCAGGGGAAATTTAGGCTTGACATCAGGAGGGGGTTCTTCACAGAGAGGGTGGTTGCACACTGGAACAGGCTCCCAAGGGAAGTGGTCACTGCACCGAGCCTGTCTGAATTTAAGAAGAGATTGGACTGTGCACTTAGTCACATGGTCTGAACTTTTGGGTAGACCTGTGCGGTGTCAAGAGTTGGACTTGATGATCCTTAAGGGTCCCTTCCAACTCAGGATATTCTATGATTCTATGATTCTATGAACTTCTTTTCCTGTCTTCACTAGTGGTCAGGCTTCCCACATCTTTCAAGTCCCTGAACTTCTGGACAGGGGCTGGGCTAATGAAATCGTTCCCACTGTAAACAAAGAACAGGTTTGAGACCATCTGATGAAACTAAACAGGTACAAGTCTATGGGGTCTGATGGCATGCATCCCAGGGTCCTGAGGGAATTGGCTGAAGAAGTTGTCAAACCGCTTTCCATCATATTTGAAAAATCATGTCTGTCTGGCAAAGTCCCTGGTAACTGGAAAAAGGGAATTATCCCTCACATTTTTAAAAGGGTAGAAAGGAAGACAGTGGAACTACAGACTAGTGAGCCTCACCTCTGTGCCTGGAAAGATCATGGAAAAGATCCTCCTAAAAACAAGGGAAATCCAAGACATGAGTACACTCTGGGAGAACACACTGAGAGCAACCCAGCAGAGAAAAACTTTGTGAATCTGGTGGATGAAAAGCTTGTCATGAGCCAGCAGTGCATGCTTGCAGCCCCAGAAAGACAACCATACCTTGGCCTGCCTCAACAGAGGTGTGACCAGCAAGTCAAGGGAGGTAATTGTCCCCCTCTGCTCTGCCTGTGTGAGGCCCCACTTGGAGTCCTGCACCCAGGTCTGGGGCCAACAGCACAAGAAAGATGTGAGACTTCTAGAACAGATCCAGAGAAGGGCCACGAAGATGATCAGGAGGCTGGAGCACCTCTCCTATGAAGAAAGGCTTAGACATCTGGGAATGTTCAGCCTGGAGGAAAAAAAAAAAATAAAAAAAAAAATGTTTGCAGAAAGGGTTTCCCTAAAGCAATGATGAGGGAGGGAGAAAGAAATTTAAAAGCTGTGATTGTGATTATTGTGATAAGAAGGTGGACAGGAAGGGTACAAAACCCTATGGATGAGTTCAACAGTGTACAGATCCAGAGAGAAGAAGGAAGCAAGCAACCAAGTAAGCTGTGTGGCTAGTCTGGGAACCCTCTGCAGTTCTGAAAGTTCAAACACATGCAAGAAATCGAAAAAAGTCAGAAAGTCAGGGTATTCATTCAGGCATGAGCTTGAATTGAAAAGGACCCATCAGCATGAGCATGGTGTCAAGGATTTGTTCCTGTATGAGTTACAGCATATAATGCATAGTAATAAGGCTATGAGCTCTATAGTCTTTCTCTGACAGAGTCCTTCTGCTCAAATACAAATCTATACCTTTAAAACAAAACCTGCTCTCACCTCCTTTGGCAAACAGATTTGATTTCCTTTCCCACTGCAGCTATGACCAGCTATTCAAAGAGTGCCTCATGCAGACTGTCATATTCAGTGCAGGGTCATAGGGCTTTTCCCTGCATTTTGAGAGAAAGAGGAGGATGCGGCAATGAAATATTGGTCATTTAGGAACTGAGTTTTGAAGTGAACTGAAGATGAGTTAGAAATCCCACTTCACACACTCTAAGCTCCAGCCCCTGCGTTGGAGTTAAAGTCCTGTATATTACCTGTGAAGGTTTATCCATAGCACAAAGCCAGAGCCCCAGGCCTGATCTACACTAAAAAGAGGTTGTTATGTGAATTATACTAGAAAATTCTTTGAATGAAGAGGTACCTTACATAATCAAAAGACTCCTTTTTTAACAGTAACTTCTATGCCAGTTTCCAAAAAGAAGTAATATTGCAAGAAAAACATCATAGCTGTGTCAGGGAAATTATTTTTTTCACACTCTGTTAGAGTTGTGCCAGTAGCACTTTTAAGTTTAGATGGACACCAAAAGAAGCAAAGGCCTATGTCAGAGTACAAGAATTGTCCATACTAGTACCGCACCCTTGAAAGCACCTGTTTCTTGAGCAGATGGCTAGAAACTAAAAAATCTGCTGCAGAGGTTTATGTCTCTTTTCTTTCTGAATGAACTCAAGAAAAGTGCTAAGAAAGACTTGTGGACCCGACAGACTTCAACTTTTAAAAAAAAAAAAACAAAAACAAACTACACAAAGAAAAACAAGACAAAACAAACAAACAAACAAAAACCTTAGGTTTAGATTACAGCTAAAATGTACCTGGTGTATATTAGTACAAAATAAAAGTTACCTTTGTTTTAATGTAAATTTTAAGCTTCCTCATCTTTTACTTATTGGTAACATTAAGCTTGAAAGACATGCTAAACATTGTCTGGTAACGGGAAATTCAGTGTTATTGCTTGCTATTTGCAAATGAACTCTTAAGTCTTTAAGAATGCCGTCAGATTTCAATATGTATGAGAGATTCTGCTGTTTTTATTGGAAAAGCTTACAAAGGATGGCTTACAATAGAAGGCAAAATGTTTGATCTTTCTTATGAAAGCTTACTTACTGCTACAACTGTGGCCTTATAAAACATGACTGAAAACAGACCTGATTTAATATAATCACGTTTATTAATACTTCTTACTCATGTAGCATTTTGTATGCAAGGATTTGGCATATTTTATAAATATCAGTTAAACTTCACCACGAGGCTGTAGTGCATGCAATACTGTGTCACTAAGCCCATTCTCTACAGGGATAAACTGAATTTCCTAGCCTACATCTTCTCTATGGGATCAAACACTGGGACATGATTGTCCATACAATTAAAATACTAATGTGATTGCTGGAATGGTTATTGGTTTCAGCTAACCATCCCTCTTCCAGATAATGCCAGAGCCAAGGACTAGTTCTAGGTCATTTGGACATAATTACCTTGTGTTAGGGACAAGAGAGTCTGACCATATGGATTTAAGATATGGATTCAAGATTTAAGTCCTGCTGTAAAAGAATGGTCCCTGACCAATTCCATCTACTAGCACAGATATTACCATAACTTAACATATAACATAACCATAACATATAAACATAACATTGATAGTACACAGCATAATGGATTCCTTATCTAATTTGGGTTATACAAACAGCACAGCTCAATGAAGCATTTACTAGCTCTGATGGAGCAAAGTGCTAAGTATCCTATTCTGCTTCCACTTGTTCAGAGTTGTGCTGTCACATCATTCAGCTGAGATCTCCATGGTAAGGCAAGTAGAAGACAACAGCTCTTGCAAAAGCAACAGAATAGGAAGGAATGGCATAGGTTCACAGATGGCAGATGATGGTTGGCTGACTAGAGGAGTCCTATGTGTTGAGGCAGAAAACTGGCCACTTACACTACTGCTGAGGTGCTCAAGAACCTAGAGTTCACTGGATTTGAGCTGGGGTGGCCAGAGTGCTGTGGCACCCAGCACAGTCAGCACTTATTTCTCAGTGTCTTGAGAAACATTGATACTTTTTCATTCCAATAGGAACCAATATTATCGCAGAAAATGGAAGAGGGAAGACAGGAACTGAAACAAGATGTTTAGTAATAGCTTTTAAATAACTCTTGATACTGTCAGACAAGGGAGAGAGGTGACAATAAGGAAGATAAGAAAGGGGTGTGTGATGATGGCTGCTGTTGGAGATTTCAGAAGGTTTATGCCTGAACCACTTTAGCCTCTCTCTGCAACATGTATTTCTCCATCTACCTTTTAATCATCTTGAAGCAACAGCAATACAACAGCAGTAAAACAAAACCCCAACTTTCTCAAAATGTTGTCTAGCATTTTTTATTATTATTTTTATTATTTCAATGATTATTTTTCTCAAGCAACCAGATGTCTTTGGCCACAGACCACTGTTCCCTGGGGTTTAAGCTAACTGCCTTAGACATTGGAAAGGGTTCACAGGATCACAGAGTCATCTAGCTTAGAAGAGACCTCCAAGATCACCGAGTCCACTAACAAGTCCTCCACTAAACCATATCACTAAGTTCTAAATCTAAACATCTTTTAAGGACCTTCCAGGATGGTGACTCAACCACTTCCCTGGTGTCCTGGTTTCAGTTAGGACAGAATTAATTTTCCTACTAGTAGCTGGTAGGGTTTTGGATTAGGATGAGAAGAGTGCTGATAACATGCCGATGTTTTAATTGTTGCAGAGCAGTGCTTACACCACGCCAAGGATTTTTCAGCTTCTTGCTCTGTCCTGCCAGTGGGCAGGCTAGGGGTGCAGCAAGATATGGGAGGGGACAGACCCAGGACAGCTGACCCAAACTGGTCAAAGGAGTATTCCATACCATCTGATGTCATGCTAAACAATATATAGGGGTGGCTAGCTGGGGTGGGGGGGGCAGCTGCTCAGCGCTAGGCTGGGCATCAGTCAGCAGGTGGTGAGCAACTGCATTGTGCATCACCTGTTTCATACACATTATTATTGTTATTATTGTTGTTGTTTGTTGTTATTATTGTTGTTACTATGCACCTAGTGCTTACACCAGCCTATTCCAATGCCTAATAACCCCTTCAGTAAAGAAGCTCTTCCTAATATGCAACGTAAACCTCCCCTGGTTGCCCAAGGAGGTGGTAAAGTCACCATCCCTGAGGGTGTTTAAGGAAGTTTGGATGCAATACTTAGGGACATGGTTTAGTAGGTGATAATGGTGGGAGGATAATGATTTCAGAGGTCTTTTCCAACCTTAATGATTCCATGGTGGAGTAGCTAGACCCACTTCAAGTCATATTGCAACACTGATGTAATTACATTACTATTGGGGCTCTAGTTTCTCTGCTGGGAATCATGTTAGAAATCATGTTACATTAGAACAAGTCATGTGGAGTTACAAACCATGATCCTGGCTCTTGTGGTGGTTTTACTCATGTGGGCAGCCGAGTTCCACCACAAACACATTCTCACTCCCCCTCCTCAAAAGGAAAGGGGGTGAAAATATGATGAAAAGGGCTGAAGGGCTGAGATAAGGAAAGAGAAATCACTGAAAAATTATCTTAATGGGCAAAACAGACCCAGCATAGGGAAATTAGAGAAATTTATTGCCTATTAGTAACCAGATAAAGACGTGAGAAACACAGAAAACAAACTAAAAACACCTTCCCCCCCCCCCCCCCCCCCCCATCCGCCCTTTTGCAACTCCTCCCCTTGAGTGGTGCAGGGGAACGGGTAATGGGGGCTGCAGTCAGTCTCTACTGCCTTGTTTCTACCGCTCCTTCACAGTCACTCTCTGCCCCTGCTCCACGTGGGGTCCCTCTCATGGGATGCCATCCTTCCTGAACTGATCCTGTGTGGGCTTCCCACAGTCAACAGCTCTTCAAGAATTGCTCCAACATGGGGCTGTACCACAGGGTCCCTCCAACAGGAGCAAACTGCTCCAACCTGGGTCCCCCTCGAGCAGCAGCTCTCCCCAGATTCCTTGCTCCTGCGTGGGCTCCTCTCCACGGGCTGCAGCTCTGGCCTGGGGCCTGCTCCTGCAGGGGCTTTCCATGGGCTGCAGCCTCCTCCAGGGCCATGGCATCCACCTGCCTGCTCCACTGGAGGCTCCTCCACAGGCTGCAGCATGGAGATCTGCTCCATGTAGGACCCATTGGCTGCACGGGGACAGCCACCAGGGGCCTCTCCATGGGCTGCAGGAGAACTGCTGCTGCATGCCTGGAGCACCTCCTGCCCTCCTTCTGCACTGACCTTGGGGGCTATGGGGCTGGTTTCACTCCTTGCTCTCTCAGCTTCTTTTGTGCAGGTTTGTTTTTTTCCCTTTCTTAAATCTTCTCTCACAGAGGTGCAAACAACATTGCTTGTTGGCTCAGGTCTAGCCAGTGGCGGACCCTTTGGAGACGGCTGAAACTGGCTCTTATCTAACATGGGGCAGCTTCTGGATTCTTCTCACAGAGGCCACCCCTGCAGCCCCCTGATATAATAGCCCTCCCAAAAAACCTTGCCACATAAACCCACCGCAGTCTTATGCATGCTTCATTGTGTCATGTAAAATTGCATAAACTCTATTGATTTATTATTTTTGTTATAATATTTCATAAATTAATTATTTTATTGATTATTTTATGGATAAACTATTTAATTATAATTACTATTATGTAGATTACTGGAATATATAAAGAGAATTCTTTTAGAAGAAATTCAAAAAGGCTGACTTCAGAATGTGTGACTGCGACATGTTTTCAAACAACATCCCTGCACCTGCCAGAACATGTAAAATATGGAGTCGGTTTCCTGCGTCATAGCAGTGAGCCTTGATGCATATCCCTCTATGGCTTTTTGTGCTGTCTGCATTTTTCAGAGGCATGAACAGAATTAGGCTTGGTTGCCAAAGATGTTCACAGATTAAAGACTTTTTATGGAGTATCTTGGGCTTTGTCCTAAACTAGCCAGCTAGAGGAAACCTTTGAACAACTGAGGACCTGAGTAGAGAGCCAGTCATCTAAACACTTCTGAAGACCTTATAACTTAAGCAAGATAAATAAAAGTCAAGCCTGGATAGGAACCTAGTGTCTTGGTTTGGTTTATATTTCTTTGTAATCTTCTCCGTTTCTCCCGTTTCTCCTTAATTCTCATTTACGTTATCACTTGCTGATGATTCTTTTTATATAAACTGTAGTATAGTTACACAGTGTATCCGTGTATAAACCAAAACTAATAATAGATATAGACTGTCAGATACATTATTACTTGTTGTGTGGCAATATTATTTGATAGGTAGAGAGCGGGAACTGACTTCCAAATTCTCATGTTTTGTGTGCACATCCACTCAGCTAAAAAGGATAAGGCCAGCAGCAAAGTTCAAGTTTACAGGCACAGTATCAGGCAGATTCTGCAGCATGTAGCACCATGGGAATGGATAAGCCTCTTTCTGGAGTGGTGTCAAAAGGAGGTAGTGGAGGAAAGCTACAGAACCTGCAACTAGTGACCAGATCTGCCTTTCCTTCTACCTCCTTTCCTGACCTATCTGCTTTCTGTTCAGCTTGCTTAATTGTGTGAAAATACAACTTCCACTGGGCAAATCATGCTGGCATAAACATCTTGAGTTTGTACTGAAAACCCACAGTGAGAACTAAAGACAACTGAATTAATACAGATTTTTGTGTTCATGGCCACATCACCTCTGAAGTTAGTGCCTTTGCTGCAACAGTCCAGCTTCTTCCTGTTTACAATGGAGAATGAGGCACAGAATAACTGATATCTCTGCTTTGTATTTGCTGAAGTCAGTGTATATAACCAATATTTTCTGTATAGCATCACCAAGCTTAGGTGCCAGCAAATAAAAAGAGTTAAGGGCTCCTTGCACTCAATCGATTTATTCCAGGATAGAATCAGACACACCAAAATGTACTTCCTTGGAAGTTAATGAGCTAGAAAGAGACCACTTGAGAGAGAAGTTTTGAATTATGAGGGCCAAGTGGGTAATTTCACTTTCAATAGTCAGCTTCTCAGTGGGTCTAAGCAAACTGGAAAATATGGAAGTCTGGTGTTTATGAGCCAAAACACAGGCCAACCCTGTGAATGGCAAAGTTCTTTATAAATATCTATTATTGAAAAGAAAACACACAACATTATCACTTCATACTGTGATAATTACAAAGCAACATTTGGCAAAGTGTCACTGGACTGGCTCTTTCTTGACTTTTATTCATACACAAACATGAAGCTGGAGACAACCCCTCAGCAGGAGTCTTCACATTTCCTCTACCAATACATCTAGCTGCTCTGTGCAGGGTTTAAGCTAAAGTCAGAAAATGTAAGTGCAATGGAGTCATGATCATTCCATTCCTGGTGTGAGATAAGTTTTTTAAAAAATAATCTTACTCTTCAAAGACAAGTGACTCTTTGAAAAGTTTGCACATAGCTGATTTCACATTTTGTCACTAATCCACCAAGGCTGTTCTAATGAACACTAAAAATTAAAGAATCAGATGAACAGATAAAGGTCAGATGACAAAAACAATGCAAAGTCAATATTCAGACAAATGACAGCCTTACCAAGACCACATTTAGCAGCATGGTATTACTACTGTTATGCTTTTAACCAGAGGTTAATCTGCAATTTTATATTTTTTAAAATTACACAGAGAGAAATTCTTTCTGGACTATTAACTTTTTTAGTATTTAGATCACAACTCCTAAAGACTTAGCTATATTTTGACAGGTACTGACAAAGAATGCCATGGAATTGTGACTCAATTGTCACCTTCGGCGTTTTCAAGCTGAAAAACTCAGGATGAGTGCTAGGTACTAATTAGAACTGTTATATTAGGAAAGCAAATACAATGGTGTCTAACATTAAACAAAGCACAGTTCTCATCACAAATGGTTTCTTTTGTGTGCGGGTTAGTCTAAAAAACCATTTTGCATGCTAATGAGGCACAAACAATAATTGCCAAAGTAACTACTTTCACGCAATTACAAAAAAAAAAAACACATAAAAAGCCCTATTGTTTGTTGTCTTATGATTTTTAATGCTAATTTTACACTTGATAATTTGGGGATTTCATTTGTACCACAGTGTGCAATTTGGATTTTGTATGTGTGAAGGTGAAGGCTTCTAATAGGGAGAAAAGGGTAAGAGGAAAGCCCAAATGTACAAAAGTAAAAGAAACAGTCATTCTCAGGGAAGAGATTGGACAACCGGAAAGGACAGAGAGAGAAAAGAAGTGGTGAAAGGGGGACATTTCCTCTGCGAAAAGAGGGAAATCAGAGCCGAGAAGACGGAGGCTGGAGAAGCTGGGAGGCGCGCAGACCAGCTAATGAACATCACTGAGCTGACACATCCTGTGGCTTGGAATGCATGACAAAGCCAGGAGTCATGCACAGATCTGAAGGAGTACAGAAAATTAGAGAGTAAAAAGTCAGATGGTTAAGTAGTTAAAAATAAAAAGTTTGGGGCCCTGCTCTTCCCTGGAAGGATCTCTCATTACAGCCCATACAAACCATTTATAATCCTGTGAAAGAAAGATTGGACCCCTTCTATTTTAGTGTAGACTCTGACTGCTCTGGCTGAAATTTTTGCCTGTATTTCTGTGATTTGTCCTTTCATCTTACAGTCACTTGTCTGCAAATTAAGTGGAGAAAAACATACCATATGGCATTTTTCCCTCTGATTCACCCCAGCCTTCAGTTTATTTTCTAATTGAATAAAATATCTTACTGTTGAACAGGGATTTTGCATTGCTTATAGAAAACGTGCATTACTTGGAATCTTTTTACTTCTCAGAGTCTAAAGAATACCTACCTTTGGAAAAAAAACACTGTTTTAAGGTCAGAATTGAATACATTTTGTTCTAAAGAGCATTCTATATATTGTTATCAAGGAATGCTAAATTTTACGTTCTTGTTTCTCTTAAGAAAATACAGTTTTGTGTAAGGCCTGTGCTAGTCTGAAATCCTACCTAAAGAAATGTCTAATGTAGAGAGCAGAAAACTCGAGTGATGGTCAGAATTCATTTTCCTTTTGTGACAGTCACTCTCCTTCCATTTACTGTGATGTTAAGCATTTCTGCAGATCTCCCTCTCTCTCTCTTCTCTTTCCCTATGTATTATGCTACTAGTGTTGATCCAGGAAATAAATTTACAATCAATACATGTTGGTATTGTTAGATATTGTAATGTGGTTGTGTGTGTGTTGTTTCGTTTTGTTTTGTTTTGGTTTGGTTTTTTTAATCACATTAATCTCACCATAACTAGCTGAGCCCAGCACTTTCACCCTTTCATCCTCTACATTCTTTCTTTTTCTGTCACCAGCTTTCTGAATGTATTTTCCATAATAATATATCCTCCTACTATTGTTGATCTCTTCAGCATATTCCCGCACACATATACTCTGCCCCATTCAGGTTTTGTTTATGGTTTTTACTTGGAAAAATCATGAAGTCTCCAGGAAAATGCTTTTTACATTTTCCTGCTAGTCTGCAGCATTTCAGAAATATTACCAATTGCTACGTGAATAATTGATTCATGGCTGTCACAGCATGGAGGTGACATTGTACCTTCTTACTCTTCTTCCCCACCCCCTAGTGCTCGTTTAACCTTTTCTTCTTTTCCTATTCTTTGTTGACAAAAGACCATTTAGACGTGGTCAGCATTAGGTTCTGCCCATGCAAACTAACTGCTAAACAAAGACAGAAGAGTCCTTATTAAGAAACTTTACCTTAGGTTGTGTTGATATTGTTGATTAATTTAGTATAAACACTGAAATAATTGAGAAATATATAATCAACGTTGTATTTAATTGGCACAGTACACTTGCTATATAAAGACTATTTAATTCTCTAGACAGTTAATTAAATCTGTTTATATGGAAACATTTGAGAGAAAAAGCAAGAAGTTTATGTAATGGCTATGCATGAAAAAAAAACATTTTCATCTAGTTTGAAAGACACATTTAATATAATACTCAAAGTCTAATCAGTCCACTACATTGGAGTATTAAATGCTAATTATGATTTGCCTTTCCTTGGCTGTTTTATGATGACATTGAAATATGCTTTTTCTTTTTCTCCTTTCTTTTTTTTTTTTTTTTTTTAACTATCTTGCTTTAGGCACACATGCATCTAGGTAATAGCTTTATTAGCCAAAATACAGGGAAATTGAGTCTAATGCTTCTTTGTTTCTGTTGATGGTATATGTAGATAAGAATTAGACTACTTAATAGCAGGTCTAGGAAAAATGCTGCTTGAAATGTGGATAATATTTTGGAAAACTCAAGTACATTGAGTATAATATCTTGTTAAATTGGACATTTATTTGTAATCATGATCAATCTTAATAAATTTAGTAGATATAAGGAACTTCAGATTAAAAAAAAAAAAATCCAGGACAAATTAAAATAGATTTAATATATTATTTCTATTATTTTATAGAATAGATCCTTATAAATAAAGAGGTAATGATAAAGTATTCGCATTAAGTTCTTAGTGTGAACGATCTAGAAAAGGCAGATCTGAAAAACAGGAAGAGTGTAAATAACAAGGGATACTACTGAAAAATTACCTAAGGTAAACAGAAGAGTTACATATAGGTTAGTACATATATATATGTGGTATAGAAGTGTTAGAAGAGCAGAGTAGCAACTTGCTTTGCCAGAAATTTAGTTTGTGACCTTGAGCACAAATTAATTTGTAGCTCTGTGCCTTGGTTTCCCCAGTCAGGCAGGTTGAAGAAAGGCTAGAGATTCATGTTAGATGATTTACTGAGTGTTCAAGATCTACTCTTGCATTTGGAATTGCCAGTGGGGGGGTGTGTCAGCATACCCCCCAGACAGACAGTGTTTGCAGAGGCCATTCAGGCTGTACCTTGCCTGCATGTACCTTGTACCTTGCAAACAAAATCTGTTCTTATATCAGAGTGATCTGTTCAGATTACCTGCTTCATATTAGCTGTTTTAGGATTCTTTTTGCCCCATAGAGGTGACAGTCCCAGCAAAAAAAGACTACAGCTGTACCTGCATGAGAGTAGATGGAGAAAGATGGAAGAGGCCAAAGGCTCCGCTTCCAGTTTCCATGTCTTGCAAGGCCATGTACTGCCTGTCCCTTAAGATTTTCATGTGCTTTGAAATCTTTGTCTAAGAGGTGCTAGAATTGCAGGGTAGCCAGGAAGCTTCCCATGTCACAGGCCAAATCCAAGTGTGGATATAAACCCCAAGTAAAAAGAAATTGATTTGGAGGAAATCCTGAAATCCATACCTGGAAACACAACAAGAACAACAAGGTGGGAATCACATGACAGCATGTAAACTGCTACTCAGCTGATTGGGGCAATCACAATGAAGCTCCTAGAGGCCTAGCTTTACTGATTTTCATCTGACCATTATCACTGGAAATAGTATGTGGCAGTGCAGGGTTTGCATTGAAGGGTCAGAGGTTGGTAGCCCATGTTGAAGCTACAGCTACTGTCACACTGCAAGTTGTTACTAACCAGTTTAAAATTCCAGTATCATGTCTAAAAGGTATGTGGGTTTATTCCCAGACTTGTTAATCATTGCAAACCCACTGGTAATGCTTTCATCCTTCTTCACCCCATTGTCATATGTCATTTCCACTATCCACCCATTCACCTTTTTCTGTTGTCTTTCCCTTTGCTGAGGTGGAATCAGGTTTCTTGGCCCAGAGGCTATTGCCAATGGAAGTGCATCAAACTGTCTTTATTTCTCAATATCTTCCTGTCTCTTCTCTCTTCTTCTCTTTGTTCTTCCCCCTTCTACCTCCCTCCTCCTCTCCCCCCCCCCCCCCCCCCCCCACCCTTCTTCTGCCCAATCTAATCAGCGTAGGACAATAAGGACAAGAAGCATCTTTGAAACATGAATAGTTTCATCAGGATATTTTGGCCAGAAGATGCTATAAAACTACTGCACATTTTTCGTTCCTCTTCAATAAATGAGCATATCACTTCATTCTGTGTCCAGCCATCACCAGCCTAAGGGGCTGCCATCATAATTTTAACTTCTCAACTGGCCTTCTAGTCAATATCTCAATACATTGTATGTCCAAGATGACTCACACTACTGTTTTATTTACGATGCAATCAAAGGCTGTAGGAGAGTAAGCTGTAACTGCTTTCTATTGCTTAAAAAACTCTTTTTTTAGCTGTATATTTTAAAGATTTGAAAGTCTCAATTTTTTCTTCTTTTTTGTCCTCTCAGAAAGAGCAGAAGGGTTTGGATACTGTGAGCTGAATACCTGTCTCTAATTCACCTACATTTACAGTATGTTTTGTTCGGTCTATTAACAGAAAACTTATCCGTAGCCTTTAAACAAAATATTTTATTTCAAATCTCCCTTACTTGGTAGCTCTGGCAACAATGGCCAGTTCTTACAGGAGAGGAAATAAACATCCACCTGCAGTCTTCACTAAAGTAAAAAGTGAGAAAGATTACTTGTTATTTCAGCAGTATCACTGACTCACAGTGATACCAGAAACTTTCTCTTTTACTGTGAAAGGACAGCTTCAGCAGCTATAAACTCTCTGATGACAAGCTATCAAGTCAGCAGTCTATTTTATACCCCAAACAGAATGCAGATCTTACCATTATTCTTAATTAACATTTGCTTATAGGAGATTCCAGGAAGTGACAAATGCTTTACAATCATTCATGAAACACAAGTGTCAGGTCTAAGAGGCTTACAGTTTCACAACAGAGAAATATGCCAAGAGGAAGAGAAAAGAAACAACAGCCTACAATTTATACATAGCTCACTAGGAACAGCATTGCAGAAAAACAAAGATGTAAATAGAGATAGGTGAAGGCTTGTCCATTTTTGGAATTATTTCCAAATGCAATCACAAATTTTGTAGTCTGCAGCACCAGAAACCATGACAAGACATCAGATTTAGCATCAAAATTACCAGAAATGCATCTCCCAACCTGCAGTGCATTAGTTGACTTCATACTGTAATTGTAATGAATCTCTTATTGGACCCTTGCTTCCCTGGACAATGCCATATTGTAAGGACTAAATACATCATCAGTGAGCCTCATTCTCGTGTATTACACTAATATATCATTGGAATGACAACTGCTTCTGATGATATATTAATGTAATACATCAGTAGTGTGGGGCCCCTATGGGGTATTACTCAGGAACAGGGGCCATCTAAAGAAAACAGACCCAGAGTCAAATTCAGTTTAATTACTGAATGAAAGGGCTATCAAGACCAAGGTTACACGTAATGCTAACATTCTTACATCATCCATGAGATTAATTTGCAACCTCATTACATATTAACCTTCCAATTTTAGATCGTAATTGTGGGATTTAGAATTGTCTGCTGACGTGAGTAATTCACAAACCATAACCTCCCCAATATTTTATAGTGATACATGAATAATGCAGCTATCTTATTTTTATTCTGTCCATCATACATTCCGGGATAGTTAAACAACACATCAAATGTGCAGCTATAAAACCAGATTTATAAAAAAATGACACTCTAAAACTCTTTGTTTGTAGTCACTGGGCACCATATAAACATTTGCACTTGCACAGTGCATTCAGAAGAAAGAGACAACTATTATTTGCTTTTTCAGTCAATTATGCAGCACATTTTCCTGTGTCATTTGTATTAAAGCGATCATAAAGAATACAATTCTGCTGTTTTTCTCCCCTTTGTGTTTTTCTTTTTTTTTTCTCCTGTTCTTTTTTGGACAGAAACATGCTTTTTCAGAATTCCTCTGGGATTTAAATGGTGTATTCTCCTGTTTCTTAAGTCATGTTCTGAGTTGGATTAAGAAATGCTTTCAACAAAAGGACTTTCATAACAGTATTGAAGTGTCCACTGACATGAGATATATCCAAAGACATCTTCCCTTGGACCTGTGTATCCCTAATTTTCATGCTGTTATATTTTAAGTTATCCAGAGAATCTACCTATATATTATGAATCAAACTGGCACCAGAGGTGATATGATTTAAACTAGCGCTTTCAGTGGTTCTTTTCATGTTTATTAAAATTATAACCAAATGTTGAAAAAATTATCATAGAATAGCATATGGCATCAAGGCAAAATACATAATGTATATTCAATTTTATAAACATCTTACTGCGTCTAATACAGATGCTGTACTTATTCTTGAATAGACTGTTTTGTTTAATAAGCATTTATCTATTGTTAATGTCTTTGGAGAATTCATCTTGGGGTTTATACTGAAGATAAATGCAAGCGTGTGAGGGTTTATGAAAAATGTCTCAGCAAGTGACAGGAAGCCTGATATGAGTTACCACAGTCCGCTTCACATGTGGGGCAATCCACTACTTGTCTTGCATTTATTATATTTTCTTGCTAGATGTTTTCTTTTTCTTTTCCTAAGACCCTTTGATACTATATACTTTTAAATACCAAACATTGACAGTAAATCTAAAAAGAACGCATGATGTGGAAAAAGAGACAAAACTACTGATATAAAATGTCGCTACAATAAAATAAAGAAGAAACCACAAAGATTTTTTTTTTTTTTAAATGGTGTGTGCATGAGGAAAGGGAATCAGAATTTAAAAGGAATTAACTGAACATCAACTGCATGTTCCAATGATACATGTCAGTTTAGCTCACCAGGGTGATGTAAGTATTATTTAGAAAATCATTCAAAGCTGCAGTTAGAAACTCTTCCAAGAATAAATGGAATTCTCACAAAACAAAGTGTCATTGTCTTGCAAGGAAAGCAAATTGTGTGCATATCTGTCTATATCTAATCTTGCCAAATCTTTGTGTGTCTTATACCTGGGATGTTAATAAATAATGTATTTTGGGTGTGGGGAGAGGTTATGAAAGTAGAGTAAATCAGTGAAAACCCCATGTGACCTATCAACCAAGTTCCCGAGATAGGTTTCTTTTTGTTATTTTCTAATTAGCAACAACTTTTCCCTTCCTCTGTCGTGCATTTTCCTTAGCCCACAGTCTGAATTGAAGGCAGATCTGTTACAAACTCTATTGTAGAATCTTCAGGATGTCAGTAGTAGCTGGAATTAAATTAGATTTCAACTCTCGCAAATTAATGAGTAACCTTGAGGTGTTTGAATGTATCTGGTATGTCAATAACGTAATGTGCAAGAGAAAAAAGATGAACTTTGCTCACACACCATGTGGAGTCTTTCCCCTGTGAGTTTATATGGTGAATTATTTACTAGTTATTGAATTAATCAGCCAATTTTTACTTTTTGGCACTTTTAAAATCTGATATTTAAAATCTGCTTATGTGCCTAATTGAATGGACATCACATACAGACCTGCTCCTCGGTGAGCCAGTCCTGCTTGTTTAATGTGGGAATTGAAAAATGAAATAAAGGTGCATTTCCCACTCAGCATCAGCAGGACAGCCCGGCGAGAAAGCGTGGCATGCAGCAGACACCTTGCACCACTAAAGAGTGTTAGAGGGAGAGATGGACTGGAGTGCATCAGTCTGGCTGCACTCAAGGGCTGAATGAATTTGAAACATGACCAAGTCTGAATGGAATAGCGGTCAGAAAGCCAGGAACAATTACTTCAGATTACAAAATGCTTGAGCGATTTACTTCACAAGACAACTGCACATTCTCCTTGTGCTAAAGGACTATCAATACTATATTTGGACAAAATTTGATGAGAGGAGTTGAGAATGGGGGGGGGGGGGGGAGAAAGGGGGGAGGGACAGAGATTCACATTGTGCAACATGAAAGCAGAGAAGTATTTAAATAAAAATGTATTCCAGTAACCAAAATCCCTGCCCAACATCATCTTTGTTTCAGAAAGTCTGATTAGTTAACATATTCCATCACCTTGGGAAGAAAGCTGAGGTAAGCGGCTTAATTTATAGATGGATGGAACAAACTTATTTAAAAATTCTCACTACGTTATCATGAATCATGTAGGCCTATTAAACTAATTGCTAAGTAAATTTAAGCAGTATTACAGTAGATTTCAGTGAATTTATCATCAATCTAAAGAGATCTTTGGTGGTCTCATGCTGCCCCCCACAGATATGTCTCAGAACATTCATTATGCCATAATTACAAAGTCTCTTTGAAGAGGCTAAAAATCCCAAGACTCCTCTCATCAATTATTTTCACCTGTTAATTCATTTTGTGTGAGGTAATAACCTCAGCATAATAACAAATGTGCAAGTACTCCGATTTTGCAATTAAAAGCAGCAGGGCTCCTATTTTGATCATACAGACTGTGACATCCATCATAGAAAACAATTTGGGCCTAGCGGGATGACAGATGCCACACTGATGGCTCTACTAACTAACTGCCTGTCCTGAAAAAAAATGGTCCCGTTTCAGCCTGCAGCTGCAAGCTATCTGATAGCTCCTGACCAGGCAGCGGGGGAAAGCCTGCAGTGACTAAATTACTGAAAGGTAATTTTGCTTCGCAAAATGAGGATTTGGGAGCCATCTATGTATGCATTCCAGTGGCTGGTGTAATTTGGAAACAAATAGTCCTTTTCATTTGAAAATAACTGGAATTGCTGCCAGTGTTCAGCAAGTATTGTTTCTCAGCCTTTTACATGAGGTATACAGCGTAATACTCATTATTTCTCCCCTTTCACATCTTATTAGACACAGAAGGCAAGGTGGTTATCTCTGCTTTCTTTAGCTAAATCCGCACAAGTAGGATTTCTTCCAACCTCTGGACAGGTGCCTAAATAATAGAAGAGCGCTCATTTTAGCCTTTCAGTTCGTATCAAGGCTGAGTGAGCCCTGTCTGGGGAATGATCCCGCTCTCTCCACCCAGCCTTAAAGTGATACGCCTGCATCCAAAGCCCTGCTAAAAGCAATGGAGTGAAATGCAAGCACAGGCAGCTCATTAGCCTCAGGACTGAGTCACCAAGGAAATAATTTGATGTTGAATTAATGACAGAAAAGCTGTTGTCCTGACTGGGGTGGGGGGAGGAACGCGTATACTCTAGGAAGAAACTCAGAAAATGCAGCCAATTTATTTTACTCATGAAAGTGCATAATGTGATACTTTAGTATTGGACCAATTAGCTTAAAACATTTAGTGCTGAAATACTGCATGCTCTGAGTAAACAAGACGACTGATTACGCCTATAACTTTCTAATGGGAACCACACAACATTGCTGTCAACTAATATAAAATATTTCAATATGGTCAGGGAATTTGGGTTTGATTTTTTTTTTATATCATGTAAGTCTAAAATCTGGTGGCTGGGTGTAAGAAGCTGGACTGTTCAGGCAGCTAGCCACAGCCAATGCAAATTATGAAGGAAAACCATACTACTGAAAGGTGGTAGGTATTGTAAGGATTATGTTTTCAGATTTCAGCACACTAATGCAGAGCAACAAAAGATCAGCAGAGGGCCAAAGGTTAAGTATAGCATGAACTTTCTCGGTGGCTGTGCACCTTAAGATGAAAAGATAGCCCTGTTTATGACATCTGCAGAATCTGCAGACTACAATGCTTACCATTTTATACTTCCCTCCCACATTCTCTGCGGACAAAGAGCTGTGCTCGGCTTCTGGGGAAAAATCTACTGTTTCTTACTCCATCATATTACACTCATAAACCCTGTCAGCAGTAAAGGATGTATGGGTAGGCAGAGGCAGGGATGTGCAGCTAGTAAAATACATAATCGTACCAGAAAAGATACCAGCATTTCAGTCCTTCAGTTGACTCGTTGTTCAGGAATCTGCAACACCCTACTACATGGTGGAAGTGAAGCTGATGCCTGGGGCTGGGGTGCTCCAATCTAGGTGAGCATTGCCTGCCCAGCACTCCCACATATGGAAAGCAGACTAAACAGACTTTCCTAACCAGCTGCAGGATTTACAACACAGATTTATTTGTGTGTGTGTGTGTGTGTGTGTGTGTGTGTGTGTGTGTGTAATTATGCTATGATAAAAGCAAACAAAAGGGATTGATCAAAACAAGTAAATTAGAATTACCCATCTTAGATGTTCTTTAATGCAAAGCCAATAGTTCTTGCCCTTTATGCACATTCTCCTACAGTAACTAATGTACAGTGGCCATCAACAAATTATGATTCGTGACACTTTTGCTGCTGCAATATTAAGCCCAAAGTCCTATGGAGAAAATATATGGTTTTTATTACCAAATTGTTCTTGTTTACAATTCTAATATCCTCTTCATTATCTACTTTTCCAGACATTTTAGGCAGTTCTGAAGACCTGGGGCAGCACTAGTCCTGTCATAAAGAGAAATTAATGTTGTTAAAGATGGCCTAGCTGCCCTCTGGGACAGCTGAAGATGTGAAAATATAAGGTTCTGTTTTAAAGATGAAAATGATTAAAGGCACAGGCACCTTGCTCTTAGTGCAGCCACTAAAACTTTTAATAAAATACTTCAGGGAAGAGAAAAAAAAAAAAAAAAAAAAGTGTCGTTTTACTTCTTCCACTGTAAGTCTTAAGAAAAAAAAAAAAAAAAAAAAAAAAAGAGAGAGAGAGAGAGAAGAGAGAGAGAGAGAGAACTTTGTTCTATAAGAAGAGGCTTGCTTTAAGGACTAATAAGCGTAAAAAGGACCTCATCATTATAAAGAACCTATTCGTCTCAGCAACAGCTCACTTAATAAAGACTGGATGATAGAAAAACCAGTAGAGCTGTCTCCAAATAGCCAGTAAGCTAATTAGGTGCATTGTAACAGGTAGCCCTTACAAAAACTGACAGGCTTAAGCCAGCATGCCGCAAATACTTAAGAACATTGTAGCAGATGTACAGCGGTTATTGTATCCTCTTCAAGGCTGTTGCTGCTGCCACAATTTTATAAGCTTATGCACCTCAAGCCCTTGAAGAATCTCAAAACAGGTTTTAGTGGGAGAAAGAGGGGGGTGAGGGGAGGGGGGGGGGAGGAAGAGAGAGAGGGTGGGGAAAAAAAAAAAAAAAAGAAAAGAAAAAAAGAAACACAAACCTGCTGAAGATATTATATGAGCTTTTAGGGCCCCAGACTAAAGAGACCTTTCAGAAGGAATGGTTCAGCTGTCTGGAAGAAAATGGCAGGAAACACAAAAGACAAGAGCATAACCTTTGTCCTAACAGGGATGGAAGAATATCTGTCAGAACTTCACCTTCATAATCTTGCCCACCTCAGTCATTTTTTACTGGTTAAATGAAGGTTACAGGATTTGCTCTGAAGACAAAATGTCCCTTTCTCCTTAAAAAATATTGTTGAAGCTAAAAGGCAAGTTTACATTCTCATTTCCCCAGAGTCATATTCACTACTCTCTCTTTTGTTTGGTTTTGTTTGTTTTCTCTACTTTGGGAAGAGGTCAGATCTTACAATTGTGTCTCTCTCATATGCTTTTGATTTTCTAGCAATAATCAAGTGTAATTGATGGTATACAAAAGCCATTTGAGGACTTCTATGTCCCTTAATGATAGTGGTAGAGCTGCAAAGGAAACCGCTGCTGGTCTGGATGCTCAGGGAAGTCTAGCTTCCCATCATTGGAGCTGGCACCTTGGTCCTAACTTGATACGGGTAAAAGCTCTTGGTAGCATAGGTCTGGAAGCAGAGAAAGCTTTGCTCTCAAGTACAAATGGCTCTTCGGAAAACAATAGCTTCTATTGGAAACCCAGGGTAGCAGTAGGCCACGGCCTGTGAGAGGCAGATTTATGTGAACACTCTCCCACTCTGTCTGCATTCATGTGGAACAACTGATGTAGAAAATCTCTGGCAGGATACCTTCTTCCAGATCCACAAAGCTAACTTTATCATGACACAAAATGTAAATTAATATCTGCTAGTATGTATGTGAAATTTTTCAATCCACAGTGTTATCAGCAGATGCTTTAAAATCCTTCCCATCCCCTGGGGTGAATACACTGAATTGTACTATATTCATGCAAGAGAGATCCAGTACTATATTCAAGACTGGAGAAAGATACTATGAGCTTCACAAATCCATAGACAGTTACAGAAGTAACTTTCCATTAGGAAACATACCAGTGCCAGAATGTGGCCTACAAACTCTAAAGCTCCAAACAAGTTAACCCTTCCAAAGATTTAAACTAATACATTAAATAATTAAATCATGTTCTAGACATGATATAGGCTATGAAAGTGTTAAGACTTAATAAACGGCCTATTATCAATTCTCCTTCAGGTGTTAGTGTATAGTATAATGATCTCAAGTAAAGGAGCATCTACATTAGGATCAGCCTGCTCTATTTTACCCAGACATTTGCTCACACATAAGCTAATTTTAGAAAGCAAAGTTCAAAACTGGTAAGTTGTCCTGGCTATCGGGGGAGGTCCCAGCTGACTGGCGGCTAGCAAATGTGACGCCCATCTACAAGAAGGGCCGGAGGGCAGACCTGGGGAACTACAGGCCTGTCAGTTTGACCTCAGTACCAGGGAAGCTCATGGAGCAGATCCTCTTGGGAGTCATCATGCGGCACTTGAAGGGCAAGCAGGCGATCAGGCCCAGTCAGCATGGGTTTATGGAAGGCAGATCCTGCTTGACGAACCTTATCTCCTTCTATGACAAAGTGATGCACTGGGTGGATGAGGGAAAGGCTGTGGATGTGGTCTACCTTGACTTCAGCAAGGCTTTTGACACCATCTCCCACAGCATTCTCCTCAAGAAACTGGCTGCTCTTGGCTTGGACTGGCGCACACTTCATTGGGTTAGAAACTGGCTGGATAGCCGGGCCCAAAGAGTCATGGTAAATGGAATCAAGTCCAGTTGGAGGCCAGTCACTAGTGGCGTCCCCCAGGACTCAGTGCTGGGGCCGGTCCTCTTTAATATCTTCATCGATGATTGGACGAGGGCATTGAGTGCACCCTCAGTAAGTTCACAGATGACACCAAGTTAGGTGCACGTGTCGATCTGCTTGAGGGTAGGAAGGCTCTGCAGGAGGATCTGGATAGGCTGCACCGATGGGCTGAGGTCAACTGCATGAAGTTCAACAAGGCCAAGTGCCGGGTCCTGCACCTGGGGCGCAATAACCCCAAGCAGAGCTACAGGCTGGGAGATGAGTGGTTGGAGAGCTGCCAGGCAGAGAAGGACCTGGGAGTGATGGTGGACAGTCGGCTGAATATGAGCCAGCAGTGTGCTCAGGTGGCCAAGAAGGCCAATGGCATCCTGGCTTGTATCAGAAACAGCGTGACCAGCAGGGCTAGGGAGGTGATCGTCCCCCTGTACTCAGCTCTGGTGAGGCTGCACCTCGAGTACTGTGTTCAGTTTTGGGCCCCTCGCTACACGAAGGACATCGAGGCGCTTGAGCGGGTCCAGAGAAGGGTGACGAAGCTGGTGAGGGGCCTGGAGTACAAGTCCTATGAGGAGCGGCTGAAGGAGCTGGGCTTGTTCAGCCTGGAGAAGAGGAGGCTCAGGGGCGACCTTATCGCTCTCTACAGATACCTTAAAGGAGGCTGTAGTGAGGTGGGGGTTAGCCTGTTCTCCCACGTGCCTGGTGACAGGATGAGGGGGAATGGGCTTAAGTTGCGCCAGGGGAGTTTTAGGTTAGATGTTAGGAAGAACTTCTTTACTGAAAGGGTTGTGAGGCACTGGAACAGGCTGCCCAGGGAGGTGGTGGAGTCACCATCCCTGGAAGTCTTCAAAAGACGTTTAGATGTAGAGCTTAGGGATATGGTTTAGTGGGGACTGTTAGTGTTAGGTCAGAGGTTGGACTCGATGATCTTGAGGTCTCTTCCAACCTAGAAATTCTGTGATTCTGTGATTCTGTGAAGTTAGATATCAGAATTAAAGTTGTTTGTGCAACATTAATTCACTCTTTGAAGTGTACACATAACAAAGTGGGGTTAAATTACATGATCAAATTATTTTCCTTCTTTAGGAAGTCTTCCTCATTCACTTTGTGGTCCTTTGACTAAATAATTTTAACAATCTAACACCTTTTAAAACCTTCTGTAAAAACCTTTCTCTCCATGCCAACCATTTAGGTGAGGAAATTCCATTATTCCCTTTTTACAGAGGGAGAGTTAGGGATGAGAAAAAAAAAAAAGAGAGAGAGAGAGAAAAAAAAGTTAGGAATGTTTAGTGATTTTGGGTGCTCAGGTGAAGAAAACTTAACACTGACTTTTGAAAGAACTTGTGATTTCAGATAACTTCTTTTCTTTTTTCTTTCATTTTCATTTAATCTCTTCTCTTCTCTTCTCTTCTCTTCTCTTCTCTTCTCTTCTCTTCTCTTCTCTTCTCTTCTCTTCTCTGCTCTGCTCTGCTCTGCTCTGCTCTGCTCTGCTCTGCTCTCTTTTCTCTTTTCTTTACTTTATTTATTTTTGTGAGGCTCCATTAACTTCAGTTGCCACTTTAACTAACATAACTGGAAGTGAGTGTTGAAGAATATGCATAACATACAGTTATTGTTAATTGTGCTTAGACAGCTTTCTTAGCAATGCTGTGGCAGAGACAGGGAATCCAGTTTCCCAGGTCAAAATTCAGCTTTTTCATCTGTGAGGATATCACTTGTCTTCTTGCAGTTCCTTCCCTCATCTACTTCATGTTCCACAGTATGCCTAACACATGATCTTTCTACACATCACTGGTTGCTCTCAAAAGTATCTTATGTCCATGCAAAAAGTATATAGGAAAAACAAAGATGTGTGACATATTTATTGTGTAACAAAGACTGAATCATGAGCCACCAGTGTGTGCTTGCAGCCCAGAAAGCCAACCGTACCCTGGCCTGCTTCAACAGAGGTGTGACCAGCAGGTCAAGGGAGGTAATTGTTCCCCTCTGCTCTGCCCTTGTGAGGCCTCACTTGGAGTCCTGCACCCAGGTCTGTGGCCCCCAGCACAAGAAGGATGTGGGGCTGTTAGAATGGGTCCAGAGGAGGGCCATGAAGATGATGAGGGGGCTGAAGCATCTCTCCTACAAAGACAAGCTGAGAGAAAATGAAGAGAAAGCTCCAGGGAAACCTCATAGCAGCCTGTCAGTATTTAAAGGGAGCTTATGAAAAAGATGGAGAGAAACTTTTTGTTCAGACAGATAATGACAGGACAAGGTGGAATGGCTTAAACTAAAAGAAGGGAGATTTAGATTAGATATTAAGAAGAAATTCTTCACTCAGAGTGTGGTGAGGCATTGGCACAGGTTGGCCAGAGAAGCTGTGGATGCCCCATCCCCAGAGGTGTTCAAGACCAGGTTGGATGGTCCCCTAGACAACCTTATCTAGTGGGAGGTGTCCCTGCCCATGGTAGGGCTTTTGAAGGAGGTGATCTTCAAAGGTCCCTTCCAACCCAAGCCATTCTATGATTCCATGATGATTATATACACATAATATACAAAAGAGATCAACTGTGTTTTTAATGGTCTTTTATATTGTTTTTCTCAGGTATTAAAATAAGCAAACCAACAAACATACAAATAAATAAAACAAAACAAAGTTGAAAATCAAAAAACATTTCTATATGATTTTGTGGAATAGAAGATAATTTCCTACTTTGCCACATTAGTGCACACATTGTTAAACTAAAGGTTTAACAATGCTGATTTAGTCAGTCTATAAAAGATATCATCTCTTTGCCTTCAGTTGTTAACAATAAGCAGATAATGAGAGACATTGCTGAAATGGAGACGGTGGAGATGCCAGCCTGGGATAGCAGGTCCTCCTCTGAAAAGAAGTCGCAGATGTAGCTTGATGGGCTGTGGCTTTAGTCTATACCCCACTGTTTTTGCTGTTGTTGTTTTTACTTTTCTTAGTAAAAGCATTAGGATCTTGAGAGTGATAAGCAATTGAAAGCAAGGTATTCTAGTGGGAAGCACCTTAGTTTCTAAAAAAACTTATAGCTAACCTTACCATATAAAATCATCACAGTCAACAGGAATCTTTGCTTTATTGCTAAGATAATGGAAGATGTGGGAATCTGCTGTCACTTGATATTGGAAGGTACAGAGGTACTGTGACCTCACCTATGGGAAGAAATATAATCAAAGGAAGCAACCAGCACCAAAATAAGGACAGTACAATGTTTTTCCTAACAGAATTTCAGAAAGTTTCACAAGCACTGAACAGTGTCGATTAAATTATAATTTCCACCAAGGTAATACCACATATGACATGAGTCCATAACATCTACTCATGCTCAGTAAGAGATGTCACAATTTGATCCTCCATGACTCTACATACTGTGACAGTGTCAAGATAGGGACTTGATGCAGTTGGCAGACATCAAGGTACAATCTCAAATATCAGTGAAGCCTAAAATAAAGCTACAGCACCACCAAACCTAATCAACAGTAATAGGACCTTGAATTGTATTTCTTTTTAGTTGTCTTCTACCCAAAGGATGCAATCAGAAAGTCTCCCATGGGCTTTGCAGGGTGAAAAATTTACAGACTCTTGGAATAATTCTCCTGGAGAAGCTAACAGCCCATGGCTGGTACAGTCTTTATATTAGAATATCTACTTTGCTCAATTTTGTTTGTAATTGTCTTTAAAATTATTTGAGGATGCTGATATTTTTAGATAGAAAAACTGTATGTGATACTGCAATCACCAGTTTCAGTTCTTGCACCCTCAGTAAGTTTACAGATGACACCAAGTTAGGGGGAGGTGTCAAACTGCTGGAGGGTAGGAAGGCCCTCCATGCAGAGGGACCTGGACAGGTTGGATGGATGGACAGAGGCCAATGGGATGAGGTTCAACATGGCTAAGTGGCAGGTTCTGCACTTTGGCCACAAGAACCTTATGCAGCACTACAGGCTTGGGGCAGAGTGGCTGGAAAGTTGTGCAAAGGAAAAGGATTCGGGGGTGCTGATTGATGCTCACCTGAACATGAGCCGGCAGTGTGCCCAGGTGGCCAAGGAGGCCAATGGCATCCTTAGGTTACAGAATCACAGAATCATCCTGGCTTGTATCAGGAATAGTGTAGCCATCAGGACCAGAGAGGTGATCGTACCCCTGTACTCAGCTCTGGTGAGGCTGCACCTCGAGTACTGTGTTCGGTTTTGGGCCCCTCACTTCAAGAAAGATATCAAGACTCTGGAGTGTGTCCAGAGAAGCGCTACAAAGCTGGTGAAGGACCTGGAACACAAGTCTTATAAAGAGCAACTGAGGGAACTGGGGTTGTTTAGTCTGGAGAAGAGGAGGCTCCAGAGAGACATTATTGCTTTCTACAGCTACCGGAAAGGAAGGTGTGGGGAACTGGGGGTCAGCTTCTTCTCATGGATAACTAGTGATAGGAGTAGAGGGAATGGCCTCAAGTTGTGCCAGGAAAGGTTCAGGTTTGAAATTAGGAGACATTTCTTCTCATAAAGAGTAGTCAGGAATTGTAACGGGTTACCCAGGGAGGTGGTGGAGTCTCCATCCTTAGAGGTATTTAAGGAAAGGTTGGATTTAGTAGTTAGGGACATGGTTTGATGGGCCATATTGGTGGTAAGTAGACAGTTGGACTAGAGGACCTTAGAGGTTTTTTCCAGCCTTAATGATTTTACGATGAACTTTGGGCCCAATTCACAGTAGAATTTACTGTAACTCTGTCAATTTATAATATATTACTGTTAAAAAATAAATTATTATTATTATTATTAATAATAATAATAATAATAAATGTAGAAGAGGAAATAACTGATATTTCCTTAGGACAGGATCACAGATGACATTTCTTAGTTATGTCAGAAATTAGCATGAATATCAGGATATATACATAACACAGATAATTAAAAGTATAATGACCTATTAAAACAAAAGGGTACTACAATAAAACAGTCTCATGCTGTTTTCATTTTCTTCAAATGTTGTATACAAGTACATATGTTTCACAATGAATATATACTTGATGCTTTCTCAATATAGAAGAGTTATGAATAAAAAATAAAAATTAAATAAGCTACATATGCTTTCTTTATTAAATCTTTGTAGTTAAGATTAAGATTTTAAACTATAAAAAAAGGCTAAAAATCAAAAAAGATGAGGTGATATGGTATGTGCAGATGACAAAAAACTATTAAGGAGGTACAAGAGTGACAAATCTGAATGCTAAAGTATCTCAGAAATCGATCAAACAAACAAACAAACAAACAAAAATCAATTAAATAAATATTATTCACTAAGCTCCACAATCAGTATAAACATCAATCAAGCAAAACCTCTTGTCAGTCCATGACAGAACTTCCTTGCCTTAGCAACCACCTGTTGAGATTTCTAGATTTCTTGTATTTCTTACAGAAACAGAACACCAAGAGATAACAGTGTGAACTTGGTAAGAACTAATAATGTTCTTTAAGCACAAAACCACTGAAGCTGATTTAGAATGTAATTTTAAATGATGAGAAATGTCCATTAAAATAACATATTCTCACATCAAGCTGTGTAAACAGATCTACTTGTACTTGTGCTATCAGCAGAAGCAAACTGCACCTCACAACAGCCATGCATGAAAAAAAAAAAAATATATATATATATATATATATATATATATATATATATATATATATATAACATATTCTTGATTCCTTGTGCAAGTTAATAAATATGCAGAGATCAATTAGTCAGGTCAAATTAACCTCATGCACTTCTGAAAATACTTCTTTTGGTCTACAGACTTCCATTATGCAAATATATTTTTGGATATTTTTCTTTTGCATTTGCATTTTTTGTGTTTTGTTGTTGTTGTTGTTGTTGTTGTTGTTTTTAAGCCAAGCTGTGTTTCCATGTGTGAAGTGTGTTCTTTTGATATGTAGATATTGCTTGGCTTCAAGAAACTGCCAACATTTCTGGTAAACTGAACAAAATTGTCTCTCAGTCTTGTGTCCCTTCCAGTCCATTTCTTCAGATAAGAAATGTGAAATTGTCTTCACTGTAAGTCGTGCATAGTCTTGTGTTATTCCAGAAGACACGTTTTGAAAAGCCTTATCTATAAATTGCAAAAACACAGTCTTCTCTGTTTGGTTGGAGCATAAGACAACTTTGATTGTTAATTACAACTGTGATTAAAGATTTTCTGACCTGATTGGCAGTCAGAGGGAGACATGGGGGCAAGAAACAGGCAAGGAGGTAACCCATTCCAAAACTTTTGACCAGCATATTATGCATCATCTCTTACACAAGTGTATCTGAGAATGCCTCCCTTCAGCTCTCACTGTGCAAGGGGGAAAAACTATGCTTCGTTTTGTTCCCTTCCATTCTGTCATGCAGTATTGGGCAGAGGTATCATGAGTCCTGTCCCCTTTGGGCTGTCTTGTACAAGTATGTCCCCTCCCACTGACCTCTCAATTAAAAGGACAGATTGCTGGGTAATTTATTAGTTTATAGGCATGAAGACTTATAGAAGAAGATAAAGGTTCCTTACTCCTCACTTTTATTTATGAATGATAATCTACTCTCAGATTAGAAATCAAAAAGAGAAGAGGAGGGGAGGGGAGGGGAGGGGAGGGGAGGGGAGGGGAGGGGAAGGGAAGGGAAGGGAAGGGAAGGGAAGGGAAGGGAAGGGAAGGGAAGGGAAGGGAAGGGAAGGGAAGGGAAGGGAAGGGAAGGGAAGGGAAGGGAAGGGAAGGGAAGGGAAGGGAAGGGAAGGGAAGGGAAGGGAAGGGAAGGGAAGGGAAGGGAAGGGAAGGGAAGGGAAGGGAAGGGAAGGGAAGGGAAGGGAAGGGAAGGGAAGGGAAGGGAAGGGAAGGGAAGGGAAGGGAAGGGAAGGGAAGGGAAGGGAAGGGAAGGGAAGGGAAGGGAAGGGAAGGGATAAAAAAAGATAAAAAGATAAAATATTAAAAAGATTAAAAAATATGACATACAGGCACACACACACCAAAAAAAAAAAAAAAAAGAAAAGAAAAAAAATCTTGTTCTCTTTATGAATATGAGCATTTTAAAAAAAAAAAAAGTTTTCCTGTTACAATCATGAGCCAAATCAGGTCCAGACTATAAATTCCAGGCATCTGCAGACTCATCATACTCAGACTCATTTTTTATGTTGTTGATATTGTTCTCAGAGGCTGGAGCAAGGTTCTAATTGGATACTTGTGGAATGAAGAGAGACCTAAAGCATTGTTTCTGGAGATCTTGTGTGACACTCAGATAGTGCTTCATATGGATGAAAGCTAATGGTTTAAGACCCATTCTCAGAAGCTGCTGGATGTCTTCATCACTCATTTACTTCAGTAAGAAGTGATGTGCTTAGCATCTGTCTCATTCCCTAGCTCTCCAGCAATGTGTAGTCGCTTAACTCTCATTGACTTGGGCTTTTAAATGACCATGAAATTTGAAATTTAGGGAGCCACATGCTAGAGGAGTGATACAAGAATTTCTGCACTTCAGTGTTATCTGTGATTTTTCTCAGCCTGCCTGCTAGTCCTTTTGTTACTGACTTTTTTTTACCCTTTTTTTTTTTTTTTCCACAGAAATTTGCTATTAATTTAGCTGTTTCATTGCCCTTTTATTGTTCTCAGTTAGATTTCTTACATCTGGACCCTGTATCCCAGGTGTATTAGATCATATTAAAAGCCTTCCTTCTGCTCTTTGTTCTAACATGTGCTCTTTCAGCTGTAAAAGATACTGCACAGTAGTAACACTTTGAACCAAAAGGTCAAAGAGCTTCCTGAATTAGCAATGGTCACTGTTGGTCTAGATACCAGCTTATTTGTTGTTTGGATTTACCTGAAGCGTACAGTTTGCCTGGCTGTTTTAGGAATTGTATTCAAAGGCTTATTTGAAAAGGATCATATCATTCAATCACTTGTTTAAAGACCAAAATCTGAAAGCAAGCCTGCTCCATGGCTTTCTAACTTGTCTGACTTTAATTGTAAAGACAAACCCTTTGTAAAGGATTGCAGAGGGGCATTCAAACATTGAAAGTTTGGTTCCACTGTATCTGAGGACTTAGGTCTGATTCAAGATGAGAAGGGAAAGGAGGATTACAAGCTTAAAGCAAAGATAAAAATAAGTTTGAAACAAGCTTACTGGAAGAAAGAGAAACAAGCTTGTCATGACCTTGCCACAGGGAAGAGAACAGGTTTACCAGGGGTTTCCAAGAAGGCTAAGACAAAGGCCATCTTGAAATTGTGATCCATTTGCTGCTTTAACCTGCCTCAAATTTAAGTGAGTCAGCTGTGGTTAAAGCAGTTAGAAAGGGTGAAGTTTTATTTCTTCTTGAAAATGCTATTGGTTATTTTTTGTGTGTGTGAAAACAAAAGCAACCCTGTAACTAGATTGATTTAATTTATTTGTATAAATAAATTTGTATTATTATTGTATTTTAAATATATTTCAAATGATCATTCTTAACTTTGTGGGGACAAGAGCTACACAGATCTGTGATGAAAACAAGAAAATGTACCAGTATCCCAAATTTCTACACCAGAACACCATAAAAAGGGGGGAGGTAGGGGAGAAAACAACAAAATCCTTCTATTTAATCTACGCTGACTTTTCTGTTGACTTGGACTAATCAGCTACAGTTGCATAGAAGCCAAAGGAGGAGAGGGGGGAATCTCTAACCAGACTTTCCTCTGCAATTCTGATAACCATAGCAGGCTGCCTTGCCAGAAGCAGAAACATATAAAGTTCAGTTTCTTTCCACAGTGAGATAAGAGGATCTTAACCAGTGACTGTGAGGACTGCGTTTCCTATTTCACGCTTAGTGCATAAAACTTTGGTTAACCCTCTTCATATGTCATGGACTCTTTAACAAGAAAGCTGCCACTACACCCTGCTCTGGAAATCTATTTCTTTTCAGATATTTCTTTTCTGTTTTTTAATAAGGGACTAAAATATTTTGCAGTAAGGTGGAAGACTTTTTCTCTTTCCGTTCCCTATGTTAATATCTGGAGATTCACTCATTACACCTACAGGTTCCAGCCCTCTTATCTGCCGGCTTTCCTGGCTTTGAAGTTGCCATCCAGAACTAGGAGAGGGGACTTCTGAAAAAGCACTGTGAGGCTAAGAACTTAGTACTGCTTCCACTTGTAATTTGGCATGCAGCAGCTCCCTCTTCCTTCTGGATTCTCCCTGCTTCTGGTACAAACAGGTTTTTATGCTTCCTGCATCTTCATTTCATTCTCCATGGGGGATGCTTCTTAGTTTCTGGCCTGGTCCCCATCATGACAGCATTCTTATTTTCTCTCCATAGGCAAGACTGATTACAGATACTCGAATATAGGTCTCATTAGGGAAAGTACTCAGTGAATTTGAAAGTTTCATTGTGTTAAACAACTCATACTGATATTATTTGAGGGCCCTTTCCCAGATATTGGTCTGGTCAAATGAAATGCTGGCCCCAGAAAATCTGAGCAAAAACTCGTATGTCTGCAGAGTAAGGATTTTGCTTATAGCTATAACTGATGTTAAAAAGATGCAAAAAATTATCACAATCATTTCAAAAGGTTTGTACTGTTTTTCGTTTTGTTGCATTAGAGCTATTCCTTTATTCTGTTGATTTCACACTCCCCGTTGTTTTTTCTTCTATATCAGCCCAATGACTACAATAGTCTTGTAAAAACCTGATCTTAAAGGAAAAACGGAAAGTGACTATCAAATCTAATCTCCTATTTAAAGACACCTCATCCATTTCTACCTATAACTATTATATCCTTATAGCCATATATTCTCAATAGCTATATATCAGCTGTGAATACAAAATAGGTAGATACAAATGAGCTATATTTTGCATGGCTAAGCCACCTGGGTCCTCTGGTCAAGGTTGAACTGGGCTCAATGGTTACACTGTCTGCTGTAATAAATTAGCAGTGCTTTTCTGCTGTGCCTCTAGCTGTAATAAGTATACATACATTATGGGTGTCACCCTGTCTCCGAGGACAATTTTAATATAGCTTAGACAATAGCCAGGCTAAATAAACAATGAACCAGTCACAATATAGAAAAACAGTGCAGGCTGCAGGGTATAGAATTCAGCATGGGAAAAGAAAGAAGCAAACAAAACATTAAAAAGATTAGCAAACAACAATAAGAGAGACACTTATAACACCCCGGATAACCTGGGGTAGTCATTTGGCATCAGTGTTGAGGATGTGATTCAGCAAGGTTTATATGTTTACCATTAACATCTTGTTTAACCTTTATTAACCAACTTTGAGTTACAGAAATGCACTAAAAATTGAAATCAATTTTAATTGTTTGATGAATCAAGGCCTGGAGCTTCAAAGCATAACTCTAATAAACAGACCGACGTTATCAAACTAAAGTAGCTCTACAATCACCATTACCAATACTCAGACAAAATCATGGTCAATGGAGTAATGAATGTAAATCCAGAATGGATGAACATGAGAGTTCATTGATCTATGACTTCTGGTCGGTATGGCCTCTGATGGCACTGTATGTAGCGTAGTAAACTAGTGCCACAGCCCACACCCTCTCACAGAATATACATGCCTTCTTTACTCTGGTCAAAGGCAGGGCATTTCACAAACTGGGAGAGGAAACCTTGATAGGTCTGGATTATTGTGTACAAAGTTCTGTAATTTACTTTGACCAAAGTAGTTACTTTATCAGCATTCCATCAGAATTTCTTCATTTGGAATGGACTGGACATATCTACATATCCTTATACGACCAAACTCTGTGTGATACTTACCTGTAGCCTGTCTTTTAAACCAGTACTGAGTTAAGAATTATGAATTTTCTATGTACTTCTTTAAAATATTAATCAGTGTTCCACAAATCTAAACTAATTAAGCTTTATAAATTATTGTATGGAGTGGCACTGTTTTTTAACCTTTTTTTAAAGAAAGGAAGCTAAACTACCAAGTGCTTAGGTCAAGGAGACATGAGTCATTTAATTTTTGGACCCAGATTGGGATGCTTAGATCCCAATTTTCTAGGACATTTACTGTTTTATAGCACTTAACATGTTTTTATATCTTGTTATTTACATCATTCCAATCGGCCACAGTTATGTTTGTGAGACCCAACATTTCTGCAAATGTGAAAGCTATCAAGTAGTTTACAAGGAAAATGAAGAGTACATACAGCAGCGAATTGCATAAGGTTGAAGTGACTTCCCTAGCCCCATGCAGGCATTCTGGTAGGAGGCGAAAGTAGAAGCAATTTTCCAATAGGACATTTAACTGTCTTACCCATCAGACAATCTCTTGACACCCTAGCCTCATTTTTAAATACCTTACAGTGTGTTCAGCAAGTTCATTTTGTGCTTCACCTCTACGTGAAGAGGGAAAAACAAACAAACAAACAAACAAACAAACAAATAAATAAATAAATAAATAAATAAGTGAGTGTTTAGTGTCTAACACTGTGGGAGGAAATGGGCTGTGCTGGCAAAGTTGTGTTTGTGCTTATGGAAGGGTGAATGGAGTGGTATGGGGCAAGCTTCCATGCTGCTCAGCACACAAAAAGAAGGGTAGGCAGAGAGTAGCCTTTCTGAAGCGCATCAGCTTGAGGGGGCTCTTGTAGGTGACAATAGAAGGTTTCCTAGCTCCCAGATGTAACTGAGAACCTGGTGGTTATTCATCTCCACTTTTAGGTTAGACATAGCATTAGCAGAGCCTTGAGTGCACTCACCAGCTCTGTGGCCCATTATCCCATCAGAGGGCCTTGGATGCTCATGTTCAGGGACAGCTCCCAGGAACTGGTCAGAGCTGCAGGAAGGACAGCTGTGAGGGACCTTGTCAGGGGCTCCTTGCTATGCTTCGAGCTGCTTTTGATCTCCAGCCCTCACTCAGGGTCCTTGAGTTGTGCCACAGCCATGTTTTGCACTTTCTAAACCTGAACTGCTGACCTACTTATATGTCTTGGCCTTAGACCTGGCTCAACATCGGGGTCATGTCTATGATCCCTGGGCTGAGGCTGATCCCTGTCTCTGTTGCCAGCCCTACCCTGCTCTTCTTATTGGGCACAGTGAGATGGCATTTGACCACCACCCATAGCCCCAACCTCCTCTTCCCAGCAGACATGTACCAGCCCCTTTCATTCGACTGAAAAGGAAAACACATCTGTGAGTCAAACAGGAAACACAGCTCACTCCAAAGAGATCCCATATTCAGGCAACTTCAAGACCAGAAGTAAGTCACAGCAATGCCGAAACTGCCAGCCTTACCCAGTATGACTGTTCTTGTTCAATCTACACCTTTTCCTGATTTCCCATTGCTGTATTCACTGGTAGCCATAAGACATCTTGTCCCGATGAAAATTTTTGATGCGCAAAACCATAGATTTGTTCTTAGCTTATTTCTTGGAAAGAGTCATACCTTTTGTAGTTGAAATCTTCCCAAAATATACAAACTGAGGCAGCTATCTGGCATCAGAAACTTCATCCTGAACAATTTAAGTCTAACAATATAATAAGCAAGAGTTTTATTGTGGAAATTGTTAGTCAGCCATAAATACAGGCATCATTTTCTATGTTACCTATAATATAAATGTAATAGTTCTACCCATATATTAAAGGCTGCTGAAGAAAAGGATTGCACATGTTATAGCATCACCTGTTCCAAGAACTATGAAGCAGTCACCTATACATAAAGCAAGTCTAAAATAGCTTATAAATGACAGCAGCAGGATACAAACTTAGACTTCCTTCAGGAGACTTTCTGTACTGATTTGTGGTAGCCTAGCTTATGACTTAAATAATCGAATGCAAATAACAATTAAAAAAAAATAACAAATTAACAATTAAAAATTAAAAAATTAACAATTAAAAATTAACAAATAACATTGGGGAAATATTACCAACATCCCCAGAAATTCACCTAGTATTTACCTCATAGAAAGCCTGCTTTTCTCTCTCAATAGAAACAACGTCTTCATGGATGTTTTAATATATTACATAAGCATGATACACAAGATACATGTAAGATACTCGTTGCATCCAGTAAGATGTATTATTTAGAGACAGACCATGACTATCCCATCACTTTCAGATTTGATGTGGAAAACAAGAAGGTTGTTTTTTCCTAGCTCTCAGGAGAGAATTAGGGAATAAAATTAAAACAGAAAGTGTGAGACACAGAGGAGATAACAATGATTCTAATTTGTTTCATTATACACACATCTATGAATGGTACTTAATCTGTGTGCAAAAAAAAATTAAATAAATAAATAAAAAATCGCTATGATTATGTACTACAGTTATAGGAAATTTTGTGGGAGCTTCTGAGTATGCAGTTGTAACTCTCTGGCAATGTACCTATTTTTCCTGGAATTATCACCTGCTTTCATCTGACTCCTAAGCAGAATATGTGAAAGACTTAGGAACCCAAGGCTACTCAGTGCTCTGTGCCTTGTCTTGTTTCAAGTAAGTGTCCTGTTTTATGTGCCTGATATTGACATCAGAGGAAGCTGTACTTCTCCAAATTCATTGTGCTGGTTCGTATGAAGAGCTTACATCAAATGGAATGGTATTTGTTTTAATCACTGAAAAAGTGAGCTGTGGACATCATTGTAACCCATCCACACTACAAGGAACAGCCTTTGAGAGGACAGAGGGGCAGTCCACTTGCCCCAGAACAAACTGCAGATTCAGTAGGTCCTTCAGTCCAATTGGAGTCCATGGCTAAAAGCAGAGATAGTGGAGTGACCAAAATGTGTCCAGTGTTACAAATCTACGAGCTGAACAGCTGAACAGGTCCATGACAGCTAATAAAAAGCACTTGTATTATAGTCAGCTACCAGGAAGAATGAATCATGCCATTTACTTCTGATGAGAAAGAAGGATGCAACTTCTCTATGTCCTTACAGACACAGGGGAAGAGAGAAGTTGGGCGTTGTGCCAGAACTCAGCAAACAACTACTGCAACCTGTGAGCATCTCTTTCATTTTAGATAAGCTGAGAAATGTGAGAGAGGATGGAAGTAGTGGTATATATTTTTACATTGAGGTGCCAAGAGTACTTCTGTAACACAGAATAGAACTGGTTAGAAGTGGGTGTTAACCCAGCAAATTAAATAATTCTATCAAAATTATTCTGTGAGTAGGCAAATTATTCCTGTATTTCAAGCCTTTTGCTTTTGTGTGTGTGTGTATCTAGCTTGTTCACCCCTACATATACCACAAGGTCAAATTTAGGAAAACAGAAAATGAGAGCACACAGGGAGAGGATGGAATACAGTCCTGGGAAAAACAGCTATAAAGACTCAAGCTGGGTCATGTAGATGCTAATAAGGATCTACGTGCAGGCAGGCACAGATTTACATATTTGTGGGCCAAGGTACTCCTGGCAAGGTTTTTTAGTGGAGGTAACTCATGAATGAAAGGAAATCCTGGTCCTCCTTTGCTTCAGTCTGTGGGCAGCAATGACTCATTCATCCCCAGTACTGAATCATGAATAGAAGCAATTCTTTAGGGAATAAAAACTTTTATGAAATTTTATGAAGAACTACCCTGGAAGTCTTCTTTGAATAAAGCACTTTCCTTTCAGGTAGAAGAAAAAAGTGTTGCTGTTTACAATCTTCCTAAACACCTGCTCCCTAGCCCATTATGCTCTGCCAATGGCAGTACTGCCAAACTGAATGGTGTAAAAACCATGGTTTGTGCTTCCAAATAGCAAGATTAGTTTATGTATCATTAGATTTCTTTTTAAAGTTTTGGATTCAAGCTACTTTTCCTTCCAGGATCTGAGCTATTAGCACAGCTGAATGAGTATTAGTTTCTGAATATTCCAATAATATTTTTTGAATAATTTCCTATTCATAACACACACTGTGAAATTGCCAGCTTTCTGATGAATTTGGTGTGTATGAAAAATGAGATGAGAACCCTAGAGAACTGAAGACATTTTGCCATGCAGTGTTTTAGCTGCTGGAAGCGGTATTAAAGGTGAACTGGAACGCAGAGTCATCTTGGTAGATTAGTGCACCATTGTCTATCATTTTTATGAAACAACATTTTTTGAAGTCAGATATCATCAATCATTATTGATTTTCCTAACATAAAAATTCGTTCAAGTCTCTGTCCATGACCTCATAATGCATTGCAAATGAGATGAGAAAACACAGAATTTCTTGGACTGAAAACTGACCAGAAGGAAACAAGCGCAGTGTTACAACTATGGAGGTTGTACCCTTTGATAGTATGAGTGTTATCTAAGCATACACAGCTGTATATTGTCTTTTGCTGCTACTTACCAACAATATTAACAATTTGGATGAAACATAAGTACATTGCACCAACAATAAATGCATTTTGCTGACATGGCAATCTTCTTAGTTATGGTAAGTTATACTCTAAAAAGCTTGGTAACTAGAAGGAAATTCACATTTAAGTCACCTGGACTTGAAGTACACACTACTCATAGAACCTTAGTTCCCATGTAGAAGGGGCATTTCTGGGGTTAATTTGGCCAAGGAGATAAATTTGTCACTTGTATTGTGCACTTCTGCCAAATGCAAATACAGAAATACAATAGGATGCAGTTTTCATGAGTAGTGTAGAGTGTATGACAAAATCCCTTTTCAGTGACTAAATAACAGCTCAATAAATAATCTTGCTAAAGGGAAGGAATTTATTGTTTTTAAAGGTGAGGTGTGTGAAAGCTTCTATTGTACTTGATTTCCTCCACCTCCTTTTTTTCACAACATAGAGTTATAGAGTGGAAAAATATAATTAATAGTTTGGGATTTCTGAAGCCCTGACATCAAAAATAATAAAATAAAATAAATAAAATAAAATAAAATAAAATAAAATAAAATAAAATAAAATAAAATAAAATAAAATAAAATAAAATAAAATAAAATAAAATAAAATAAAATAAAATAAAATAAAATAAAATAAAATCTTGTACAAGCTAGCTTGTCTCCATCAACAAAAATTAAATTTCACAGGAACCTAAAGGAAGATTTAAACCTTTCATTATGGGAAACAATAAGCACTATTGAAATGTCTGTCTTGCCACAAATAAATGATCTAATATATCACTTGGTAAGGAATGGATGATTACACTCCTTCAGAACCTGATAAGCTCTTCCCAAATTCACCTACTAAAGAGGTTTCAAAAAATACTTCTATCAAACAGCTTATAAAAAGTGAAAGGAAATACTTTTTAGATAGCACATGCAATTAATCTGGGGAAATCATTGTGAAAGGATGTTATTGAAACTAATTAATTACTGGATTTCTAACATGGTGAGATCTTAATATGAACAATGAGAATACTCAGCTCCACATTGAACCTGAGACAAAATGTAGGATTGTGTACCCTCAAGCTTCAGTGTGGAAGCCAGCAACTATGGATGAGAAGAAACTTTGTAGGCAGATTAATTCATAATTATCCACGGATAGCCCTCTGAATCATGTACCAGAGACATTGCACAGGACTGAGTCATCTCTGGTACAATGTCATACTTAGTATCCTCTTTCCCTAAAACTCCCTTCTGCAGTCAAGACAGAGCATCGCTCATGCTTGGATTGATGGGAGAAAAAGATAGCCATGTGGGCTCACCTATGTGAATACGTATGAGCTGTTTCAGGCAAAGTTCATGTTGCATACAGGACAATAGTTTTTGCAAAGCTCTTCCCAGCAAAAAGCCTCTACCTACAGTGCAGCCTGAAGTCATCAAAAGGATAATTAGCAGCTGTTTAGTTTTTGTTTTGCCCTTGATCTATGTCCTTCTGTGCATTCTTGGTAGTTTTAACAAGAATGGATCCCTTAATCTCATTGTGTTTTTCCGGTTATAGCATAAGTATGGGTTTGGAAGGACTCTCTTCAACTCCAGACTTTGAATCAAGTCATGTACATGTCTTTTTTAAAACCTGTTTTTAATGTTAATAGGTCCAGCAACTTTTGCGAATAAATAGAAATCTGACATACTAATAACAGACTGGGACATAATTTCCATACATGATTATATATATATATATATAATATATATATATATTTAGCCCCGTATATATCTATGGGGCTAAATTATTCTACTAAAATATAAACGTTGTGATTAGCACTCGAATTACTTCTTACAGTTCCAAAATAATTAAATAATGAGGAAAAAAATGTTCACTCACTGCATAATGAATCCATCCAACAGGGCACAATAGACACAGTCATATTAAAACCTGGATCATTACCCTTCTTTTCCTGCAATTAAGAGCTCCACAGGATGTGGATGTTCCATTGATATCAGTCAGTCTAATAACACTTTAATTATTTTTAAAAGTCAGATAAGACATGCAGAATCTGAAATAATACTAGCTCAATATTGTCATCCAGACACATCGGCTTTCCTTCTCCCTGCTTGCATACACTTTTATAAAATATGTTACCAGAACATGAGTGCAAGTACCACATGCTCTAATGCTATCTTACTGAGAAGTAACCCTATGTCTATCATGTCATTTGTTTCCTTTAACTGTTCCTTGGGGATTAGTTTGACTAGCCTATTGCTTCATGTTTGGATAATGTGGCTAATCCTTTCCAGTTTCATTATTCTAATCACTTGCAAGCTGGCTCCCTTTTGCTTGCCTATATGGCAGCCAGACAGTGCTTCTTTCCTTTGTAAAGTGGCATGCACTGAAAATGCAGAACACCTTTTTTTGTAGCTTCCATTTAAAAGCCAGGTTTGGCAGCTGGTTTAGTGTATGTTTCAAAACTACATAGACAGAAGGGCCTTTGGGAGATGATGCTTTGCATCATGCTGTCTTCTTAGATCAGTGCAGACTTTTTAGATTTTCACTTCCAATTGCATTCTATCCATAATTTCTGTGTTTAATTGCTAGCTATAAATGTGCATGCCACTGAAATATCTGAAAACTTTGAAAGATTTCATTTTAAAGTGTCCCTCTGGTGACATAATACACTTTGTAAGAAGAAAAAAAAAAAAAAAAAAAAGATATGTTGCTAATACATCCAGTCTGCAAACTCACTCTATGATTTCCATGTCACGTTTGCACAGTTTACTAGCAAAAACATGTTTTCTCTGTCCTCTCTATTTCAAATTCAGTGTAACTTATTAAAAAAAATCAACCACCATTTTGTTCTGCTTTATACCTAAGCCCATGAAAGTCATCATAAACGGCCTGAGAAAACAAATTCAGGCACCACTACAGTGAATGTGGAATGTGTCTTAAATGATGAAGCAAGAACCAGAGAAGGAAGAAAACAGTTTGTCATCTAAGAAAGGTAAAATATTTAAAAAATCACAGGGAGCAATCAGATTGTACTTCCATGATCACTACAAGAATTTGCCAGAAACAAACACAAATACTTTTCAGTATTTTCAACTTATTGATGGATTTTTTAGCTTCAGATTCTGTAAAACTGAGACAATCATTCATATATACCCGACTGCTCATACTGAAGACATGTAAATCTCTTTTTTTTGTTTGTCATGAGCTACATACCATTCACTACCCCCAGCTTAAAGATGAGAAAACTGATCTGTAAAGAGGTGAATTTACAGCTCTGAAATTTTATTCTCAGTTACCATGACCTAAATTGAACTTCTCATATCTTATGTATACATGAACACAATCTTTCCATTTTTTAAATGCTGTTTACTGAAAGAATGTTAATCTTTTATTTTTCTTTTGGTCAGAAATTCAAATTGTATACTGGTCTGATACAAATAATGGCGGAATGAATTTAAAAATCACACACCTCAAATTCCACCTAGTGATATTTCAAGTGGCTTGATTTCTTCAGAAAGTATCCTGAGTACATTTAATTGGTTTCACCCCCAAATTACCTATAGCATCGATCTAAATATGCACTCTCCAACTGATAATCTCTATCGGACACAGAAACTTTGGTCTTCCTATCTTTTGCCAATGGGAAACACTCACTACTAAATAGAATACTTCAGCCACCACTTAGCATTGTCCAAGAGTTTTTCAGCACACAGACCATATTTTGGAATTATGTCTGTGAGACAGTATTGAATGATTTTCTTTTATGAATATGGTATGATTTTGTGCTTTCTGCTTTGTGCATGGACAGCCATTTGTGCATTGCTTCAGTGCAGTAAAATCTGTCTGGTCCTACAAGACCAGGCTATTTCAGACGAAAACCTGTTAAGATATTCTGGAAAAGACTCTGGGAAGACATCTAACAATGATTCTGAACATTAATTGCTTCTCAAATATGGACCTGTCTTCCAGGACAATAAACAGTAAATAATGAGACAAACATTACAATCCATGTGATTTAAATAATCCATTGAAAGTACATAGGAAAGAAGAGAGAAGGAATAAAGTCAGCTGTGCTTTGGTCCACATTGCAAATCGTAATAATAGTGTGAAAATTAGATCGATGATTCTATGTCAGCCACCATTCAAGTCCATTGCCATTGAACTACCTATGCATTATGTAATGATGATGCTTGACAGTATATAGTGTTATGGTCTGCAATGTCAAAAATGTCTGTTTCACATCAGATACATATACATCAACTTACATGCATCAGCTAAACAAAACAAAAATAAAAACTCATGCCTGGCTCAGTAGACAGGATGATCTGGTTGTAAAAACAGACTTCCCTAAGGCTAGAGTTGAGTTGAATTACAGATCTATGGTGAATCCTGTATGTTTAACTGATTTGAGCCACGCTGCTAGATTCCTTCTTGGATTAAAGTGGTCTTAATGTATTGAAAAAATAAAGGGGTGGGAAGGATGGGATAGGGCAAAATGGACCAACACTTTAAATTCAAATTTTCATAGGTACTCCTCTGCCTTAAATATACTGTGGGTTACTATGGGTTCATTTTTCAGTGGGGGGGGGTGGGGGAGGAGAATGCTTATTTTCTATGTTGCTTACTAAATCTATGTCAAAAATGAAAGGCTTAACTAACTGGGAAAAAAAAAATGCAGATGGTGATTTTTCAATCAGTTAATTGAAATCTGGATAATTGTTTCTATTGCACTGTGAGGGAGAGATATAGATGAAATAAGAAGCAAACTACATGATAGCGTCAGGGTTTACCAAACCTTTCCATCTGTCTAAACTGATGCCAGGAGAAGCAATCAATATTTAAGAGTTTACAACAGGTTTAGTTAAGTGATTTTATAAAGAAGATGGACTTGAAACTTCTCTTAGTTACAATATTCATTCAGCAAACTACAGTGCTGTTATTAACCATTTAAAATGATATAAATGAAAACATAACTCTAACACATGCATTTTTACAACAGTCTTGTGATTTAAATGGTCCATCGTAACAGGCTAAGACCTTTAGCAACATTAATTCCACTTACATTAGCATGAAAATGGCATGCTTTTACTCTGATGTATTTCTGTGTATGCAGAGTCCTTGTATACTTCTTTCATCAAAAAAAAAAAAAAAATTCTTTTGCCTTGAATTTGCACAGTTGAACTTACAGAGAGAGCTTATGATAACATCTTGCTTGATGCATTACAGGGTTCTTGGAAGGTTCAGAACTGCTTCACAGGAGATGAAAAGCCAAAAAGTTGTCTTTGAGTTGTATGTTTGATGATACTGGGGAAGGAAGGAAGGAAGGAAGGAAGGAAGGAAGGAAGGAAGGAAGGAAGGAAGGAAGGAAGGAAGGAAGGAAGGAAGGAAGGAAGGAAGGAAGGAAGGAAGGAAGGAAGGAAGGAAGGAAGGAAGGGAGGAAGGGAGGGAGGGAGGGAAATAAAATGTTTTTATTAAGTGTCTGGAAGAGTTTAATTTATGGAAAAGTTATTTTTATATATAGTGAAAACTTTCAATGACTTCTTACTGTGCTTCTGTCTTAATGCTGGTATAAAATCAATTGAAGATAATGCAGACTACAACTTGATAGGTCTGTGGAAGAAGCAGATCTTTGATGTGCATTTGAGTGTAGGATTTTGGGGCCATTTTCTTGGCTTTTGGGTTTTCTAAATACAGCTTATGTTGTTTAATATTACTTTACAAGCACCTATAAGTCTCAGCTTGGATTAAAACATCATGTTAGAGAATTCTTGCTATGTTATCTTTTCCTTTTGATGGCTCTAACTGATTAAGGGATTTTAAATACTTTAGTGATTCTGGACCTAAGCAGCCTTGTCTGCATTAAGGAAAGGAATGTAAGAATTTGCCTATGTGATTGTAGCTCATGGGAAAAATTATACTGATCTTGAAAGGCTGTTTCTGCTCTTTAGAATGACATTTTCTATTGCATTTATTGTTGTGTGTAATCTCTGTTTTGTTAAGTGCAAGTAATAGTTAGCTAATGTATAAGGAGACCTCTTTAAACCCACCTAATATTAAGCCATGCTTTAGCTTTATCAATGTTTTATAGAAAGACTGAATTTGAAAATAATAGACTCTATGTTTGACAGCTTTCCCTTTACCATCTGCTTTATGTGTATTCTCAAAACACCTTGTCATATACTAAGTTAAGAGAAATGAAAAAGCACAGATAAATATTTGGGACACCATTTCATAGTCATATGACTGCTTAGCTTGTCTGTTTGTTAATGTCAACTTCAGTTTAAGACTACAGGATAGTCAAAGGAAAATGAAACAAAGCAAAACAAAACAAAACATAATGACCATTTAATGTAGCTACTATAGATTTTTTTCTAAGAGCAATTAAAAAGAATTCTGACCTTGAATCAATAATCTAGTTTGCTTTATATCTTAATCTTGGAAAGACTTAAATGAAGATAATTCAGAACTTGAATTAGATTATTCACAACTCAAACCACAACTATATCTCAATATCTCTATCATATGGATGTGTTTTTCCCATTAAAAATAAAAAGGAAAATACATTAAAGATAAACTTCTAACACGAGTAAGGATGGAAGAGAATGTGACAGCAACCTCCCTTGCTGCTATTTGCCAACTGATTCTACTTAAATCCGAATTCTTCAGTTATTAAGGACAGTGAAAGTTTGCCTTTGATTTGGTTTCAGCCATGATTTAGTTATTTGGAATACAATCAGATGCATGGCACCGCCTGTTTGTGTGTGATCACTGGATATGCCATACACTAAAGCAGCAAGTATTCCTCTGGAATGGAAGCAAGTCTTTGACAAATACTGGAAACAACCACAGAGGGCTTTAAGTTTCTTTTGCTTGGTGGGAGGGGAAGAATGACAAAGTAAGTAACAAAAGCTCAGTACTGCTAGCTCTGATCATTGCGTGCTTGACCCAGCAAAGCATATGCATAGGTTTAAACGCAAGAATAATCCTACTAAAATCAATACTTTTCCTCAATAGTATGATGCAAAGAAATACAAACTTATTAAATCCTGTAATAATTTTATCTCTGCTGCATGCATACGATCTGTGGGTGATGTTTTCAATCTGTTTGTAAAACGTTGTTTAAACACTAGAAATTCTTCTGTTTCATCATTTAAAGCCAACTGCTTTTTTTTTTTTTTTTTTTTTTTTTACAAAAAGACTACTAAAAGTCTAAATTAGAGTGGGGAGTGGGGAAAAGGGAAAAAGGCAAGGATTCATGCTCAGATTCATGATCTGATTTTTAGAAATGTTTTAAGGATCTGAAAGAAAAGTAAATAATTCATGTTACCTATCTTAAGTTTTACAATATTGAAAATACTCTTTAACATAAGAAATGTCCCTAAGCTACTGATTCTAGAAATTTGGGACTGTGACTGGAGGGTTGTAAATATCTCCTGCAAAGAGCAGTTCTTCTGAAATTTACACATAGAAGTTATCTGTAGTTTCTATTTCACATAGATTTGTGTGTGTGTGTGTGCTAATACACTACAAACAATAAAATTAAATAATTTAGACAGATTTCAGTGCCTCACCATATGTAAATTATCCCAGGGAAAAACTGTACATTGAAACTTTTTTTTTTTTTTTTAATTAGGAGATGAAGGAAAATAGATAACTAAATAAGACAATAGACTATTTTTCTGTAAGTAAAGTTCGGTAAAATTATTTCCCCTATTTTCCTTATTCTACTACCACCATTGTCCCCATTCTTCTCCTGTCACAGATTGTTTTATACAGCATTTTCAATTTGTTCTTATAATATTCTCTGTACATATAGTCCTCTCTTTTGTTATGGTAATTTTACATTATATCTCAAAAAGCATGTGGACAGTGGATTGGTATAATCTAAAAATTCCAATCATGAAATAGAATTGTCATTTTCATTGTCACCAACAAAGTCATTGTGCTGCATCATCAGTTTTTAATGTGAACAGAAAGGAATGATATCAGTTAGTATTAAACAAATCTCACTCAGCACTTTTTGACCATAACAAAAACTTTTAACTACAAAAACTATGATTTTAAAAGTGAGAAGCATGTCACAGTCTTTATACTTATATGCACATGAATTAGAGAGGTGTAGCACAGAATAATATGCACAATAAGATTTTTCACTAATATTCTAAACATTTGAGCATGCTTCTTAAATGTTATCATATAACAAAACAACTCTGGACTTACTGGGAATTAGCCATAAAAACAGTCCTTACATATATTTTGTAAATAATATATTTACATATATTTTCTAAATAATATATTTTTCTTTATAAATTTACATATATATTTATACACACAAATATATTTCTCTCTAACTAAGCAGTTTACTCTATAAAGGCACCTTTAGAATCTCAGGTCAGTGTTGAAGAATTTCTCTGAACTGTGTAAATGCTTGCACATTTGTAAAATATATATGGATAGTATTTCAATGAAATCCAAATAACCCCATTATTTTACATGTGCAAAAAATAGTCTGACTGGACTGCCAGTCTGTTTGCTATATTTAACAATTAGTTTAATACACAGGCTCCTTGAGGACAAAAGACAGAAGGGCTGCCAATTTTCTGTATGGTTGGTAGATCACTCGTAGCCTCAGGCTAATGAGCTATAGTTTATTTCTCTGACCCCTTCCTGAAATGCCTGTAACAGCGTTTGAAGTGTGGTTCCAGGGTTGCTATCATCCATCCTGATTTCACATTTCTAATTAGGCCAAGTATATTCTAATCAAAACATAGAAAATATGAAAATGCTCTGGTATTAGTAGAGTGATAATGATGCTATTCATTGACAACAGGATCAAAAATAAAACAAGGAAGGGCAACAGTGAAATACAGATGTATTTTTGGAAGAGATTTCAAAAAGAGCTCAGCACCAAACAGTTCCTATTTAACAGCCTAATGACATTGGTTGCATTTTTAGAAGTCATCAACACCACTGACAATTTTATTCAAATATGTTAAGGGGAAAAGAATTCATTGACCCTAGTCGTGGGAACTACTTTTTAAAGTCTGATCTGAAATAATTTACATACTAGATTTAAAGAGATCTCTTAAAATGCATATATATATAAAACAACCTCAGATATTCATTCTGATATGAACAAATGGCAGCCTAATAGTTCATGGTAGCACAGTTACCCTGGCCCTGATTCATCAAGCAAGTGAGCTTAGACCACACAATGATCCTATCGGTTATGTGTGATGGGGTGATTCTGTGCACATACATGCACACACACCTTTAGTGAGAACATGTGGAGTGTGAACCTTTGCAGTTGGTGGATTTATCAAGTAAAGTGGAAATATTTCTTAAATTTATAGGGAGTGTAGGTGTATAGGGTGTGGAAGGGAGGTAGTAACACATATGAAGGTGCGTATACCAGAGAAAGAAGGACAAGTGAAGACTGAGGTAAACTTTAAGAGCTTTGATGATATTTTAAAATACAAATCTAACAGGCTGATGGAAGCTCAGAACAAGAAGGGATTTGAGAACTGGCTGGGCAAGCTCTAGTCAAAAAATGACAGTGGCTGGTGTTCCCCAAACAAACTTGAACTGTTAAATAAATGACTCACTGAGGTGATCAGCGCTGGGGCAGTTGTGTTCTGCAGCAGAACAGGGGATCATGGCGAGCAGGTACTTTTCTGCATCAAGACCACGCGAGGCAGCTGAGGGAGCCACCAGGACCTGGCAGCCCTTGCAAGGGCAGCTGACAAGGCACGGTTGGAGCCAGCAGTCCCCCTGCTGTACATTGCCAGCCCCTAGGAGCTTGAGTGACCAGGAGTGTGGTGAACAGGACAGGCAAACAGGGTGTGGTGCATCAATTAGGGTGTGGTGCATCAGTTAGGGTGTGGTGCATCAGTTAGGGTGTGGGGCGGCAGTCTGCACGGCAGTTCACACAGGAAGGGAACTATCACCACTGTTTTCCAACAGTGGTTATAACCTGGTTGTGAAGAGTCCAGCCATGATATCCACCTGGCAGAAAGCCGTGACCTCTGCATCTCTTGTGGCCTCTCCAGCCACAGTTACCGATGTGGCTACCCAGATAGGTCTCAGAGAAACATGTGGCCATCCAGGTCTTGGGCTTCAGGGTGTGCCCAAGTCTTCTGTCAGTGTCTGATAGCAGCAGCAGTGGGTATGCCCGTGGGAGGTGTGCCCATGTTGAAGAACTGCTTAGCCTGGTGGCAGAGCTCCAGGAGGAGGTGAGAAGGCTGAGGAGCATCAGGGAGTCAGAGAGGGAAATTGACTGGTGGAAGCATGCTCTACCCTCTCAGAGAAAGACTCATGAGCCAGCCACAACACGAGTAACAAAGGTTCTTCTATCCCACCAGACAGCCGCTACGCAAAAGACAAAAGTTCCCCCATGCAACCAAGCAGTAGGAGGGGACCTAGGTCAAGAGGGGGAATGGAAGGTTTCTGCTCTGGGTGGTAGGCAAGCCCCCTCCTTGCCTACCTCACCTTCCCAGTTACCCTTACTCAACAGGTGTGAGGCCCTAGAACTTGACAGTAAAGCAAACCATGATGTAGAAGAAAGCCCATCCCAATTAGTAGGGGTGCTTAAGGCACGGGAACCTACCCCCAACATTACTACATCTTCCATCCAGAAAGAAAGGTCTATCATCATAGGGGACTCCTTTCTGAAAGGAACAGAGGGCCTTATTTGCCATCCAGACACAACCCACAGGGAAGCCTGCTGGCTTTCTGGAGCTTGGATAAGAGACATTGCAAGAAAAGTCACTCGCCTGGTACTGCCCTCTGACTACTACCCATTACTGTTTTTTCAAGTTGGTAATGATGAAGTAGCAAGGAGAAATCCAAGGGCAATCAAAAGGGTCTTTAGGGCTTTGGGGTGACTAGTTAAAGGATCAGGGGCACAGGTTGTGTTTGCCTCTGTCCTTGCAATAGGAGGGATCAGTGTTGACAGGCAGACACGTCTCATGAATATGTGGCTGTGAGACTAGTGCCAGTGGCAGAGCTTTGGGTTTGTTGATCATGGGAAGGTCTATGTGACACCAGACCTGCTGGCACCAGATGGAATGCACCTCTTCAGAGTGGGAAAAGGATTTTTGACCAGGAGTTTTCAGGGCTGATAGATAGGGCTTTAAACTAGAGTTGAAATGGGAAAGGGATAAAACCAGGCCCACCAGTGATAAGCTAAGGGATGGCATGCAAGAATCAGAGGAACTGTGTGCTAGTGATGTCCTTTGATCTGCTCCACAAGGTGCTGACTACAATGAGGCACATTTGAAGTGCTTCTACACCAGTACACACAGCATGAGGAATAAACTAGAAAAGCTAGAAGTCTTGGCCCAATCTCAGAGCTGTGATATCATTGGCATAAGTGAAACCTAGTGGGATGACTCCTGTGACTGGTGTGTAACAATAGATGGTTATAGGCTCTTTGGGAGGGACATGCAGGGCAGACGAGGCAGGGGGTTAGTGCTGTATGTAAAGGGGGGCCTGGACTGTGTGGAGCTTGCAGTTGGTGATGGCAAAGATGAGAGCCTCTGAGTAAGAATTAAGGGACAAAAAAATAAAGGGGATGTCATTGTGGGAGTCTATTACAGACCACCCGGCCGGGATGATGACACCCATGAATTATTCTTTGAGGAACCAAGAGATACCTCGAGATCAACTGCCCTTGTCCTTATGGGGGACTTCAACTTGCCAGACGTCAACTGGGATTACCACACAGCTGACATGAGCAGGTCCAGGAGGTTCCTGAAGCATCTCAGTGACAACTTCTTGGTTCAGGTGCTAAGGAAGCCATCTAGGAAAGGTGTCCTCCTAGATCTGTTGCTGGAGAACAGAGAGGGTCTTGTGGGGGATGTGGTAGTTGACGGCTGCCTTGGTCATAGTGACCATGAAGCAGTTGAGTTTAAAATTTTTGGTGACAGAAGAAAAATTGCCACCAAAACTTCAGCTTTGGATATGGGGAGAGCAGACTTCAGGCTGCTCAGGGAACTAGTTAGTAAGGTCCCCTGAGAAACTGTTTTTGAATGCGCTGGCATCCATCAGTGCTGGTCAGTCATTTAGCACTGCCTCCTAAGAGCACAGGATCAGGTAATTCCAAAATATCAGAAGTAAAGCAGGTGGGGCAGAAGGCCAGCTTGATTGACCAGGGATCTTTTTCTGGAGCTTAGGCACAAGAAGAAAGTGTATGGCTGCTGGAAGCAGGGTCAGGTAACATAGAAGCACTACAGGGATGCTGTTCAGCTTTGCAGGAAGAAAATTAATGCAGCCAAAGCCAAATTAGAGTTGAAGCTGGCCAGGTCTGTGGGAGACAATAAAAAAGTTTTTTTTAAATACATTAAAAAAAAAAAAAAGGAGGACCAGAGAAAACATAGGTACACTACTTGATGTTGATGGGGATGGTAACCTCACAAACAAAGACATAGGCAAAGCAGAGAAAGCAGAGATGTTAAATGCCTTCTTTGCCTCTGTCTTCAACCCTGGTGATGGGCTTCGTGACCCCGGGTGCCCTGAGCTGAAGGACCGTGACGGTGGGAATGATAAACTCCCATCCAACCCTGAACATGTGTGGGATTTTCTGCTCCACCTGGATCCGTACAAGTCTATTGGTCTGGATGGGATTCATCCCAGGTTGCTCAGAGAGCCAGCTGACTTCATTGTGGGACCTCTTTCAATAATTTTTCAATGGTCTTGGGAATCTGGAGAGGTCCCAGTTGACTAGAAGCTGGCAAATGTTGTGACAAAAATGTTATGACAAGGGCAAGAAAGAAGACCCTGGTAACTACAAGCTTGTATGTCTCACATCAGTGCCTGGTAAAATTATGGAGATTATCCTAGGAGTCATAGAAGTGCACCTGGTGCACAATGCAGTCATAGGTCACAGCCAACATGGGTTCATGAGGTGCAAGTTCTGTTTAACAAATCTGATTTCTTTTTATAATAAGATCACCCGTCTAGTTGATCAAGGGAAACCAATTGATATAATCTTTTTGTATTTCAGTAAAGCTTTTGGCACAGTTTCCCATAGGATCCTACTGGACAAAATGTCCAACATGCAGATAGACAAAAACTTCATATGATGTGTGAACAATTGGCTGATGGATAGGGCTCAAAGGGTTGTGGTAAATGGGGCTACATCAGGCCGGTGACCAGTCACCAGTGGGGTCCCCAAGGCTCCATTTTAGGGCCAGTTCTTTTCAATGTTTTCATAAACACTTTGGATGTAGGACTAGAAGGTGTTTTGAATAAGTTTAGTGATGATACTAACTGGTAGAAGTTGTTGACTCTGCTGAGGATGGAAAGGCCAGAGAGATCTGGACGGATTGAAGAGGTGGGCAATCACCTACCACATGAAGTTTAACAAGAGCAAGTGCCAGGTCCTGCACCTAGGAAGGCGTAACCCTGGCTATATGTATAGACTGGGGGACAAGATGCTGAAGAGCATCCCTGCAGAGAGGAATCTGGGGATTCTGGTTGATAGCAAGCTGAATATGATCCAGCAGTGTGCCCTGGCAGCCAGGAGGGCCAACAGTATCCTGGGGTGCATCAAGCACAGCATTGCTAGCTGGTCAAGGGAAGTAATTGTCCCACTCTAGTCTATGCTGCTGTGGCCTCACCTTGAGTACTGTGTGCAGTTCTGGGCACCAGAGTACAAAAAGAAAGTGAAACTATTGAAGTGTCCAGAGAAGTGCTACAAAGATGGTGAAGGGCCTAGAGGGGAAGATGTACAAAGAGCATCTGAGGTAACTTGGCCTGTTCAGCCTGGAAAAGAGGAGACTGAGGGGAGACCTCATCATGGTCTACAGCTTCCTCATGAGGGGAAGTGGAGGGGCAGGCGCCGATCTTTTCTCTGTAATGATCAGTGACAGGACCTGAGGGAATGGAGTCAAGCTGAAACAGGGGAGTTTCAGGTTGCACATCAGGAAAAGGTTCTTCACTGAGAGAGTGGTCACACACTGGAACAGGCTCCTCAGGGATCTACTCATGGCAACAAGCCTGTCAGAGTTTAAGAATTGTTTGGACTATGCTCTTAGTCATATGGTCTGAATTTTTGTGTAGACTTGTGTAGAGCCAGGAGTTAGACTCGATGATCCTCATGGGTCCCTTCCAACTCGGTATATTCTATGATTCTATGATTTTATGATTTAACTTTCTGGACACTTTCTTGACGTTCAGTATTTTAGGGAATTTACTGATTACTGCTTAAACTGAAATTCATTGCAATAAATTCAAGAATGACCAATGCTAATATGAAAAGTGCTTCAAAACGCAGATATCAGAGTTGGTGGTTATTTTCTGTTTTGTTGTTGTTTTGGTTTTCTTTTTGAGTAGAATAATAAATCCAATCAAAAAAAAAAAAATATTCTGCCTGAAATAAATTATTGATCAGTGAAGAGAATATTCAACAAGTTGTAACACAATCGCCACAGTCTTTCAAAATAAGTAACTAAGGATTTAATATGAAATGCATTGCTGAGGATTCTCCTTGTCCTAAATCCCCTCCCCTTTTCATCCTCCCTTCTTTTCTTCCTCCCTCTTCCCTACCTGTCATCTTTGTTCTCACCCTCTCTTTCTCCTCTCTTTTTTTTTTTTTTCAATCTCTTCCTAATTTTCCTTTCATCTGCTCTGTCTCTCCTGCCATTCAGGGTTTCACAGATAAGGTTTTCTATGGTGGTTACTATTGTGTTTCTGCATCTGCTCTGAAAGAAATTTCATTTAAGCTTGAAACAAATGCATGCCGGTGGCCCACAAGTCATTTACCACAAATGTTTTTAAGAACCTTGCAAATTGAAATACAGCTTTTGATTCATTGAAATTATTGTGATTGACTCCTAGTCCTCCTCTCCCAGCTTCAGAATTGAGCGTAGATAAATGCAGCTCAGCTTGTTTTGTTCCTGAAATAAGTTTCTACAATGGAACTTGCACCCCGGGACACTTTTTCCCTGGAGGACAGCTTCGCTTTACTGAACTACTCACATTTCGCAAGGCAGTGGCTCAGTTGTGTCAATTCTGCCTGCATCTGCAATATTTTCAAAGGGTCTGAAGACTGAACTACATTAGGGGACTTGAAGGAAGCAACCCCTGTGCTTGGCTATCATATTGCACTGGTGACACATGACATTCTTTGTGTACCTGCCGAGTTCAATATTGTGAAAACTGACACTCTTATTCTTGAAATGGGCCTTTTGACTGCTTTAAACCTTTACGTTGTTAATGGATGTGTTTCTTCCCCAACAGAACTGAATAAACCTCCTTGTTTAACCTCTGTCTCCATTGTGACAGTCTGTACTGAGTCCGACACTGGGCTGTGCTCTAGTACTGGTGCATAAGAAAAGAAGTGATTCCCATACAACAGGAACTTAGATGTATGACTTTGTGGGAAAGAAAAAAAAAAAAAAAAAAGCTGTCCTTGTTGCTACAAAAGCAAGAAAAGAATGGCTTCATAGAATGCAGTAACTCCCAGAGCAGGTGTTTCAAACTCAATACTAAGAAAAAAAAGAGATGGTTTCATGCATCTGAACTTATGCAAGCTGAATAAAATGATTTTGCAGGACAATCACATGCTCCCACAGCCAGGAGGACATTAAATGCAAGTGATATCTTCTTTTGTCATAGTGATGTCACATACCACAGGTGTTACCACTCTGATTTTGACAAGTGTCCATTTATTCCATTCCTGAGTCCCCCATTGCAGCTAATAACAGATGCTTCTGATGGATACTGTAGAAACACACCATTAAATGGCTGGGGAGAACAACTTACAAAGAAAATACTTCTTCAACTTCTTTGTCAGAGGTTAGTTTATTCTGTTTCAAGTTACATTCATAATGCAATTTGAATATTCTGACTGTTTGATACATGGGACAAATTTTGCAGAACATTCTGGGCACACGTTTCAGTCACATGCTTTGTAAAACTCACCAACAGGAGGTCAGAGGAACTTTCACACCAACTCTCTGGATTTATACTTTTATTTAATGTTGCCCAGAGAATGATGATGCTGATTTTGCAAAGCTGTTCTTGGCTCTGTTGTTACTGCATAGTTTTGCTGTGCTTGAGAATAAAACTAGCAGACTCTGAAGAGAATTTCTGTATCACATTGTACACATGAAGTTGGTTGGAAATTGATTTTTTTTTCCATATGGCAATTTAAAAGGATGAAATGGTTTTAAGATGCCTGATCTCAAACAGAAGCATTAACTCCACTCCTAGGCTACATATTAGTACCCAAAGAACAACCTGTGGGTTCTGTGGTCCTGCCTGAGATCATTTGCAATCAGATCTTTTCCTCTCAAGTTTATTGCAAACTTCCAGCAACTGTGGAAGTGCTGTATGATATTTTTACTTGTAACCTATTATCCTCAGACAAATAATACATGTTATTTTTCTAAGATAACTAATTCCCAGTAGCTAAAACTAATTTATATATTTGGTGATTAAAACGTTAAAATTGTGATATAAGACAGTTCCTTCCATGAACTTTGTCTAAAATAACTGAATTCTACAATACATAAAATATTTATTAAGATACATAAAGTTATTGTCTTGCTTTGTTTTGTTTTTATTAAATAATTTAATTGAGGAAGAACACAAAGTTTTTATTGATGAAAGGAATCGTCGGTACAACCAAAGTTGTCGAGAATATTAAATTGCAACTCCATGAAAATTTCTAAGTTTTCAGAAACATTTTCTTCAGGGCAATTTTTTCTTTTGCTAAATCACCTTGGGAGCAGGCTGAGAGCAGCAAGAGTCTGCTGCTGATCTGGTGTTTGCATGTGGGGCCTGGAAATCCTGAGAGCCTAAGGAATAATGAAGGTGGGACCATGCTCCAGACACTGGTCCCACAATATCAGGCTTTTAGTTCTATGAAACAATATAGCAATTGCTAAAGGAAACAGGTGCCTGGGAAGTGACCTGTGCCAACTGTAAGGAAACACGTGCCTTTATGACCACCTGTCACCAGAAGGGCTTGTGAAGAGTTCAGTTCTTGAAGGTAAGAGATTCTCACCAGCCAGCCAACCAGACAGACAGTTGCATGGAGGGAAAATGAACCACCTACCTTTCTGAAGAGTATCCTAGTGTCTTGTGAAATCACCCTAATTCTCACAGAATGTTTAAGTGAACCAGCAAAGGAGAAAAAGTTCTTCTGAAAAAATTCCAACTAATTTTACCGTTTTCCTATTTTGATGAATGTGTATAAACTAATTTTCATACTGCCAAAATCATAATAAGTTTTGAGTTTTGAAGCCACTGCCATAACATAACCGCAAATTGAAAAGTTTATAAAATTCTGTAGTACTTTGTAGCTATTTATCAAAATAAATTTGTATATATAATATAAAAATATAAAATGTTGTGTGCAACGGTGTAATTTGTTTGCCTTAAATTCTGCTGCCAGATCCTTATTTCCTAATAGATGACTACAGACATCCTTGATCCTTTCAATATGTCTCTAGTAAATTGCCCTTACATTCTCACAGCAATTAGCAAATAGCCCAAAGCAAATTCTATTTGATGCATTGTTTCAATATCATAATCTAGTTCTTGTTAAAAAGAACTAGAACTTGTTTTGCTCGCAATGGAAATCTGAAAACTAGACTTGAACAATCTACTTCATTTCACATCTGTGTAATCTGCAGAATTTCTGAAGAAAGAAGCATTCAGCAGAGACACTCACCCATGCATTACCCTTAGGCCAATTGGAAAATAGAATGTTCTAATCAGGCTTTGTAAAAATGATTGCAAATTCCTAAGCTAAAAGGGTGAAACAAACAAGCAAACAGAAACCTTCTGCTCAACTATCTCACAAAACTACCAGGTAAAGTGATATACTTGATACCAGATGCCTCCTATATATATAATATAGAGATAACATTGCACATTAATGCTGTGCAAAAACTGGTTATGATAAAAAGATATAAACTACCTGGGACAAAAGTAGAGTTAAGAATGTATAAAATAATAAACAGTGACGCAGAATTATTTGAATATCTTTTATGGGGTTCACCATTCTTTGATTGCTAAATAGGATAAAAGAAACAGGAGAAGTGGTATTTTTGAAAATAATGTTTATAGTGGAAGAGGGTTTTGACATTGAAGTTATTAATTTTGTGGTAGTAATGAGCTCAGCTAGCCTGAGTTTTAAATGGAGCACCTGACTCCACACTTGTCCCCTACACTAGACTGAACAATTTAACTGGTGCTAATACAGTTTCAGTGTGCACTCATCCACGTGAGAAAGCTGGGAAGTGACTGCCTCAATGTGTCTCAGAGTGGGTGGCCAAATCAGTCTGTTCAGGTTCATCATCAGTACAGAGCATCAGGGAGCCTTCACCAGACAGCTAGTGTCCAAGGTCAGTCAGAGAAGTCCGTGAAGGTAGTTGGGGTGAGCCAGAAGGTAGTGAGGACAGAGCCAGAGACTGGCATTCTTGAAACATCACCTGAACAGGGACTGAGGGCTCTTACTGGGTCCAGCTGGGGTCCTGGGCATGGGCAGAGTGAGAGGAGGCCCCAGGAAGCATGGGCAAGGAGACCAGCTCAGGAGCCCCGAAGCAGAGCAACTGGCCACCGTTACAGCCCAGTGCAGCTGAAAGCTGGTTCTAATAAGCACTCAATAATCCCAGTTAAATCACTGTGTAAAATATTATCATTAAGCTGGGTGCATGAAATACGATATTCATGTCTTACTGAATGATGTTCTGGGTTGCTCTGGATCCAGGCATTCCAGGTTGATTTCTGATTCACTTCTGGGGAAAAAAAAAAAAAAAAAAAAAAAAAAAAAAAAAACACAACAGCATACACACACACACACACACAAGTCCACTTGTGTATTTCAGGTTTCAGGGAAGGAATATAAACTGTTTAAATTACCTTTATTCATACTCACCTGACTGATTTGCCTCACAGTCATCATATTAGTAGAAAAGTGATTTTGGTTTTCCCTAATGGGCAGAATAGTGGAATACAAGTGATGAGGTTCTAGACTATCCTGTAGAAAGGACCCAGCAATTATTTTTCCCAATGGTGCTCCGGGAGTACATTTCAAGTGGATATTTTTTCTGCCACTGACAAAATGACATCTGTGCTCAGGCTCTTTTCCTCCCACAGCATATATATAAAATTCTGCAAGAAATTAAGTGGTAGGCAAGATAGTTGGAGTGCAGATAGGAGAAAACTCTTCAGCATTTCAAAAAAAAATCTCAAAATGAAAGTGGTAGTCAAAAGTTAAAAATAGCTCCATTAACTTGGATTTCCTCAAACAAGCTATGGCATCATACAATTCATCATTTCAAAGGACTAACTTGTTTCTTAAATGAGAGTGATCAGATTTAAGTAGGCTAATGGCAGTAGGAAGATATTCCAAGTGGCAGATTTATATACCAGTTTCGGTATGAATTTGTGGGAATTTGAGTTACTATGATGTAGCATCTTCAAGATGGGTCTATTTGTACTACATTGAGGACTGCTAACCTTCCCCTCAGGAAAACAGGCTCAATTAATTTGTGACTAAATGTGTTTTGAGAAAGCTGGTGTCTTACAATAATAGTTGATTATATGTAACTTCAACTAGCCTGTAGTTACTTATAGTATGAAGATTTGTATATCACCTATTCATGCTCTGTGCACTTTTATTTTCTCCTCTGTTTTCTTTTATAGATATGGATCTGACACTGTATGATTACTAAAGTTCAGATGACTTCTGCAAAACAAAATCAAGGTATGATGCCTATTAAACAGACATAACAAACCATTGTGGCAGACTAGCTTGATCAATTTGTATAAGATCTGTGGGCATCTTTTGATATGTTTGGTCACAAATTATTGCTTGACATCAAGGTTCCTACAGAAAGGACTGCAGTGACTCCTTGCTGGATCTTCTCTTTTCCTCTTTATAATGCACAGAAAGAAAATTCTAATTAACAGATATGACTTCTTGGCAATTCTACATGGCCAGTCATGAGTTATGTCTCTTTTTTTTTTTTTTCTTTTTTTCTTAAAGATACAATCATAAATGTATAAACAATAGAAAAGGAAAATCCTGAAGAAATGTTGACTCAGTGCTTCCACTTATCTCAGCACAAGTTGCTTTTGAGTATCTTTCCTATTTACATGCGGTTTAATTGCAGAGTGCAGTTGATTTAATAGGTTATGTTTTTCCACTAGAGGCATTCAGTCTGGGTTAGGGACTGGCTTCTTCCCAAATATCTTGTCTAGGGTTCATTGATACAGAAGCTTCTGCATACAAGGAACTGCCTGCAGAGTTGATAAGCAAGCTTCTGATGATGATGAAGGATGAGCTACCTTTTCTTCCCAAGTGCAATTTTCCCTTGAATTGTTGTTGATTATGAAGAATACGCTCCCCATTCAGATAAATGTCCTGGGCAAATACCTCTTTAGAAGTAGGTTCCAAGCACTGTGTATTTAGCAAAAAGTTGAATTTGCCACATCCCCATGAACAACACATTTTGCTGCTCCATCCACCTGCTTTCCTTTTGCTGGTAGTGGCTTTATTCAGTGCTCCCTTCTTTTTTTAACAAGTTAATCAAATAAAACCTATGAAAAGCATGTAAGACTGTTTTGTTGCTCAAATCAGCATTACATATTCATGCTGAATATCCTAAAATAATTGTTGCGAAAAAAATTTTACTTCTAAAATTACAGTTTGGATTTGGAAAGCGAGGGAAATGTTTACAGAACGATAAATTATTTAATGTTTTCTCAGATAAAATTGCTAGAGTTTTACTTATCTGGTTAGTTTCACAGAAGAGTAACATTGAATTCTGAGTGCAGGTATTTCATATAACTTGCCATTACATCTAGCTGAGCAGGAATAAACTTTTTGTGAAGCCTGTGATCTACTAGAATTACTCTGTGAAACTATCTCATGAAATTTGTTTGCTATATGTACTGCATTTTTTTCATACATAATGACATTGAGTCTTGCACTTAATTAGTTAAAAAATATTGATCATCTTTCTCATCCTCCAAGAGCTCTTTAGTTTTCAGAAAATATCTGGTTCTGAACTGAGAGATGAAATTGAAGTCTTGCATACTAAAAATCTGTAAAGAAAGAGGAAGCAGTAGAATAGTTTATCTAGACAATTCTAAAAAAGAAAGAAGGATTTTTTTTTTTATTTGTATAATTCATTTGCTTTGATTTCACACTTATTTAAATAAAATAAAATTTCATATTTAATTATTTTAATGAAATTTTGTTTTCATCCAGCAACACTACCTCACTGTTTACTGTTTTTTTATTAGAACACAAGCTGCCACCATTCAGAAACACTTTTCTTTTTTGTCTTTGGAACTATGTTGGGTCAAACATTTACCTACCAGTGATCTGCATTTTCTCAGCATTTTTCTACAAATAGTACATATTCTGCTGATAACCTTCTGACCAGATTGAGTAGATATATACATTCAACCATCTGTAAACTGAATAACATTGTCTGATGAAGTTCATGGGTTCAAATTAATCCCTACATTTCAAGGCCTTTTCTGGATCACATGTCTTCTGCCCCTTGTGCTCTCCCCCTCTCTCCCTCCCCTGGCACTGCCCTGGCTGGTCTCTACCCACAGCTCAGACTCTCATTTCAGTCCTTATGTGTCATCTTGTTGTCTACAGCATGCTGTCTCCTGGCCTTCCTCCATGGCCTCCACCCATTGACAGCATTATTTTGTTTGCTGAAGGAAAAGAGCTTGCTTTGAACTTTCCACTTGATCCCCGTTAACGATGATGTCTGAGTGCCACCTCTTAGCAGTACCTTGAAACATATGTACCATGCTTAGCCCCTCCCTCTGTTGTGTTTGTGTGTGTGTGTTGTTGCTTTCCCCTTCTCCCCCCCCCCTCCCCCCATCTTGCATCACCTATTATTCCATCTGCTGTGACATTGCTTTAACACATATTGGTGGGAATTCAGGAGTTTTATGTTCAACACACAGAACTGACACAGATTACTTTTTTGTGTGACCTCTGGTAACCCACCAATGAAAACACACATATTTCTGGTTCATTTATGCAGATGGATAGGAGGGAATCTGGAAAGCAAGTTGTTAATTAGTGTACAGACTGGGGATACATGTAACCACACAAGTAGATATACCCTCTCAGCACTTTTCCAAATATTTCTGCATCTTATCTGTTTGCCATTTATAATCCTGCAACCTTTTCAACCACCCCAGTAAACCACTTCTCTGTATACATGTAAAACCATCTTATAGATTTAGCTACCAAGGGAGCTCATGATACCGAGATTCCTGCTGGAAATATCCTTTTCCTACAGGGAGGGAAATAGTAATTTTGACCAGCTGTACAAAAGAGCTTTTTAGAGCTGCTGGTTTATGTCAGACTACAGTCTTATACCCTTAGCACAGGAGAGAGAAAGGCGAGGCGTGTATCCAAATCTAGAAGAGGACTGGAGCAAACCACCACTCCAGAGGACCTCTGACTAAAACCAGGGTGAATACTCAATCTAGATCATGTCTTTTTGCAGGTAAGGAGAGTGGTGGCTTCAATTATAATTCAATTATAAATGCATTTTATATCAAATTGGTGGAACTGCAATAATATGACCTCATAACCAGCTGCAAATGGGCTGCAGCTTATAAATATGAAGCTGTGTTATCCTGTAAATGTACTATGTTAGAGTAACATAGAAGAGTTTGTGATAAATTGCAGAACATTCATGGCCTTTGAACTCCAGACATAGGCTCTACCTTTTATGGGTTCTGGGAAATCTGGGGGAAAAGAATAAATAAATAAAGCATCACATCTCATTCATTGACAAATGAAAATTCACTTCTATTTTGGTATAAAAATATTACATGACAACGCACAGGTCTTCCTTCAGTTAGGGTTCAGATGAGGGATCCTTTTCCTCCACGAAGCTACGAAGCTGTCTTTAAAACAAAAGTGGTGTTACTCTAAATGTAAAAGATAAAGCCTTAAAATTAAATAGAGAAAATAAGTAATGGACAAATGTGAAATATACAGAAAATTAAAGAATGAAGGAGAGAAAGTAAGATAGAACAGAAGAGAGACAGAGGGAGGAAGAATGTGAGAGGTGGCTTTTTAGTACAATAAAAAAAAAATAAAAAAGCATGCAGAAACAGGAAAAAAAATCAAAATATTTGGTAATTAGTATGAAAGGTATTTGGCTACTGGCATTTTCTTTGTAATGTTTTATTTATGAAAATAGTTTTATAAATAAAATGCTACAGGCTTTTGTTCAAATTGATATTATGCAGATTGCAGTGGTACTGAACGTCCAGCAGCAGGGAAAAATAATGATGAACATAGACATCTTGGTATGAAGTGTATGCATAGCCTTATTTTACAGCAAGCACTTGCTGAAGCTACCATGCAGCAAGCCAAATACCACATATTAGTATCATGATGGGTATTAAAAAAATATAAGATTTTTTTTTTCTGTGAGATATTCTGTGTTTTTATAGGCTGGTTCATTTAGACTCTGCTGTGAAATACCTTAAAAGGTAACACAGTATTCTGACTACAGCAGTAATTTATTACACCAGTTAATCTTGTAAAATTGCCCTCTGGATGTAATAATTTGTTATTCTTTTATTAGGCCTTCTTCTGCATACCATGTTTATCATAAAGATGTCACCAGTGTGATGCCTAGCAACCAGTACAATGTTCCGGAGGTGTTTGCATACATTTTCCTGAGGGAGAGATCTGCCTTGTCCCTGCTTGGGAGAGCTGTCAGTGTATTCTGATGTATGAGGGATAAAAGGAGTCCCTGCTGCAGTCTCCAATAAGCTGAAGTCACAGCCTGAAAGCACTGACTTGGGCATCACTATGCTGTGTTAGAAAATGTGTCAATTATCAGATGGACTGCCTAAGGGTATCGCCTGGGTCTAGGTCATAAAACCATCAGGACCAAGGGGGAAAAATTGATGAGGAAGTAAGTTGAATTAATTGATAACTAGGAGGACTGTATGTGAAATGTATTCTGTATAACCTAAACTCAGACATTTTCTCCCTTTCTTTCAGGGTAACCAATAAATATATGTCTCCCAATTTTGGGACAGTACCATTGCCATCTATCCAGACTTTTAATATCTTACCAACTTTTTCATTATTAAAATAAATAAATAAATATAAAGTTAAAAGACAAGAAGCTATAAAAATAAAAGTGAAATCATGTTAATATTTTATAGCTATTTTTCTATTATTGCAATTTCTAATATACTGTGCGTTTGTTTGTATGTGAATACAGTTGGGACCACTTAAATATCTAGCCTGAGGCCTGATTCATGAAAGCTTTATGCACCATTTATGTAGGTATCTGTGGCATTCACTCAGAAAAAGTAAGGAATACATATTTTATAATAAAGTTTATTCCTGTGCACAACCCACCTACAGTAGCTCTCCATAACTAAAATTGGAAGAACATCAAGGGTCCTCTAAATATCTGAGCAATTCAGAATTTTAGATAAAATAATTGGCAGTGATTATCCAGTTGTAGCCTAGAAGTGCAACACTCTCCACATGAGTACCACGGCCTCATTTCTGCCGTTCAGAGGCATGTATATAACACTACTGACTCTTAATGAGCTACATACTTTGGCAGGACAACAGGACACAAGCACTTTTTTTAACCACAGGTGTTTGGTTTTTTGTTCTCGTTTTTGTTTTGTTTTTCTGAAAACAACATTTTCAACACCTTTGTGTAAAGAAAAAGTGTGGAGAAAAGAGATAGTGTGTAATAAAGTGACTTGTCAAAGTCACATGAAAACTCTTCTACAGATGAGAACCAAAACCACTCTGTCCATTACTTTAATTATACATCTTTCCTTCCTCTCAGGTCACTTGAGACAAAGTATTTCCTAAATATCTACCATCTTTAACATGTTAATTTCTTAGATTCATGAATCTAGTTCTTCTCATAGGAAAGTGACACGTAGGTCTCCACAATTTACAATTACCTTACAGTTGCTTCAGGAATACTGCTGCACTGTAAGAGTAGTGTTATGCTTTGGCTCTGAATGCAAAGTCAGTACTGCAGTAAAAAGAAAAAAAAATACTCATACCATATTGCTAACACAAATTCACCTCTGTCCAAGGGGAAAAGTGAAGAGAGACAAATAAATGCATTTTCATCACTTCTTCTATTTGACTCTGTTCAGTCTTTAGAGAAGACCTCTCCTCATGCAGCAGTGCATGAGTTTGTACAAGGTGGATTGCTGGAACAGCCACTAGTATGAATGCAAGACATTTTTTGTAGATGAAAGGAAAAATACAGTATAACATCAACCTATTCAAAATAGCCTGGGAATCACAGCCAAGAACTTTTGACTTTTGCTTGGCTGGTTTCTCTGCACTAAAGACAAGGAGGGAGCAAAGAGCCCTGCTGAGCCTTTCACAGCAGCTAAACATGAGTACTGCCTGTGTTCCCTTCTCAGTGTCCTGGGAACCTTCACTCTGCAAATTCCTGGGACAGTCATGTCTGAATCCACAAGAAGTTTGCAAAATTATAGACAGAGCCAGCGACAAACTGGAGTGCCAGTTGCATGGAAACCTCTAAATTTTCAGGAAAAAATAATACTTTTATAGCAGATTCTAATATAGTACTTTTAAAGATTTCTGTTAGGGAGAATTCTGGAATTTGTTTCCAAGAAGGCTTCATTGTTATCTTTTCCAAAATATTTCTGAAGGTTTCTGTGAAGTCTAGAGCACTCTGTCCTCTTCCTTCTAGGGAAATTACTGAGTAGGCTATAGTAGGCTATAGAATGAGGATTTATATCTCAGCAGCCTTCCGTGTTTCCTTACTAGCATATGGAGAAGCTGAAAATGAAATTCTGAGAGAAAACTGACATTAGCTAAAAAAAAATGGAAAAGAATCACTGTAGAGAGAATTCTGATTCTGAAGAAAATCTACTTTTCACCTGACAAACCAGAGCAAACTCTTCAAAAGCACATATGGATTCTGAAATCAGTGGAAGGACTGTGCAAACAGAACAATATAGCTCATATTTTTCTGAACAGATGAGTAGATGCATTCTAAACCACCTTTAGTCTTTTTTATTATTATTATTTATTTCTTTTCTTTTCTTTTCTTTTCTTTTCTTTTCTTTTCTTTTCTTTTCTTTTCTTTTCTTTTCTTTTCTTTTCTTTTCTTTTCTTTTCTTTTCTTTTCTTTTCTTTTCTTTTCTTTTCTTTTCTTTTCTTTTCTTTTCCTTTCCTTTCCTTTCCTTTCCTTTCCTTTCCTTTTCTTTTCTTTTCTTTTCTTTTCTTTTCTTTTCTTTTCTTTTCTTTTCTTTTCTTTTCTTTTCTTTTCTTTTCTTTTCTTTTCTTTTCTTTTCTTTTCTTTTCTTTTCTTTTCTTTTCTTTTCTTTTCCTTTCTTTTCTTTTCTTTTCTTTTCTTTTCTTTTCTTTTCTTTTCTTTTCTTTTCTTTTCTTTTCTTTTCTTTTCTTTTCTTTTCTTTTCTTTTCTTTTCTTTTCTTATTCTATTTCTTAAGTCTTTCTAGTTCCTAAGAATACAGATTTGCTGTATTCAAGCCTAGATGTAGTGGGAGCACGTAGCTCTGCACCAGCTGGCAGTCTGATAGAGTCTGGGGTAACCTTTGAGGCAGCCATAGAGGATGTTTCTTGCACTCAAGTCTACTTAGGTGTGACTTTGAGTTTAGGAGGATCCCAGGCTATGAATCTAATAATATTTGCCTTTGAATGTCTTGTTTAGGGAAATCCTGAATTGTGAATATAGGCAGCTTTACCAGGTTGGGACTTTGGCCTTCAGTCTCTAGTATGAGCCCTACATTCCAAAATACCTTGCAAGACTAATTCCTTACTTTCTAAGGGAAAATGTCCAATACCTACAGGTGTTGCTAGAAAACAGCAGAAATCACAGAATCACAGAACTTCAAGGTTGGAAGAGACCTCAAGATCATCGAGTCCAACCTCTGACCTAACAGTAACAGTCCCTACTAAACCATATCCCTAAACTCTACATCTAAACGTCTTTTAAAGACCTCCAGGGATGGTGACTCCACCACTTCCCTGGGCAGCCTGTTCCAAATAGACCTTTCCTGAATAATAAAGTTAAGGGAACATAGCACTTAGCAACAACTGCAATAGAAGCAATCAGGGATTGATGTTCCGCATACAAGTTTCTCGAGCTGTAGGTTCATAGTGATAGTCTATATTTTCTCTAAAGTACACTAAGATATCATGGCTACAAAGGTAAAAAGGGATTAGGGCATTTGGAGATATTTCTGGGTGTGCCTGATTCCAACAGTCTTTTGTGAACAGCATTTTATTTTTCCTGTGTTTTGACAGCTTTGTTCCTGCTCTCTATAGAACCCAGATAACTGACAATAAATATTCATAAGAAAATAAATAAGAAATGAAAATTAAGGACATTTTTTAGACTTCATGAAGAATCTATTTGTAATTAATCACAAGGTTAAGCATGAAGAAAAGGGATACTCTTATTGAACCTGCTTCATCCTCTAGACATAATGGAATAGGTGTTATTGTCTCAAGTCTATATAGTCTGAAGGTAATAATGAAATTCTCACTGATTTCAATAGTGAAGGAGAAATTCTCCAACTGTCCAAAGACTTCTGACATTTTCCAGTAAATCCAAGAAGGCCAAATGTTATGCTCTTGTAACTGACATTCTTTCTGCTCTGCTCTTTACTCCCTGAAATAATCAAGTGTTATGCTACAAAGGCAGAAATACGATGACTTCAGCTTCCAATACATGTGTCAATATGACAGAATTCTGACAAGAACTGTGGGGGCAATTACCTCTTAAATATACAATAATAAAGGACAAATCCTGCTTCCTTCCTCTGAGGGGGGAATATTATTCTGCACCAGTTTTGGGTTCAGTACCTGGAAATACAGCCATTTTCCAAAGGTTGAAAAAAAAAAAAAAAACAGTTTGAATGAGCAAACTGCTGGAGATAAAGTCAAACTGTACATAAGATGCATCTGTGCATGCACAAAAATGTTAGTTTTTTCTTTCTTTTGCCTTTTTAAGGAAAAAACATAGAATTTGGTTTGAATAAAGCTAAGCTGCAGTGTAACTACTAGTAAATATAGTAGCTATTTTGTAAGTATTGCTGTCATTTTCTTTGACTAAAGTTACAGAAATTCTTTGAATTTTATATAGGGGACTAAATTTGTAATGGAAAATGATGTTTGATGGTGTTTAAATGCAGAGTATGTCACTGTAGAAAGCATAGGGCTCTTTTAAGTTATTTTTTTTAACTTCTTGACATGTGTCACAATTTGGAATTCTGCTCTCATGGGATAAATGCCAGATTACATGGTGTAGTATTTTTATCCTCTGTACTTTCACTGTAGAAGCATACAACATCAAAGAAGAGGCAGATCACTCACATCAGCAGAAAATGGAATAGGACTATAATATGCTTGCTTTGATCTCTCCTTCTAATAATTATCTTGGCTACATGCATACATTGAAAGTAAGATTTGAATTAATAAGGCCAAGAGACCCTGGAAAATGTAAGAAGGATATCTGAATACCAACTTTGACTATCTTTAACAAGATAAACTGCAATCGAGTCTACAAAGTTGTGGATTGTTAATTTAAGGCAATAATCCTTAAATGTTATTCTTTCTTAAACTTGTCACCACTACATTCAGCAGATGCAATCAGTCCAATTAAGACAATATCTTTTCAAAATTACACTCACCTATAGTTAGAGTAGGGAGGGTGGTATTTAGCTAGTATTCACTTGATTTCATATAGGTTTTCAAATAGGAGGGCCTACGGTAAAAATCATTAAATTTATATAAAAAAGTCATCACTACACAGTCTGTTATCATTAAAAACTATTCTAATATTGCCTTAGGAAAGATATTGCTTTTGATATGGAAAATAAATCAAATCATCCACATCCACATAGGATTTATACAGAGGCAAGAAGCATATTGCATGCCTGGTCAGTCATTTTTTACATTTTTTTTAACAGTGTTTATTGCTATATTGTGTTTTGGGAATCCTATTTCTGCCCTATGTGAGTAGAAATTATAATGTAAACAAGGTGGATGTGTGTGAAAGCCTCATACAGTTAATACTGTCTGGAAGGGGAGAAATCTATGGCAGTATGTTGGTCCCGGAAAATGAAAATATCTTATTCTGCTTCATTTCTGATATGTGTGAGTTACATCAGTAGATGGGTAGAAGGCATGTTGCTCCCAAACCCAGATGTTGCAACTTCAAATTATTACTTGGCTGAGCTACTAACCATCACACTAATACAATGTCCTGTAGTGTACAAAGGGATACATAATGGGCTGGTCAGAGTGACTTAAGCACAGTATGAATTAAACAAATGAGAACGAGCACATCTATGGTTAATATACCAAACACAAGTTCCAAAAAGCCACTTGAACAAAGACAGTCTGTCAAAACAGCAGAGGCTGCTGTTGTCCTCAAAATCCCAGTCAAAGGTTAAGAATGTTCTTTTAAAACAGGGTTAACTGGGCATACATGTAAAAGATCAACATGCAGAAAGAAGTGCTTTGAAGAAATACTCTCTCTGCTGAAAACAGGCAAGCTTTTCTCATCTGCTGAACTTACGTGACAGTGGATGGGAGTTGCGAGAGAAAATGTTTGATTCAGTGAGGATGTTAGGAAGGGTTTTTTTGAATTCTGAGACCAGCACTTCTAATTGAAGCACAAGCATTATTAAATACTCATCACCTGGCAGTCCTATGTCAGACAGAAACAAAAGGAAGTGTTTGTGAACAGGTGTAAATTTTGGGACAAATTTCTCTGTAGAGGACTTGTCACAAAACAGTATGATATTTGCAGAAAAGCATGAATATGCTCCGGTATTCACAAGTGGTCTCCTACCCTGAGGTTGTTATACTATCAGTAGCTACTGAGCTCCCAGACTTGCCAACCAAAATTCAGAAACCTGTTTGTTTTTCTTTTCCCTGACCCGCCAAGTTATTTCCTAGTTTTCAGTGTGAGAGAATAGGTCACTAGAGTTAAAGCAGTGGCTGGGAGTACGTCCCATGTAAGCAAAAGCTCCTTCTCAGCAGTTGTCCATGTTAGCTTTCTGCAGCTGCACAAAGTCCTGCCATGGCATGCTAGGATTCAGGCTCCCATCAACCCAGTCTCTCCAGCAAAGATGTTAGACAAGCACAGGGGTGATTTGGGGAGCTTCCCATGTGACTGTACCAGACCAGAAAGCAGGCTTCACCACTTGGGCCTGGGAGGTAATTCACCTTAGCTGTACCTTAATAATGCTGCAAAGAAGTGTGTTTAAGTTCAAGATTTCTTTCCAGTTGCACCAAATGTTTGTGGTACACAGTTCTAATAGGGGGTAACTCAAGACATCCACAGAGGTTTTGGAATAGAGGAGGTTCCTTCCTCCCTGTCTAACTTCAACATTCAATATGTTTAAAAATGTCTTGAGCTATTATTTTACAATGTGAGGATATAGAGGCAGTTTCATTTTATATAACAGTCTCAGAAATATTCCAAGTAGGTGCTATGGTAATAGAATACTGTGGTAAAAGGGCAATCACAGTATAATCCCATCAGTGGTGTTTTTATTATATCTGTTTAAAATAAGACTCTTGAAACTTATTGTAGCAGTATGTTGTTCACAGTACTGGCATATTTCTGAATTCATGAGGTACACAGTTTCTTGAAATGTTAGATTCTCTCCTCTCCTATGTAAATAGCTCTAGTGGATGACCCAAGCCAGAAGCTAAGCATCCACACAGACACTCAGTCAATTCCTCTGGGAGGAACAGGGAATGAATAAGAAAAGCAAAAGTGAGAACACTTGTTGGTTGAGATAAAAAGTTTAGTTAGTGATGGAAAAAGGAAAACAACAACGACCAAAAAAAAAAAAAAAAAAAAAAAAAAACAGCTAATGTCTGAATAATGACTACTTTGGAAGATCAAATTCCCAGTTCTCATTGCTGAGCACTGATGTTCTATGGTACCAAAATTCTGTTTAGGCAGCTCAGGTCAGATGTTATGCCTGTTTCCTCTCCAAACATCTTTCGTGTCCCCAGCCTACTTGCTAGGGACACAGCGAGAAACAGAAGGCTTCAATGCTGTGCAAGCCCTATTCAGCAACAGCCAAAACAGTATCAATGCTGTGTGGGTCACAGATTCAAAACACAGCACCATACAGACTGCTACAGATAAAGTTAGAATCATTTATTTTCATTTAGGTTAGAAAAGACCTCTAAGATCAAGTCCAACCATTCACCTAACACTGCCAAGTGACACTACGTCCCTAAGCACCACATCTACACAGCTTTTGAAAACCTCCAGGGATGGTGACTCAAATACTTCCCTAGGCAGTATTTCATATATATATATATTTGATATATATATATATGTATATATGTGTATATATATATATATACATATATATTTCATATATATGAAATATATATATACATATATGAATATATACGTATATATATATATACGTATATATATATACGTATATATATATATATATATATATACGTATATATATATATACGTATATATACGTATATATATATATACGTATATGAAATATATATATACATATATATTTCATATACCTCACATATATGTGAGGTATTTCCAATACCTCACACCCCTTTCAGTGATTTTTTTTTCCCTAATATCCAACCTAAATCTCACCTGGCATAACTTGAGACCATTTCCTCTTGTCCTATTGCTTGCTGCCCGAGAGAAGAGATAGACCCCCTACCCCACTACAACCTCCTTTGAGGTAATTGTAGAAAGCAATAAGGTATCCCCTGAGCCTCTCTTTGTCCAGATTAAACAAACCCAGCTCCCTCAACTGATCCTCCTAAAACTTGTTCTCCAGACCTTCACCAACTTTGCTGCCCTTCTTTGGCCATGCTCCAGCTCCTCGATGTCCTTCTTGTAGTGAGGGGCACAAAACTTAACACAGTATTTGAGAAGCTCCAGAGCTCACTGCAGCAGACACATGGGCAATGTGAAAGACAAAGGAATCTCTCTGTAATTTAGGTAGAGGTAAAAATTAAAGAGTTAAAAACATACAAATTGTGGAAAGTAATATATTTCATTGGATTCAAAAGAAAGAGAGAGAAAGAAGAGAAAGAGAAAGAGAGAAAGAGAGAGAGAGAGAGAGAGAAAGAAAGAAAGAAAAAAAGAAAGAAAGAAAGAAAGAAAGAAAGAAAGAAAGAAAGAAAGAAAGAAAGAAAGAAAGAAAGAAAGAAAGAACGATTTTTTAATCAGAGACTTTCTAAGTTTGAAAAAATAGAGATAAATGTGTTTTTGAATAGATTTTCCAAGTTTAGCAAAAGATTGATCCATGCAAAACAGATGTATACGTTACAAATAGCTAAAGAAACTGAGATAGATCTAATATTCAGTTTCTATATAATTACATTCAAATAAGAGTGGAAAGAAATTGTCCAACAAATTGACTGAGGTTAGTTAACAAGAAGGGGTGTTGAGGAAGGAAATGAATGTGTAGCTCCTCAAAGATCACTATTAGCATTCACATTGCATATTTTCATTAACAGCTTTTTCACAAAAAATAGCCATATGCTGATGCCACTGTTGGGAAGTATCAATAGCAAAGAAGAATTGGGATATCATACTGAAAGACCTGGATGGCTTTCAAGACTATAATATTGCGAATTGTATTCAACTAATAAATAAACAAAAATCAACTGAAGTGACACAGGAGCATAGGGAGCAATGCACACCCACTTGATCACAAAGCTTCCCACTCGTTAACCTGCCAGAGTGACAAAACAATGAAAACAAAGAATGCTATCCTGGAACAAAAAAGGGCAAGGATGCACTTGTGAATACTACTGAGACATCTCTGGGAATTGGTCACCCATCTTCAAGAATGTTTTGTGGAGGGTGGGGCAAACATAGCAAGAACTAACTGTACAACCAGGAAAGAGAAGAGGCCCTCACAGTGAGTAGCCATGTAATCTAAGCAAGAGACCTAGGAAGTGATATGCTTCATACTATAAGAAGGATGATTACCTCAGAAAGGGAAGATCTTTCTAAACTAAGAAAACATGTTGCCTCATACAAAAATGATCCTGCCACGGCAGTTATTCTCTGATCCAGAAAGTTTCCCTGCCTGGTGGAGGACTAATTCTGCATCATCCTATAAGAGAAATACATACAATATGCAAGAGAGTATTGATACAGAATTTTTATTTTATTGCTATCTGTGAGCTAAAAATAGATATACATGTAAAATCAATGTTTTGTCTTCTTTTTTTGGTCTCTTTACCAGTGCTATACTCAGTCTAAGTGATGAACCAGGGCCACAGATCATTTTCATAAGACCATTGGCTGAAAAGCGTAGCTTATCATCTTAAAATTAATAAACTGGTGACTGCAAAGTAGGGATTGTCTTTTTCTGGAATATGCATTATTTTTATATAAGTATTTTTATATATATTCAGTCCAAAATTAGTGAAAGTGTGGCTCTTCATCACCACAGTTCATTTAGGAAGCTTTCTCCATCTGTACAATCTTTGTCACACAAATATACAATCTTCATATTTAAAATTTGTTTTTATGAGAACAAGCTTCCTTGCATAACAAGTAAATAAGCAAAAGCAGACGTTAGAAATTTAATAGAACCATATTTTTATGAATACTTTTCTCAGTCCATGACAGGATTTTGATTAGTTTTTTGTTTTTTGGTTTTTTGTTTTGTTTGTTTGTTTTTTGTTTTTTTCTTCACTTTGCTGTGATCATCTGCACTGTTATTGCTGGGCTTTTTACTTCCTTGTAACAAATGTCTGGAATATTTTATCCAGGCAAACATGCGTATTCATGTATGAATTAGTCTATTTGCATGTGAATCAACATATTTATACACAAACATATTTTCTCCTGCTGAAAGTGTTTGCCCAGCTGATCTGTATATGTGTTTGGTAGAAAATCGAATGTAAAAATAAAATCAAATGTAAAGTCTTCTAGGCAGACAATAAATCTAGCATATATACTTCTTTTCTTTCCAGACAGGCAAAACAACTTTCCTTTTTTTTTTTCTTTGAAATAAACCATCCGAAGGCTACACACATAGTGAGATTCTTTTTTTATCCTTCTCTACTATAGGCATGAATTCTGCAAGAGCTCAATATTCAAAATTCCAGCTAAAGCCATAAAAAACTGCAGGTGCTCAGTTCTCTTTAAAAACTGACCTTCTGAAGAATCACTCATAAAAATTTACATGCCTTTCTCCTAGCATTTGCAAAGCTAACATCACCTATTTGTCGTTACTGCCATACCACAACATCATACAAATGCTGCTTCTCCAATTCTGTTAGCCAAGGTTTGGCTGTAAGTATCTCTTCCAGTATAAGTCTGTCTTTCTTCTCTGGCCTCTTGAGAGACTAAGAGAACCAACATTTCATTTTTATAAATACTGTCAAAATAATTGTTTGTGATGATTTTTACATTTATTGTGTCTCTGTTAAGCAATAATTATTATGTAGGTCTATTTTTTTTCTTATTGTTTAGGTAATTCAGTTTAAAGCTTTCCCTGATAGAAACTGTTCTTTAATAAAATGCTACCTTGGTTAATTTGTAGCAATATTCATTATTTCCAGGATCACAAATTTTATTCATAACTCAGTATAATATGTAGTGTGTTGTTTAAGTCTGTGGTTTAAAAATACACAAATAACCATACAAACAGCTTACACTGCTTGCTGGTCTAGTGTCTCACATCTGAAACTGGTTAGTAGCTGAAGACTAGGTAAGAATTTAAAAATATATAACACACATAATGAATAACAATTCATTGATTTACTCATCCAGTTTACAACGGTATTTCTGATTGCACCAGTAGCAATCTTACATCATAGCAACTTGAAAATAGCAAAGGAAATCAGGGACACTAAACAAATAGGAAGCTAGGGAGGTTCAAAAGTGATGCAGTAAGTCCTAAGATGAGACAAGATACTCACAGGTAAAGGTTAGACAATCCACTGAGAGAAAATAAATAAATAAATAAATAAAATGCCAGATAAATAAATGACTATATTATACACACACACACAAAAAAGGGGGGGGGGGGGAGGGGAGGAGAAGGGGAGGGAAGGAACTTCCAAAAAACTTTCTGGGCTAAATAGCCTCATGAAACCAGCTCTGATTTGTAAACACTAGCCATTCAGCCATTCAGCAATAACAGGCAAGAAAAAGATGCATATAATTCAGTACATTGTTAACTGAAGGAAATATAAAAATGTAAGCTTTCGTTTAAAAAACTTTGATCCATGTTTTAGCTACACCTATTTTCCAGCTTTTCAAGTCCAAGTTAGAAAAATGCCACATATATTCGGTTAGTCTACTATATTTCTAAGGTCAACCTGGAAACTGGAGAAATAGCGGCTTTTACTTCATTTTACAGTATACTAAGAGTCTTTGGGAGAATTAAAACAAAAAATGCAAGTAAGAAAGAAAGAATAAAAGTTTAACTTAATATATCCATTGTCTATCTGTCTATTGGTTATCTGTATAATGATAACCAATTACTTTAAAAAATATATATAAATATATATATGTCCAATTCCTATACCTCTGGTCAGCCTCATAACTTCATTCCCTACAGGAAAATGACAGAGCCACCCCAGTACCCTGCAACCTGGTATAAATGGCAAACCTTTTTACACATTGCCCAATATTAGGAAGCCAGTGGTAATGGAGGGTGGGACTGACATATATTTATGCAGTGTTCAGTCAACTCAGTGGCCCTGATTGATGTTTACATGACATTTATAACATTTTGCAGAGTAACGGGCTTTAACATATATACTTCTGTGACCACAGTAAGGACTTTTGTGTAAATGAAAGTCAGTTGATCTGAGCCTCTCTAGAAGGCACAAAGGTACATTGGATCAAGAAAATAAGTCTTATTAACCAGAAATACTAAATGTACTCTTCTTCTAAGCATTACAATTACACAACATTAATCATGATCTTCTTCCTAAGAAAACACGAAAAAAATAAAAAAAAAAAAAGGTGTGTGCTTTGCCTTTTGCACATTGTTCAAATCTGGTTTTATAGTGGCAATTTCTCAATACTTCCGTAACTGAGCAGGACAACACAGATCTTGTGTTCCCTTATATGGCTGACTGGCAGACTGTAGCTTGCTTATTGCTTACTCACTCATAGTCATTTCGTAGAGGGAAAAAAAAAATCCTTATTCCTTTCAGTTTTTGCAGTCCTAGAGAAAAACAAAATGTGTAACAACATGATGTATTTGGCCTTCTTCCGTTAAAGTTAAATATAGCCTTTTCAATTTTCATTTCCGACAGAAGATACGTGACAAATGACATAGTAATTTTCTTATTCCTTCATGTTCATAAAACATTGATAATATGATTTTTACCTTCCCTTTGTTCTCAATTAAATGAAATGTTCCAATACAATTAATGTGTTCTTGCAATTTAGTTTTTCTGTAGAGGCTTCTCTTGTCTCTGATTAACAGCATTTTCTATCCATTCTGAGCACCCCCAACTGCTATTCAGAATGTTTCATTATGCCTGGCAGCTATCAATACAATTGTGAACCAATATCATTTTAATTGTTTCACTAATAACTTGTTTTAAATGATTCAACAGTCATCAGGAAAGATAAGTGCTCTTGTACCCTGCAGGCTTGTAGGGATGATGGTATGAGGCAATGTAACAGAGTGCTGTATCAGAATAATGAAACCGTATGCACAAGATAATGACAAAGCACTTGCATTGCTGTAAAGATAAATGAAAACAGTAGATCTTCTTTTCACTGTAATATAACATCCATTCCTATCTCCCATTTCAATCATTAGACTTTCCAAACAGATTACTGCACAAATACACATATGCAACATGTCCCACAATAATAACTGCACGCTCCCATCTATCCAGGCAGATGGTGAATGATGGAGTTAACGAGCTTTACAAATGCTCTTGTTAATTAACAAAAATTGTTACTTTCTCATTTGAGGGGGGCTTATAAATTAGACTTAATTACACTAGATAATTGCAACTGCCAGCTACTGTGCAGCTCGCTCATGTTCTGTTCTTTCAATGGCAAATCAACAATTGCAACCCTTGCCTATTTGTGTAGATGAATTTAATAAGCAAACAGCCCTTTTATGTTAATGGTTTACTGGCATTCATGGGTTTGGCAGGAGAAATGTGCTGGGGGAGGGTTTGCTAATGGCAGCACATAATCATATTAATTAAAATATAACTGCCATTTAAAGATTTGTAGTGTAGAATTAGAGCATGTTGGGAACTGAGAAAATCAAGCTAGAGTGCATATTAGCACCATTACTCTGTGCTCCCTGCACAGCAGTCAGCAACCTCATGTGTCATAAATGTAATTTATGAGTGCTGTTTTCTTTGAAATATATGTTTTTAGTTCACTCATTAGAATGTAAAAATTTGCAATGTCTGCTTCAGAAGGTTCAAAATAAATTCACTTAGAGCTGGGACCCATGATCTGGTTTTAACAAATCCCTCAACAATGATTTTTTTTTATTACTTGTATAATTTCTTATAGTAAAACCAAGTATCCAGTCCTTTGAAGATAGATTCCATGCTTTATTGCAAATGTAAGTCACACTATCACTATAAATTCTGTGTTATTAGGCATTTTATAATACAGTATCATTTTATGGAGTCCCTAATAAATATAGCCCTTTTTTTGATTTGGGTTTGGAAAAAATGGTGCAAAAAATTTACCACTTTATATTGTTCACATGTAGAAAGGTAATGTCAAAAAGCTTTTGAAAGTGTTTTGTTTTGTTTTGTTTCTATTTTTCTTGATCCCCTCATCAATTTACAAGCATATTTTTATCTAAATCTGTTCTACTTATAGAGCTTCCACAAAAATGCTGAGATATATTTTCTGCACAACATAGTTACCAATTTGCTGGGATACATGAGAAAGCAACTTGGCCACAAAGTCCTTCTGAGAGAAAATGATCCCTGGAATTACAGGCAACTGACTGACAGCAGGCAAAAAATTGCAATCAAATGAATCCTGCAGTTTCTAACAGCACAGAGGCAACATGGTATATTATTTACATACACATACGTATATGTATGCATACATGTACTGCAGCATGTGACACAAGTATTTAGTATATATGTACATATATATGTTTTGTACATATGCACATATATATTTTTGTACACAAAACATTTGTATTACATTATTTTCAGCAACATATCACAGTTTAAAATCAATTTATATTTTGATCAATGTTATTACATTGGCTTTTCATATTGCAGAACAAGAAAAGAACTGAAATCACAAATATGGCATGATGGTAAACTCATAGTTGTCTGTTAATATATATTTCTTTTATTATTTTATTTATTTTATTTTATTTTATTTTATTTTATTTTATTATTTTATTTTATTTTATTTTATTTTATTTTATTTTATTTTATTTTATTTTAATTTATTTTATTTTATTTTATTTTATTTTATTTCATATTTTATCCATAAAATGCAAATCTGAAAAGCAGTGTGCCAAAGAATAAACCCCAGTCCTGCCGGAGCCAAAGAAAGAATCTGATCATCTTGTGAGGGTGCCTTATCTCACAAGTTAGGGAAATTCTCCACAAAATGGCAGTGTTGTGGTACCCACAGGATTTTCGGCCTTACAGGCTGACAGCACAGAATTGGAAGTGGCATTTCTGTCTCTTATTATTCCAAAAAGAATTGTCACTGGGGAATATTTCAGCATCCAGCAATCAGGGACTTCTGATTCTTCAGCTGTTATGAGAAATATTGCTGTCTCTTCACAGATGACATTAGGTGGAATAATTTCATTTTCAGCCCACCCCAAAAAATATGCACCCTAATATCTGTATCTTATCTGATGTAATTGACATGACTGTAATGGTTGTTTATAAGACTGACTCTAGATCTGACAATATATTACAATGTTTTGATATTATCACTGTGTATTATCATACAGGCATGATGGACAATCACTGACAGATATTTGAGCAATTACAGCATATTTTATTGACAATTCTACACTGTGAGTATACATTAATTATGGTAGAGACTATATCATACCAGAGAAAATGATACTATTCAGAACACAGCTGAAATAAAATCTTTATAAGCTAATATACTGAAGTGCAATAGTTATGGGGAAACTAGAAGTCTGCTTTTCTTTGTTCCTAGTTATTCTTCTCTTGTGGTGACCATAAAAAGGACTACAATTCTTACTGTCTGCTACAAGTTCCTCTGTAAACTGAGGTGTTTTCTCTATGTGGTCTATGCGTCAACAGGGCCCTTGTTGATGAAGTTATCTGTGGGAGAGAGGAAAGGTCAGGTCTAGATGTGGTGCCTGAAGCATCATCAATAAGAATCTCCCAACCCCCATCCACTTTGTGTGGATTTGGATCTTAGCTGACCAGGACCTTCTACTTTCTCTGTTACTGTAATGATCTCCCCAGCAGTTGCTAAGGAAAGTTTTGAATCTGATGATTTCTATTCCATATGACTTTTTGATAACAAAGGACCTGATTTAATATCCAGTGAATATAATACAGGTGAGAGGCATCTCAGAAAATCAGAAAAAGCTTTGAATAGCTGACAGAATCAGTTCCTAAAGTTTCAGCAAAGAATTTCCCACTAGAAGAATTGAAGATAAGCCAACTTATTCTTATTTTCTTCTCATATAGACTTTTGCAAAAAATAATAACTAGTCAAATTGAGTTTATGTACAGAAGGTCTTTATTGAAGAGCTAGGGCATTAAAAAGGAGAAAAGTGCAGAATGTGGAGGGAAAAAAGCACATGCTCAGACGCAGAGCCACACACATCATCCAGTCACACTGCTCACAGTGGCAATGAGTGATTAGCCAGAATGTCTACTAAAGATCTGAGGTTAAGGATGAAGCACTGGGGGAGCAGAGGAGTGGGCTGGGAGTTAGCAGGGTCTTCGATGAACTAGGGAGAGCTCAAGGCAGGGAGTAGAGGCCCTGCTCTGCAGCCAAGCTGTTATTTTCTTGTTTAGCTATTTCTTTTTTCTCCATCAAGCTTCCCAGTTTTTCCCATCTACCAAGACTGCGCTTCTCCAGCAGACAGTAGCTAGCGCTCAGTGAGGTGTGTTTATAGCTTCAGGCCTCTTTATAAAATCTGCAACCATTTTCTCAAGGCCTTCACTGTTATCCCACACTTTAACACCAAGAGACACCTGGCACCAAGCTCTAGTTCACACAGCATGTTCTCATTAGAAGTTGATAACAAGCCTAATAGGGTCTTCCATAGTTAGAATAAGGTAGATTTAGTAGAAGGCCTGTGGGTTGACGCTGACAATGATAACACTGCTTTTACTGGACCTTAGAGCAGGATATAGTTGTTTCATGTGTGTTTTTGTTTTTCTAAAAAATAACACACTAGCTGGTAAATTCACTCACACTGTAAAAATGCAAGATTCCTAGACAGACAACCAAGCACTTCCTCCCTCACACCACTGAGGTTCCACCTGAGTTTGCATCACTGCAGCAGGCCAGCTGACTCCAGAAGACTGGTTGTACTTTAGCTAATCCCTCCAAGCTACTCTGCACTGACATGCACAGAAACCTCAAGTAATAACCAAATAGTCTTCCACACCAGTTAGTAAATAATCATGTCATAGAATCATAAAATGGCTTGGGTTGGAAAGGACCTTAAACATTATCTAAAGATATTATCTATCCAGTTCCAATCCCCTGCCATGGGCAGGGATGCCACCCACTAGATCAGGTTGCCCAAAGACCCATCCAACCTAGCCTTAAATACTTCCAGGGATGGGGCATCCACAACTTCTCTGGGCATCTTATTCCAGTGTTTCACCACCCTCTGAGTGAAGAATTTCCTCCCAACATCTAATGTAAATCTCCCCTCTTTTAATTTAAAACCATTCCCGCTTTTCCTATCACTACTTGCCCATGTAAAAGGTCACTCTCCATCTTTTATCAGCTACCTTTAAATACTAAAAGGCTGCAACAAGGTCTTCCTGAAGCCTTCTCTTCAGGCTGATCATAGAATCATATCATAGAATCATAGAATGGCTTGGGTTGGAAGGGACATCAACGATCACCTAGTTTTAACCCCCCTGCCATTGGCAGGGACACCACCCACTAGATTGGGATGCTCAGGGCCTCATCTAACCTGGTCTTGAACACCTCTAGGGATGGGCCATCCACAGCCTCTCTGAGCAACATGTGCCTGTGCCTCACCACCTTCTGAGTGAAGATTTTCCTAACCTCTAATCTACCCTCTTTCAGTTAAAAACCATTCCCCCTCATTCTGTCAATATCAGACTGAGCAAAGAGTCAGTCTCCATCTTTTTTATAAGTCTCCTTCGAGTACTGAAAGGTTGCAATGAGGTCACCCCATAGCCTTCTCCACAATGAAAATCCCCAGCTTTCTCAGCCTTTCTTCATAGGAAAGGTGCTCCAGCCCCTTGATCATCTTTGTGGCCCTCCTCTGGACCCACTCTAACAGCCCCACATCCTTCTTGTGCTGGGGGCTCCAGACCTGGATGCAGTACTCCAAGTGGGGCCTCAAAAGGACAGAGTAGAGGGGTACAATCACCTCCCTTGACCTGTTGGCCACTCCTCTTCTAATGCAGCCCAGGATGCAATTGGCCTGGGCTGCATTAGAAGAGGTGAACTTCTAATCAGAATTTCATCAGAACTCCCAGGTCCTTCTCTGCAGGGCTGTGCTCAATAAGTTCTTCACCCAATCTGTACTCCTGTCTGGGATTGCCCTAGCTCAGGTGCATCACCCTGCACTTAGACTTATTGAACCTCATTAAGTTCATGTGGGCCCACTTTTCAACCTTGTCCAGGTCCCTTTAGACAGCATCCCTTCCTCCTGTTGTTTTGACTGCACCACTCAGCAAACCTGTCATACGTAAACTTGTTGAGGGTGCACTCTATCCCACTGTCTATGTCATTGATAAAGATATTAAACAGCATTAGTCCCAAGATGGACACATGTGGGACACCACTCACCAAAGGATAATTCAGGATATCATTTTCTACTGGTCATCTTTGACTTCCTAATTCTCTAATAAAATGACAAAAAAAAAAAAAAAAAAAAAAAAAAAAAAAAAAAAGCAGTGATTACAAGGGAATAATTTCAGATTTGCAAGCTTGCTTTTACTTCACTACACTTTTCTCATTGGGAGAGGTGATCTTTTGCTTTAACTGCCTTTAAAGACAAGGCCCTTAGAGTTGTACTGGCCAATAACAATTGCAAAAAGCTTCCACTAAAGAAACCAAAACCCAATTATCCACTCTATGAATCAACAGCAAAAATAATGCAGAAGTCCTTTAATCAACAGATCTCCAGACAGAAAAGGTTTCCTAGACAACCTTACAATGATGCTGGTAGTTATAGTGGCAGCATTCCTAAAGATCATCTTGGAATAATCAAATGTCGGCAAGAAGGCAAGAACAACACCTAACAATTTCCCTAAATCCCTCCTCAGCTATAGGTCTTGTGCAGATGATTTCCAGACGAGCATATGTAACTGGACCCACCCAAGGTTACATGATGGACAAAGAAAACACAAGATCTAAATAAATGAAAAAGATATTTTGAGATCAAGCTATTGTCTCTTGCAATCAAATATCAGAAAATAAAATCTGCAAACAATAAAATGGATTAACAATAAAGACTTCTGATCAGTGGCTAATTAACACCAAATTTCAGAGCATACTCAATGCAAATACGAATTAATGAAGATGGAAAGAATATTATGCAATAAATGTTTATATTAATGTAACTGTGTATTTATAAATGTAATTGTGTTTCACACTCAATCACTTTTAGTGCAGGCCACAAAAGTTTTCTTCTGCTCTGCATTGACGAAATGTGAGAAATAAACAGAGTAAACTTTTCTTGAAGTTGCGCTTTCTTTCCAGACATCTGTATGAATATTTATGCTATGGTTACTGATGTTAAAGCTCTTCTTCTTACATAAGAGTTCCCTGACAGTGAATAAATCTAGGGGTTTGGTGGGGCTTCATTTCATTTAATTAGAGGGAAAAAAATCTACTATTTACCTTTTCTTTTTTCTTTTTTTTCTTTTTTTTTTTTTTTCTGTAGCATTTACCCAGTGTTATTCATGGAGAGTGTTCCAGTTGAGTGTCTTTTTAAAACTCTACTTTATGTTTCATTTTTCAAGAATAAACCATTTCTACATGGACAAAACCGGACTTTTTAAAACGAAGAAGTAGCACTTCTGCATTGATAACCGTTTATGAGTAGTTATTGTACAAATCAAGAAATATCTAAACAGACATTCATTAGTGACCTGCCTCAGTTGTGATACATAACAAATAAATGAATGTTGGTATGATTTCTACCCATATGCTTAATACAGTTTATTGTATATTTTTGTTCCATTTTTTTTCAAAGATTATGTTATAGTGAATCTTGTGAGAGATGAGCAGAGCTGACTATAGGTACACACACCTTTCCTTGTCTTTTTCCTTATTTCTTGCCTCATGGTGTATCTTCAAGCTCTGTCCGCTCTAATAGGTCAAAATGGCCAATGGTGCAGTGGATTTTCATTGTCTGGTTGATAAGTTATATTCTTAAATCCACGCATCTTATTGTATAGACTTAATCACTAAAAAGCAGGTTTGCAAATATGACATTAAAGCAGCACTTGGTTTTATTTGGAGTGCATGGCGCTATGAAGAGTTAGTTTAGCTGGTGATGACTGCTGTGTACACATCTGTAACAACTGTTAAGTTTGAACATACTCATCCCTAATCCCACAAACCACCTGAAAAGTGATTTCTGCTTTGAAAATACATTGTTCACCTCTCTTGTGAGACAAAAATTTAACAAAGCTTTCACACAAAATAGCAAACTGTTGTATCTCCCATGTTGCCCATATTTGCTTCCACACATGGTCATTAGATAGAAAATAGTGCAAAGCAAATGTGCTGTTCAGAGATTTGACACTTATACAAAGTCAAAACAACAAGCTGGAGAACATCTCAAGCACTCCCACCTGCTCACCTGTACATGACAGGCAGTATATATCCATCTGAATTATTCTGGTAAATTTGACCTAAGTCTTTTCATAGAAACTTACTAAAATCACCCACGGAAGAAAAATACAATAGGTGTTGTAAAAGCCTCTCTCTGGGACACCCCCAGTGTCTAATACCTCTGTTAAGCAGTGGCAAATGATATTACACTGAAAGGTTCATTCTCATTTCCTATTCCTTCACAGTGTATCTATATCTATCAGCAACAGGAACTGAGTGAAATGGAATAGCTGTGTCTTGATGACTTGCCTATGGTGTTCTGATTGAAATGCTTAGTAAGTTTTTTAGAAGGAATTTCATCTTAGTTTTCCTATTCCTGCCTGGCACTTTGCCCACTGTACCACTGGGTACTGCAGAAAATTCAAATCGAATCTAAAAGCTGGCATTGTGACCGAAAAGTTTTAGATTAAATGAAAGATGCTGTTGAGCTGTTTATAATATATAGATAATGGTTTATTTCTCTGTAGAAGGCTATAGAGAATAAATCAGTATCCCTTATTCATTCATGTCAGTTAAAGTAGTTCACATCAGGGCTGGCTAGGGCATGAAATTTCCTTGTGATAAAATTACATTGTCAACAATGAACATGAAATTCTGTTTTACAAGAAGAACTGAAACAGATAAGAGTTAAATTAGGAATCATAAATGTTTTCATTTTCATATTATTTATGCTCTTTATTAAAGGCAACTAAAATAATTGGGGATAACAGTAATTCAATGAAGCAAAAATGTGTTCTATTTTCCTATAACATCTGTAAAACTTCTGAGCTGTTAAGGATTTCTTTTTTGCAGAGCCATCTACTATCTCTAGCCACACAGATATGAAACATTTAGGAAGAAATGAAATCAGTTTTGTGATTCACCTGTTTCCTAATCAACTTGATGTCCATTTAAAAATAAATAAATAAATAAATAAAATAAAAGCAGGTATTGTAAATTTCCTGATTCCATTTTGATTTTCAAATATTGCTTCTTCTTGAAATCTCTAATCTGAATAAAAATTATGAAGATTGTAACTTCAGCAAAAAGACAAATAAGAATGGACAAAGCAAAGGTCTGTAAAGTAGTGAATGAATAATACAGACAGAATATACTGAGAATTTCTATTGTCTCTTTCTCTTAGCACAAGAAAAATGGTACATTCAGGAATACAGAAAGGCAGCAGATTCAAATCTGAGACAGCAAGAATCTTTTCTACACAGTGTACATAAGATGTTACCTAGCCCAAGATTGCAGCAAAATTTAAAGAGCGGTTGAATTTATATGGATAAGAAGATCTATAGTTATAATAAAGATTAAGTTTTAAAAAATCATGAAAAGACACAAAATTAAACACCTAATGACTTCAAAAAAAGTCTATATGCTAGACATTTTACCTAATAGTAACTGTTTTCACTTTCCTCAGAGGCATCTAGGGTTCCTGTCAGGCAGAAAGTTATACTAGATGAACTACAAGTCTTATCTAAAATGTTCTTGCAAACATTCTTCTACAACAACAACAACAAAATCTTTGTTGTAGCTACGAATTAGAAACTCCATGTAGGATATAATACAGTTTCCTGTTGTGAACATACACGAACATACAAAAAAGTTATTACATTTCTGCTCTTAAGTGTTGTATATGCATCACTTTTACATATTACTTTGTTTTATGGAACATCCCCCATCCCACTCTTGCTCACTGATAAGGAAGACTTTGCAATTCTCTCTCTAAAAGCTCAAATCTGCACCATTTGTTCTAAAAGGTCAAGTGGAAAGAGAGGCTGATAAAGAATTTCACATAATCCAGGCTAATATCCTGCTGGTTTCTCTCTCTCCACTCTCCACAGTCCACAGAAGTTGACTTCCTTCTTAGGCCCAACAAATACAGTTAACTTTTCTGACCAAACTAAGCCTGGAGTATTATATCTGGAGCCTATATATCAGTTACTTTGGCTAATTCTTCTAGGTTGGTGAGAGAAACCTGCTTAGATACCGTTGATGATCCAGCAGAGGCTAAAGAAACACAGAGTGTCTTTCTGTAAGCAGTGTGGCACTGACTTCTCTGGGAATTGGTCACAGAAGACAGTACTGTGTCTTATGACCTTCATGTTTATGACCTCATAATTTTGTGACCTCCTTCTTATTTTTAAAAATCTACAGTAAAAGACCAGTTTTTACAATAACATTTTCCTTTTAATTCTGATAACAAATTTTGTACATAAGAGAATAAAGAAATAATAATAATAAAATCAGAAAAAAATAACTCCCTTTGTTAAATATTTTCCATTCAAGAACTTCAGAGAATGAATTGCCTTACATAATCTTTAGTAGTTAACACTAATACTTACACAGTGTGTTCAGAGACATCTCTAAAACTGACTAAGTACTCAATGCACTCCACTGCTAAAAGGGTTTGCTGCATTTGCATCGAGGTGAGTCTGTGAGTAACTACTCAGTCCACTCCACTTCTGAAATGGCTTGTTGATTTCATGTCAAGAGAAGTCTGGAGGCAACAAACAATCAACAAAAAAAAATTAACATTATTCATGCCACTAAAAATATTATTAGTATTGTCAGGAGAAAAATATTTCAAAACACAAACCTATTGAGTCTTTCAGTCTTTGTTTCCATTAGACAATAATTTGAAAAATTGGAGGTTGGAATTTTTTTCATTTACTGCCCATTGCCATTTGTTTGCATTGTTTGTTGGTTAGGCACCAGACAGCACTAGTAATAATGCCTAAATCAAATCATTTGAGATGTGAAAGTCTAGTAAAGGCAGACCTCAGGTGTATACCTCAGCTTCTGCAATATCCCACAGGAAGCATACCTGAGTGCAGCTATAGCTGGTAGGTATCTACTTCAAAATAAGAGCAAAATCAATGGATTAGGGAAAAAAAAGAAAAAAAGACAAAAAAAAAAAAAAAAAAAAAAGCTGTGTTATCCTTTCAAGCACAAAAGGCACAGACTTATGGAGCAATTAAAAAGCTGAAAAAAATGAGGTGTCTTGGCAGACTTAACTTGAACAAATGAATTTACATTTGGGATTACACAACCACATTGTATGCTTTTATGGAAACATACTAGTTAACATAACAGCTGCCACATCACATGGGATTTATGTTGTCGAAAGACCCTTCTAAAAGTAGTTCAAATTAACAATATGCCCAAGAACATTTAGTACATAAACTGACCCATTTTCTCAGGTTTTAAAGTGTGTTTTTTAACAGTTATGCCCTGATTTCCTTTGACTTAAAATGAATTGTTCTGAAAAAGATGAAGAAGGGTAAAAGGCTTGGCTTTGGGATCAGGGCCAAAGGACACTGATGAATACATGAGATGATGAGAAACAGAACAAACTGCCACAGAAAGAATTGGAAATAAGATACAGTCAAACGAGGCGAGTGAGAAGAAAGTCATTTGAGCTGAAGCAAAGAAAGATATGTAGATTCTTTGGAACAGGCCCCACTCCACAACACTGTTGATCACTGTAAGGAAGTGATTTGATGACATCTTTTTCTTTTCATGTATGTGTAACTTTTAGTGAGATTACCCTTGGCTGAAGAAACTGAAGAGTTCTAAGACACTTCATCACTGCACATTCCTGGCCATGTCCAGATTTCTTAGTGGCAGGAACATTTCCATTGCCTTACATGTCTTCAGTTTTGCCAGACTTCATGTAAGAAGGATATATTAAAGACTGATGGAAAATTCTTCGATGATACAATAAATTCTGTCCCTATAAACGACAAAAAAAAATCTAATGAAAGACCCCACAGTCAAAACATACCCTCAAAATAAGTGAACTAAGATTGGGGGTGGGAGACTTTTTTGTGTAAATTATTCATTTGCTTAAAGATTCATCTTTATAGCAACCTGAACAGTTTGTGAATTCTGCTTAGAATCAAGGACTAGTTTCAGATGGGACAATACTGACAAAACATTTCAGTAATCAATCATTTATAATTTTTCCCAAATCATTTACTGTGAAATTTCAAGGACACAATTTCTGGACAGGTTTAATGACTAAAGGAAAGCAATCATTTGCAATCATTAATTCTCTTCTCCATTTGGTGTCTCCCCACCCCCACCCCCACCCTCCTTTATTTTTTGTCTCCCCTACTCTAGTGACTTAATCTGTAGCCATATTCAAAGCTCTAATCTGCTTCTGGGGACTTGAAAATACACTATCTGCTGCTTTCTCATGATGAAGCTTTCTCCAATCAGGCATACAAGTGCTTGAGGAAGGTTATTTTCCATATTATTTGTTGGTGCTACTCCATCCTACATAAATCAGAATTGTTACTGATGCCTGCAGTAAATGCACGTAAGCTAGGAAAGGTGTTCAAATAGACAATACTTCTGTTATTTTCACCATTTTCTTCTTTGTCTTTTCTTAATAGTGCCAAGAAACAGAAAGTTCATTTCTGTTTTATGTATATTTCAGGTTTTAGCATCACAGTTTGGCCGTCAAATCAAAATCTCAACTCTTACCAAAAGTTTTGCCAAAGGTACAAAATGGTGACAAGATAGAGGCAACACCTCTTTTATAGATTTCTTTGCAACAGTTTGACCATTGTGCCTGTTGACGGTACATGAATTCTCCAAAACCCTGAGTCCACAGAAAAAATAGCCTTGACACAAGGCTGAAGGATAGGCAGCAGAATTGCAAAAGATGTGGAGATGCTAAGAAAACTGATAGTGTGTAACCTTAAAGCACGTGCATTTTTATCACAGTTCTCTATATCACCTCATATTTATTTTTCTTAATATAAAAGAGATTTCTCATTTCCTCAGTATTGTAGGTTTGGGCTTGAGCTTATTTTGTTTTATATATATTTGTATCTATGCCATATTGTGTAGGACTAGACATTTTATTTAAAATGTTTATGGCTACTTTAGCATTTCAGTACATGAGCTTCACTGATTATAGCTTTGACTATTAGCAATATTTTTTTTTTTATATCTTCTCTGACGAATAATGTCTTTCCGGTCTGACCTAAGTACATTTTACTACACAAGCATGGAATTTCATTTACTCCTGAGAATCCTGATGACTCATTAACAGGGATATATCCTTAGGTCTCATTAATGTAGTTCTTACTATAATTTGCAGACGATTAGATAAGTGTCTTTTTACTTCTCTGTCTTCCTTTACAGCACATGTAGTCTCACAGTGTGCCTGGAATGATTATAGCAGATAGATATTTTAAATTATTTTTCTTTTCTTTGGATTTAGTCTTTTTATGTGCATCTATTCTCCGTTTCATTTATTTTTTTTTCTTTTTAATTGTACATGGCTGGTTTTAAAGTGGGTAATCATTTCTCACTGTGGTGCCTCTAACTACTTTAGAAGGCTTTCTCTAATTCCTTTAATACTCAGAGAATCACAAACACTGCAGGATCCACTAAGGTTTTAACAGTACAGTGAGTCTACTTATAGAAATAGCTCAGAAACAATGCATTTTCTGTGCACCAAATAAAAATATGCATACCACTCCACTACCCCTGATTTTGAGAGCTGTTTCTGATTACTGATTGAAAATTCCCTCTGTTCTTCATTAAAGGCTGAGATTCTTTTAAAATGCTTATTTACGGTGGCAGTCCTAAGGGGCAGGCTATGTATTTAACTGCCTACAGCTTCAAATCTCTTTCAACATGAGGCCAACTCTGTGTTAGGTAACTTGTTGGGTGAGTGGTGCCACATTCCTGCTCTGCCTATGGGATAAAGTAGCCGCTGTACAACATGGCTCATTTGTTCCTAGACTATCATTAGCATTAATGAGCTTTGCATGTATACATCAAGAAGAGGAAAGGAGAATCATAGCTCCTTATACTCAATGTTTTGTTTTCAGGGGTCCTGTCTCTGGCTTAAGCTCATTCTTTGTGAGCCAAAGCCTGCATGCCTGTGAAAAGCTTGAGTAAACAGGCCATGTGCAGGGGATATACGGTGCACTGAGTGATGCAAAACACTCTCCCTCCCCCAGACTTAAATGTGTCACTGCAGCTTGTGTGATACAACAGCAGCTCCCTCCTGGGGAATGGGTATCTAATAATTTTTTCCTTGACCCTGTCCCTTTGTCAAACACAGCCCTTTCTTACAACCCCTATAAATCTGCTGTGGCGACATATGCCATCAAGAATGGTGAATGAGCAGCAGGGATCCCCCTTCATGACCTTTCTTTTACATGCCACTGCCCTCCCCAACTAGCTGAACCGTTGTATTTAGGACCCTCTGCCCTCACAGGGAAGGGTATAGTTGTTTTGGAAGAAGAAAGCGAAAACCAATGCATAAATAAGAGGTATTCACTTAGAAGGCTATCTAATAAACAGCTAGGTGAAAATCTGAAACACCAGGATACTAAAGTAACTGAGATCTGTTTCATAGCATGGGTTGCAAAGAGGATACAGTTAGAAATAGCATCCATATACTGCATTCTGCCCTGCCAAGGATAAACTCACCTTCTGTTACCTTGACCTCACAACTTTACCTTTCTGTGTCACTTGTGTCCTCACTGAAAAACAGAATAAAAACATTTGCAGTGTCATTAGCAGAAAATATCAGAGCACTGAAGTGCTACTAAATAGAAAGCTCAATTTCTGACTTCTAAATACAAACTAACTCTCAGTCTGAAGGGTTATTCAGACCCTACCCAGTGTCCTGTTCCTTCAGGCAATATACAAGTTCAGCATGACCACCTCTGAATTCATTTCCAGGCCCCTTTTTATAAGTACAATAATCTCATTGCTCCTGTTTGTTTGCAAATATGGTGAAACAAGGCAGTCCTGGAACAGGTCAGTCACCTGTGGGTCTGAAATTGCAGCACAGCAATACAGGCTGCAGTGTCTTATTTCTGTGAATCAGTACTTCAGTGGGCAACTTTTACCAGTTAAATATGCAATTTAAAAACAAAAAAATCTTTTGTCACCTGTAGTGAGAATTCCATGAGGTTGAAAATACCTTGCAAGTAATTTAAAGCAAGCTACTTATAACAAGCAAGGATATGGGTGTTTGTGTGAACTCCTTGAAGAACTGCATGGAGAAATAGATGGAACAGAGCAGGGAGAATAAATTCAGTAGCTGACACGTATAGCTCAGTTTGTGGAGGCCAGAACTACAGATAAATTCAACCATCTCCACAGTGTCTGGATGTCCTCAGTTCACCTGCTTCTGGTATAGTTTTATATCCTCAGTACCTGAAGGTTTAGCAAATAAGTGGAGAAAAGCTGGATCAATGAATGCATCAGGACAGACCTTTCTGTCACGGGGAACTGACAAAACGAATAAATTAATATATCCATCCAGTGTGTTTTAGATCCTAGAAATGGTTTCTGTTCTCATCATAATTTTCACCATAGTGTAGTTCTGGTAAAATTTAGAAACTGGTGATGTATGCAGCAGTTGTGGACTTGTCCAGATGCAGTTGCCTGACACGCTGCCTGTGACTGGCTGGTGTAAGCAAGCTGAGCAGCGTTGTATGTTGCCAGGTGAACATGCTCCTTCATGCTCTGGGCCAGCACTCTGACTGTGCTTCTTGAGGTGTTGTAAGGCTTGCAGTAGTCACCCAGAAAGGTGGGTCCCCCTTTGACAATGATTTTTGTATTGTCACTGCAGACACAGTTGTTCATTTTGCAGCTATTCGGAAGTGGTGCATAAAAAAACAAGTTTCAAATACTCTTTCAGTTTCATTCAGACTAAGCACTACTATGCACATATGTGATAGGCCTGGTAAGGGACCTGTCCATCAGGTGGCAGAATGGATTGTTTTCAATCTATTCCACTGGAGAAAGTCTGCTTTGTATTAATAATTAAACATGCAGCGCATCGAGGACTTTGACAAGAGTCTCCTACATCCTTGTCATAATAATCAAGCTACAGACTCAGCCAGAAACTCTGCCATTTTTAAATTCCTTCTGTAGGACATTTTCCAGTTTGTAGAAATAAATTACCGAGGCAGAGAAAAACTATCTGGATAGCCCACGACATTAGGGCACTCACAAGGGTTAATGGAAGAGCTGTGTTCAAGCTGTGCTCTAAATCTTACAGAATAAAAAATTAAGCCCAGATTTCCCAAATCCTCTGTGAGTACCTGCCTGCAGACTACCGACTTTCTAGCTTTGAGGAGAAATTCAACCAGAGACCCAGAAAACCCTTCAGATCCACCCTTCTGCCTGGATCAGGCACCTTTCTGTAAAAGTGACAACTCTGACAAGCCAGCATATTTATATTTGCAGAAAAAGAAAAAAAAAAAAAAGCATTTGACAAAAAAGCATTTGACAAAAAAAATTCTTGATCGCCTTAATTGAAAACTCTGGCCTGGGCTGTGAATCTCTCCTCTGGTATGCAATTATAATGGGTAGCACTCAACACAAAATCTAAACCAAAACCGAAAACACTCTGCGTCTTCTCAAGTTCTGCTGCTTGAATTAAATTATTAGAGCCTGCTGTAAAACAATAATGATTTCTACTGTCAGAAACAATGTTTCAAGCAGATGTGAACCACAGAAAGCATATGTGAAAAACGTGTGATCCACACACTAAGGTCACAGGAGCCATTTAGACGCCACATGTAAAATATGTGAAACACATGTTGAGGCATGATGCAAATTCACATTTTGTTTGTCCTTTGGCAAGTATCAAGAGCAAAGGCTAAAAGAACTAAAGCTCTCAAAGGCAAACTTTGTGCCTGTGAAACTTTCAATCTTTATAAAAGATTAACTTAAAAAAAAAAAATCCTGCAGGGCAGACTTCTTAACCCCTCAAATTATCCATTGCTAATGCTGCCTGATACGTCCTTAGTGATGGAAAATTCTTGTTACCCTCTTTCTTAATTCTTACCAAAGCAAAAGGTTAACAGATCTCTGCTGTCTTCTGTTACGCAGCTAATACTCGGGTAGTAATGCTGCTCTTACCCAGTGGGCTTGACCTGCTTTGTGTGAGTACTCATGGTGTGAAGCAGTAGAAAAATCTCACTGAAGGGAGCCTGAGATGTTCACAGACAGATTCTTGGTTGGTGGTGATGCTAATGCTGAGGGTTTGACTCTGAGTACAGCTTGTCTCGCCTAAATTCAGCCTCATCAGGGTTAGGCCTCAGCCAGCTATCTAGACCCCTTTACTGTTATTAGAGAGACATTTCCAAACTCCATGATAGGATGCAATGAATCCCCTCTAGAGAGGCTTTGTTGTCTATAAACAGGGGCCAAATAGCTAGTTAGGAGCTGAAGCTTAACTCCTAGATGGCCAAAGTAAGTTGGCAGCATGCTTTGGATGGAGAACTCCTACCTATAAGCCAACACCACCCTTCTCCTTCACACAATTGCAAAGAAACCCAGGCTTTGTTTCAAAGCAGGGAAGTTGGCAGTGGGCAAGTGTCCACATGGCACAGGATCTATTGGCAATATTTTCAGGAGTTTTCTGACACACCCTATCCTCACAATATAGAGGGCATTGCCAGTAGACTTGGAGCAACCAAGACCTGAGGAGATCTATGTGCAGAGTAAGGTCTGGCTTTTCATGTGCATTTTCTGTACTCTCTGTCCCTAGAAATTCTTTGCTGTGGGAAACTGAAAGGTCTCCACCCTCCTCATCTTCTCAGCCACTTTTTCATCGCCTCAGCAGCACCACATGTGAGCTTGATAAAGCCAGAATTCATGTAGCTGAGAAAAACAGGCTCTGTCTTGAAACTCCTCTTTATGCAATGACCCCAGTGGAATGATTCATGAGAATAAAGGTTTTTATATAGAAGAAAGTTCTACAGATTCTGGTCCATTCTTTCATTGAAACTTCTTAAATGAACAAAAAGGTAACTACAGCAGAAAGATGCTAAGGTGCTAATATGTGTGTTCCTTTTCTAAGTGAAGACAACAGCAAGTTCCCCTTTGACGTTAGTACAAGAAATATTCTGTTTCATGTAAAAATGCAGCATATTTACAAAGATTTTAAATTTCAGAATAACATTGATTTCATATACACTCACATGCATCCACTGCTGTATGTCAACTCTCCATTGCACATCTTATAAGCTGTACTTTGGGGAAAAATATATTTATTAAATGTTGATGGTCAAACAAATAATGTCCATAAAAAAACAATTATGAAGTCAATTTTATTTTTATAATTTTTAATACACATATCTGAGGTGCAGAGAGAAAAAATAACTAAGCCCTCTGCAGACCATTATAAGCTAGATAAGGATTTACAATACAAGATACAGCACCCATAATGCTTGAAAGATGATGTCATGTCTTAATTATGTTAGCATTTAGTGGATATACATCAGCTTCACATCTTCAGATATTCAGAATTTACTGTGCCCTTTCTTTGACCCTGAATTTTTTTTTAGACAACTGAAGTAGGGAGAACATATTCAAAGCAGATTTTCTTTTCTAACATTCACAAAGAGACTTCAGACAACAGGGGTTCAAGTGAGCTCTGGTTTTAGCTATTTTTTTTCCATCTCCACTGCTTGCTAAGAGTTTAGAATCACAAGGGGCTGATGATTTTCAGCTCCCCTCAAGGGTCTGATCCCACACCATCAAAAGGCTCGTTGTCATTGTTTTCTGTGGGTCTTGAGGGTTCTTAACCTGTGAAATATATATCCAGCATATGGAAGGGACAAATTTGGAGGACTGAAAGTTGAAGCTTTTTTTGGTCCCCGATGGCAATCCCGCTGACTTTGCAAGGCTATTTCATACACCCATACCATTTGCAGGTTAAACAACAATGTAATGCATACAGATTGCAGGTTTGTTCTTTTCTAGAAAAAAAAAAAAAGCTAGCTCCTTCAATCCTGCAGCATGCTGCAAATGCATATAAGCACATGCCTACTTGCAGCCATGACAGAACTAGCATTTTCCTTGCAAAGAAGAAATTTACACTTTAGTCACTTTAGCCAGGCATAAAAAAAGGTGCATTCTCTGAGATCACCTCATATAAAAAACTTTTGTTGTTGTTATTAAGACCAGAATTATATGAGAGAACAAGCATAGGAAGGACCCTTGCAACAATCATCAATATTTACTTTTAAGTCTTATTTTTTAAGAGCTTGGCTAAAAGCCCATTGAATTAGTCAACTCTTGCATTCAAGGAGATTAATGAAGTTTGGACAAGGGGCAAATGTATATGAACGTCTTCCAGCAATTATATTTTTTAGTTTTTGTTTAATAGAGACAGCTTTTCTTCCCAAAAATGCTACAAAATGACATATATAAAAATGAAACTACAGTAATCCATTGTTCTTAAGCTGCTTTTCCCATAGCTCTATCATGACTTGTCTATCAGACACATTCTCTGCCTTTGGATGAAATGTCAGTTAACATACATATCCACATACACACCCAATGTAGCTGCAGAAAATGTGCCTTTTAATTCCAGTGAATCTAAGCATCCCCTTTTTTAGGATTTTTCCCAGAAGAATTTGCCACAGCAAACCTCCACTGGCTTTTTTTGCAAGGATTAGCACCCACCTTCCACAGAAGACAAACAAAAACCTTGGGGGGGCAAGATTCTGTCTTCAAATGCCACAGATGCCACAAGATGGTGGAAGGTCAAAAGTTATTTTCTTGGCAGACGCTCTAGCTCTCTGCATGCCCCCTCCCCACTCCATCCACTTTCCATTAAGTTTTGCTGGGCAACAGCATATGCTTTAGATCCATGTCGCCCATTCCATTAGTCAATAGTGCTGCATAGACATGGAAAATGCAAATATGCATATAAAACAAACTGGAGTGAAGAAGGGGGAAAAAAAGAATATATCCATCTTGCAATTCTTTATCCCCTCCCTATAGACCCACCTCTGAGCTTGGATCTGAGAGACAAGAGTGCAAACAAATGTGCCTCCATTTTCTTTTTTTTTCTTATTTTTTAAGCATACTCTGTTCCAACTACAATTTTAATAAGGGTAGTCTTTGTGTATTTCCAAGTAGATTTGTTTTGTATCCATAGAGAAGAGGGAAAAAAAAAAAAAAAAAAAAAAAAAAAAGAATCCAAAGTGATTAACTCTGTGATAATGAAGTCCAGTTTTCTATGAAGCACACATCACGGAGTGAATTGCTGCTTGCTTTGATTTGTGCTTGAAATGTGAGACATACTGATTCCCAGATGGCTGTTTCATTGTGCAGAAAAGCAGAGAAACACATACATTTCAGTTAAGTTGCATATCTTTTCATTTATTCATGTAATTGTGATATATATTCCATATTCCAGAATGAACCAGATGGTGGAGGGAAGGCTTACAGTGCAGCCACATTCCCATTCAATAACCTTGGCTGTCTGCGGCAAACTCTTCGCTATGCCAGGTGTCAACATTTGGCTGCTAAGATTTTACTCTCTGGAACACACTGGGTGAAAGAATTCACAATCTCACATATTCCCTTCTTGATATGCATAGTAAATGCTCTGTCATGCTAATAAGAGCTGCAGGTATATATCAAGGGTGAAATGTGCACCCCTAATATCAGCAACATCTGATGTTGCCATGATAAGATTTCACCATGACACGTTGAAAAGCATTCCTAATAAATACAGCTTTGTGTAGGGAAGACTGCAAGTTACATTTTCAGCAAAGTTCATGGGAATTCAGCCTGCACTCCTGTCTAACAATAACGGGAGTGGTGTGTGTAATTCCACCCACAGAGCCGGATTAACTAAAAGGATTTATTTTCAAGCAGTGAAACTGCTAAATTCTGGTACCAGCAGCAGGACTGTCTGCCAGTATCCTGTAAGCCTTTATTTCCCTAAGGCCCATACCATATGACATGTTTGGATGATGTTTAAACCTTCCCCTTGTGTATGTTCATCTTGTGTATTTTTATTGTTCTTTTAATTATCTGCACATATATATTAATTCCAGAAAGTACAAACAGGCTCCACTGTCATTTCTCCACCACACTTTATATTATAACATCACTCATGAATGCTAGTTACAAGTTTCCAGGCAGACATGCGGTTGATCTAAATTTGTGGGACAACAACATTCAGATATCTGCTTTCAATTTGTGTGCATGTTTCTCCCTGTTATTTTCTTTTTATGGTAGTATTAATTGTTACCAGAAGTCTGTATGAAATGACTGAGGAACCGAATGCTGGAATGCAGCAGATCAGAAATGGCTGTGTCGCTTGCTGTTAAGTGAAATGCACACAGTTAGCTTATTAGCTAACCTGAGTATTCCCATGAATGACCAGTAATTTAAGTTTTGGATATGGAAGAAAAGTCAAGGATCTTGACCTACTGGCAAATTCAGATGCCCCATGTATTCACTTATCTGCTTGTACCTACGTATATACATATAATTTCCAGAAGTACAGTCTCTGGAGAACTGTATTTTTTGGAATTGCTGCACACAGATTACTAAGGACCAAATATTGTAGTAACAGAAAGAATGATCGGCTTTATCCACTTGGCTGGCTATCAAAATGTAACTGTTCTAGAAATGGCCCGATCCAGTATCCACTGAAGTCAGTGAGTCTTTCCATTGCATTCAGTGGGTACTGGTTTGGGCACTAACTGTAGCATGACAAGAAAAAAAGGATGAGGAATTGCAAGTGCTCATTACCCAGCATTGCCCAACTGTCTGATTCTGAAGAATGGATGTGGAGAATTGGGTCTATATCCAGCTGTCTGAAGGGCAACACATTTTCATAAGTGTTAATCTACAAGCAATCTACTAAAAAAATAATCCTGTGATTAAACGGGAGTGTAAATTAATACACAAGTGTGGAAAATAAACAGAGAAGTTTATCCCAAAATCTCTGTTCCCCCACTGTGCCACTGCCCCCCTTTTCGTATGGGTTCCAGAAGGTACAGGTTAGCTTAAGTTTTAATTCCAAGAAATTTTAAACAGGAGCGGGTCATCTGAAGTATAGGTTATGCAGTCTGAAATGCTCACTGCCTTCTTGAATATAAGCCTAAATCTCCCTCTGAGGTAACTGAAGGAATCCTGACTAAGGCCCAGGGCTGAGAAAGCCAAGGGTGAGCTGTGGTCAGCATTTCAAGCTGCAGCCCTGAAATGTGTTTCCCTTTCAGTGGGATTCTGTAGGCAAAACCACATCAAATGCAGGTAGCACACAAAACCAGGACTTCACACAGTGGCCTTTTTAGTGTTTCATCCTTCTGCCTGTTTGGATTACCCACCTGTCCCTTGCCCAGTTTAAGGTATATTATTTGGACATTTCTCACAACAGGAACTCAGCATCAAAATTTATCATTGCAGCATGCCATAAAATAGCTGTTGTATCAAGACCATTCGTCTCCCTGGAAAGGATACACAATATGAGAATGAAAAGTCACCTAATACCCCAATACAAATAGGAGACTATGTTGCCTGTATAACCACTACAGAGGGCATCTAGCTACAGGTCTTAAATCCTACCTCTCTGCAATGACTGTCAGGAGCAGCTAAAGAATGAACTTTAGCTAGGCAACCACATAAATGTCCAGTATTAGGTGGTAGAAATAAACCCTTCTGAGTATTTTTCTTCAACTGCATCATCCCAGAAGCACTTTCAGTCACTGGCCATATAAAAATTTTTGCCTAGGAATCAGAGTCATGTTGCTCTGGCTTGTGACAATGACTCCTTTGGCACATATCACAAATGTTTCCAGTTAGCATGGCTACGGTACCGGGTGCATGTTTGTGCTTTACCTCTCTAGATAATGAAGGTGGGCTGTGAATTTTGTCAGCATGCCCTCCTGATCCAATTCAGAGTGAGTGGAGATGCCAGCAGGCCAGGAAACCAATTAATGACTCAGCTTAAGCAGCTTCACAGGAAACTCGAGTTTTAAAAGGAAAACAGACTTTACCCTATTTCTAAGTAAGGGAAAGTGTAAATGCAGTAAAGACAATTGTAAAGTCAGTACCACAGATAAATTGCAGCAGTAGGTAGAAAGGATTATTCCCAATGGACACATTCAAAAGCAAGTCTTCTGTTTTACTTAGAACAGTGTTCATTTAGCACAGCTTTGGTCTGAGTATATCGCAACCTCAGATCACTGCATATCCTCTCATCATACCTATGCACAGAGTCTAAATGCTGCAAATATATGCATCCAGGACAGAGCTCAATCACTTTCTCTCTTAAATGACTGACAGCCTGATTGCATACAGGCAGCAGTCAGATAAAGCTCTGGTAAGGGGCCATATGTTGCTAGGAGACAGGGCCTAATGGCATGGGGAAGTATTTGTAGGGGAGGTGATGGAGCTGGGGATCAGGGGCAGAGAATATAAAAAGAGGAAGCCCATTTTGTTTTTATCTCTGAAACATAACCATTGCATAAAGGCCTTTCTTTCACTTCCATATGGCAGGAAGCTGCGTCTTCTCTGCAAGGGTTGCTGTTCCCCACGTTCAGACAGTCAAGGGAAAACTCATGGCACCAAAAGTTCACAGCCTATACGTAAGTAAGCAAGTAAATGCAGACTAAAGGAAGTGAAACAAGAATTGGCTAATTTATTTATTTATTAAAATATGCATAATAACCGTGGGTAGAAATTAAGACATATGCTCCACTTAACTTGAAACAAGAGGAGAGGAGAGGAGAGGAGAGGAGAGGAGAGGAGAGGAGAGGAGAGGAGAGGAGAGGAGAGGAGAGGAGAGGAGAGGAGAGGAGAGGAGAGGAGAGGAGAGGAGAGGAGAGGAGAGGAGAGGAGAGGAGAGGAGAGGAGAGGAGAGGAGAGGAGAGGAGAGGAGAGGAGAGGAGAGGAGAGGAGAGGAGAGGAGAGGAGAGGAGAGGAGAGGAGAGGAGAGGAGAGGAGAGGAGAGGAGAGGAGAAAAAAGAAAAGAAAAGAAAAGAAAAGAAAAGAAAAGAAAAGAAAAGAAAAGAAAAGAAAAGAAAAGAAAAGAAAAGAAAAGAAAAGAAAAGAAAAGAAAAGAAAAGAAAAGAAAAGAAAAGAAAAGAAAAGAAAAGAAAAGAAAAGAAAAGAAAAGAAAAGAAAAGAAAAGAAAAGAAAAGAAAAGAAAAGAAAAGAAAAGAAAAGAAAAAAGAAAAAAGAAAGAAGAACTGTGATGGATGAAGTGCTGAATTATCAATGAGTCATAAGACTCTCATGATTGAGGTGGAAGGAGTATTTGTGAAATGCAGATGTACGGTGATTGTTGTTTAATTATCATCATTACCATTTCAAAGAAGGGCAACAAAGTCCTGTGTAGGAAGTAACACAAAACAAGGAGAGCCATTACACAGAAAAGTAGAGGTGAAACAGAACATTCTGAGAATGAAATATAGATTGAATACCGCCCTCCTCCTCCCCCCCCCCCCCCTTTTTTTTTTTGAGGTGAGAATGGAGAAAAAGGAAATAGTTATCTCTTCTGGTTATATCTTTAAAAGGATCTGTGTTTCATTTTTATTAGAAATGTATAGATAAGAACCCTTTTAAAAAAAAAATAAAAATATTCAGTGCTAACAGTACTTAAAACTTAGCACTCCATCTGTGGCATTTTTCATTCTAAACAGAAAAATCAGCAATAATAATAATAAACTGCAATGCAGAAAATTGTACTTGTTAACCAGTCCATACATGTGTTTTTGACCAGTGAGCTTGGTTTGTGGATCACTTTAGATAGGGATGATGTAGCGTTTCTTTAAAAATGCAGGCAGCAAAATTTAGGAGAGCAAGAAAACTGTATCTGTCTAGATAATAAAACCAGGATCATATTACATGCCATGTGGAAGATAACTGTCTACATTCCAACCTAAGCCTCTGAAAGGAAAAAGACCTTTTATTTGTAAAAGTATGTTTGATAGAAGTACTGTAAAGCAAACATCAACAGAGGATCTTGTAGCTTGAAAAGAGGAATCATGAATATTAATTCAGGAAATCAACACAAGAGATGTACAGAGCACACTGTTTTAAATATATATATATATATATATATATATATATATATATATATATATATATATATATATAAGGTGATAAGCTACTGAAGTGCCAGAAAGAGATAGAGCAAAGGGAACAATAATGACATGATTCAGGTATGTAAATGAAAACACTACTGACAAGAAAAAGTAAAGAGAAGCTGTTAAAAGTAGCCTCTTTTAGTACTTTCTACTAGTACTGTGCCTTTTGCAATGTGCCACTTTAGAAAAGCTGAGATCATAGCAGATCTCTGAATGTAGATCAGGTTTTATCAAAGCCCTTTGCTTTGTCTGTATGTTGAACAGAGAGTTGTATTTTAACAAATGCAGAAATAATGAGGGTTTCAGATTTCCAACGTAAGCACAAAAAGATACACTCCACTCTAATATTTCAAAGCATTCAAGTTCACAAACGAAACAGTACTGAGGACACTCAAAATTCCAACACGTAGTTGTCAGGATTTCTGAAAGTAAGAAATCTCAGTCACATATCTTTCCTCTTCCCATTCCAAAGCAGAAGGAAAGAATTCTGCAGAAATTTAAATTTGGTCTGTAGGTTATATGCACACTTCCTTGTAGGTAAGAATTGGCACTTTAAAATGAACAAAGAGCACGTCAGTCTACTTTAAACATTAAATTTTTATTTATTTTTCTGTGTGTGTATTATATTATTTTACTAGAGGCCAGTATACCCATTCTAAAACACACATATTATTAATGTTCACATTATATGACAAAAGAAAGCCTAGCATCATGTTAGTTCACTTAAGTTGTTCCTTTGCTATTTTTCCTCTTTTCTTCCTCTTCCTGTGGGTGTCCTGTCACAAATTAAAATAGCATACGGACAAATTCAATCTCTTTAGCTTAATCAAAGCCTTTTTGTCTGTTTTGACAATATAATTTTCCTCCTCATATAATTTGCCTTTCTCCTGCAAATTCTGGACCTTTATCTCTGACCAAACCATCAGAATACTTACTCATCGTACCGTTTCCTGTCGTGACTTGACTTCTATTGCTTCAGGGTCATGACAGTTGCTGATCTCATGACTTTTCCAGATTTCTCACTACAGATTTTCTCTTAATTTATATGTATTGTAGCCGCCTTCCTTACTTTTGCATAATAAACAGCGAAGAAGATAGTCCAGCAGTCCATCCCTCAAAGGAAGATGTTTATATTCCAAAAATGGATGAGGATATCTACCCTCAGCTAACTAAGGTCAGCATCAAAGGTACACCTCAGAAAAATGCACATCTCAAGTTTTCTTACAGTCCTTTGGAATCTCTTTTTCCTTGTTTGGCCTTGCTTCCTTGGCTAATAATCTTCAATTTGCAATAACTTTCTTATTCACTTGGAGCTTTTAAACTGGTATGATTCCTGAAGTTGCAGTTGACTTCCACTGAAAATCTGTCCCCACAGTAGCTTCCACTGAGATGATTTAAAAGAAGAGCTTTATATCCAGAGCTCTGCATCTGCATATATATATATATATATATATATATATATATATATATATAAGAACACTATGGCTACATAAAAATACAAACTCCACATACACAAAAAAAAAAAAAAAAAAATTGACTGCTTTCTTATTGTGACCTAGAACAGAGCTAATCACTCTTCTCTTTAAGAGATTTTTGTTTTGTTTTGTTTTGATTTTCTTCTGTTTTACAGCTAGAATCATAACCAATGTGCTCTACTGAATGTTGAGACGAATTACATTTTGCAAAAGCACTGTGACTGTGATCTACAGTGATTTTTTTCTTACTATTTTTTTTCACTGTTTGTAAAGTGAACACTTCAATAATTTTTTAACACCTGGTATTGGAAAAATCAAACCCTCTTCTGGACAACACTCCAGTAACACTACCTAGATTTTTGAAGGCCTGTATTCACCTTACCGAACTACTTCGTATCTTCTTGTGACATCTGGGAGGTATTTCAAGGCTCATAGATCAAAATGGCTGGCCATGAGATATGATACAGCCCAGGCCACTGATAGGCTAGCTAGGAGTATTGCATATGAACAACAAATTTTTTGCTGTCAGTACCTTTTAAGAAGAGACTTTGGGAAAAAATATGTCCATGCTTCAACAGTGGAATTCAAGAGAGAAATAAAAGAGTCAGATGTCTTAGAAAGGGATCTTTCTTGTTTTGTTTTGTTTTTTTTTTTTTTCTTGAGATTTACACCACCATGCTTTATATAGACAAAGTTTTTCAATATTACTTTCTCAGAGTAATAAGCTCTATAAGCTACAGAGTGATGCAGCCATGAAAACATCTAGAAATTCAGGAAAAGCCATGCATAGACCAGAATTCTGTCTGTGACAGCAGGCAGAATTTTGGTGCTTAAAATGGTGGGATGCACTTCTACTCAAAATATTCATACTATTGTTTAAGTAATTGTACCTCCTCATGTGGAATACTGTTCATGGTTCTAATAACCCATGTCAAGTAGAGATTAATTTAAATTGTTACAGCTACACGCAGCAGGAGCTGAAGTGATTAGGGGAATAGGGATCCTATTTTATAAGCTATGTTTACTTGGGGTGCAAGGTGTTTTATTTTTTCTTTCCACAGTGTTAACAGAAATATCTATATTGGCAAAATTTCTGTACAGCAGATCAGGCTTTGAGAAATGTGGCTTACTAGAATGAATAAGAATGAAACCTACTAGTAGAGGAGTGAAATGGGAAACAGCTATAAGGAATGAGGGAAGGGATATGAGTGGTTTCTATAAACAGACCAAGAGGATAAATGTCAAGGAGTGAAACGAACTGTTTAAGATAAAGGAATATGCTGGTGCAGGAAGATACGCATACAAATTGCCTCTGAATGAAAACAAACCATGAAAATGACTAGTATAACAAGGCACTGGTCTCACTGAGCAATGGGGTCCCTTGCAATCTTACATCCTGTGTTTTATATCATACCAAAAAGATGTGGCAATATTTCAAAATGTTCTAAATTTGGCTTTCAAGTAATGCCTTATCTTGGCAAATATTTTAAACCAAACCAAAACTAAACTAACTAAATAAATAAAAATAAACAAGGCAGTTGCTAGTACTTTGCCCAGCCAAGATGTCATTTCTTTTCTTTCTCAGTCTCTTATTTCTCCTTTTAATGTTATCCAGAAAAAGTATGAGCTGTGGTTATGAAGTTTGATTAACCACTTAAAACAGACAAAAGAACTTTATTGGAATAATATTTGCTTTTCCATGTGTTGAGTACTCTATAACATAGACACCCAGTTGTCACTCATCATAAATCTACAAATGCACAACTACCATACTGCGTGCACACATTTAAAGTTAGAATTATAAATTAAACTTTTATTGGTGCATCTATTTTCCCACCGAGCAAAACAATTACAAAGCAAATTGAGAACTGCCAGGATACCACTTGAGCATTAACTTGGTAGCTGCCTCCCACTGTGCTGGCACTGTTTTAACTCTTCTTCCTACTCAATAGTCTTGCAGCAACAAAGTCAACAGCTGTGGCCAGAGGCAGTCAAGTTTGGCAGTTGCAGTACCCAGATGACAACCTCTGGTGTATCTCTTTCCAATAGCAGCAGCAACGTCTGGATTTATTGACAGCTCAAGGGTTTCTCTCTTGGCTGGATTCCTCCCTAGCAGCTGTGGATCTGTCTCTATCGCTATCCTGAGGTTGGGCTGTGGTGGGGATAACAGGGTTTCCTCATCCTGCTGTGATTATGAGATTCATCACTGTGTACCTCTAATCAGTCTCTCGCCCCAATCACATTATACCAAGTCCAAAAAAAAAAAAAAACCAACCACCAATTTAATTGCCAGTTTTTATAGGATGGCCTGTTTTTTGCCCTTCAGACAAACTGCCCACTTATGCACCATGTTGCTTCTGATTAAAAAAAAAAAAAAAAAAAAAAAAATTTCAAATCCCCTCCCTTATAGACTATTTCCATCTGGGTTATTTTATTTATTTATTTATATATTTATTTTATTTGTTCTATTTCTTGCTGTAAGTGCAATTTCTCTTTAGCGACAGAAGCATACAGTAAATATCTGTGTTCTCTGACATAGATGAACTTTATGATTAAGTAACCATGCAGGAGCTGGGCTGAGTAAGGTGATGGCTACTGATCCCTGGGTTATGGGATACCAATGACACACAGGAGGGGATGTGGAATAATAGGGGATTGTATCAGTAGCTCCTTGCATAGCTGCTACTCAACAGGGAAAAGGGGACAGGATGTGGTGCAGTTGCAATTTGTACTGAAGAGGCTCCATTAAGACTACCTTCTCACTCCCAGCCCAATCTCTACAACCAACTTGTCTGAAGTGGAGAAAAGTTTATGAGGGGAGTAAGTAAGGGAGAAATGAAAAGAGGAGTTTGGAAGGAAAGACAGAGTCAGCCTTTTGGCGAAGACATCAGAGGAAACAGGGAGAGTGACTTAGGAAGTCAAAAAGATTAAGCTGACCTTCCAGTATTGACAGGATGCTTTCAGAAAACAAAGCAGAACAACAAAAAGCTAACAAAGAAACAGAGCAAACACACACAAAGCAAAACAAAACAAAACAAAACACATCAAACCTTTGTCTCTACTTTTTCAAAGTGTTGAATGGGAGTTTAGCTAAGAGTCTTATGCCAGCCAAAGTCTTCTGGAAAAAACACTGCTCAGAGCTTTAGAAATTTAAAGATAAAATGCTTCAGTGTGTAAGTACTGAAAACTTACAGGGCAATCCTAGCCCTGCAAATAACTACTCTGTAATAATTTGGTGAACCCAGCAATATAGTTGTGACCTCAAATGCTGTGTTAAACAAGGAACTTTCCTGCCCAACTGCTATAATTCTCTCACACGGGGTTCGTGCTTCTTTTAGAAATGTCTGATCACTACGTGAAACCTAGAGGCAGGAAAGCCAGACAAAATTCTGAGGCTTACTAAAGCTGGAAATCTAGAGTTAGAATTCTACACAAAATATAAATTATTAGCACTACAGTGAATCATATTGCATAACATAAATTAATAATATATTACTCAGTGAAATGCTAAGTGTGATTTTTAATACGATATGACAGATTTTCTAATTTATGAACTGTCTATTAAATTTAAAAGTCCTTCCATTTCTTTCTTCTCTATCATATATTAAAGTCTCCTTTTGTTTGAGTCTTCTAATCCTTCATTTATTAACAATATCACTCTCTCTTTTATATTATTGCTTTTGGGTTCCTTCCTTTCCTTCTTTCCTTTATTTTCCTTTTACTTTCTAAGTCTCTTGCGATTCAATTTTGAAAATAAAAATGTGTAGGAATTAGGCACAAATGTTTTCTCTCTTTCTCCACATGCATATAATATCTTACATGAATATATTAAATTCACATATGTCACTCTTAGAGTGATCCATAAATAATATAAAATAATCATAGGGCAAATATTATCTATCACTTGTAGTAGGAAATATATGGTAGCTTTTCTTTTTGGATTTCTTTTTCTCTACTAGCTTCACTACCTAGTAATTAGTATCATGTGGAATCCAGATCCAGATAATCCTCAGTCGAAGTGTCGTTGTCTGCCAGATACTTACTATACAAACATTTATATAGAGATATATACATATATATATATGTATGTATACTGATCAAAATTTCCTGGATCTCAGCTACATTGAAACCCAGGTCAAAAAGTACAAGGTTAGCATTTAAAAAAGAAAAGGAAAAAAAAAAAAAAGTTACTTCCCTTGTAATTATATTTCCTTTGTGGAAATGTAAATTCCCATAATCAAAACTGTATGTAATTGCCAGTTAGTTGCCTTAAGCACACTGATTTGTGTTTATTATATGAACTCCCCGTCCCTTTATAGCATGGTTACCCTTGGGAAGGTCCATAAATAACATGATTTTTCAAAACTCTCATTTTTCTAACTCCATGATCACCATATATAAAAATGGACAGTTTTCTACATGGCTTTGTGGCATATTTTCTGCTTTAAATGTAGTTTTTATCCACAGGATTTTGCACATGAATTTAAATTGGAGAAGATTTGACCCAGGGTGTGGCTCTGCAGCCTACACATTATTTAGCAGCTCACTGCAGTAGCAATAGCTGCACAGGGGATTCTGCTTATTCTTCAGGACACACACCACCACCAAAGCCGTGTCTAGCAAAGGGTCACCACTGAGTTGCTTTGTACGTACTTTCTGATCTCACATACCAAACAGGATGACAGAGGAGAGGCCATTGTAATACAAGTGGCATGAATGATCACATCAAGGGGGTCATCTGAGCAGTGTGTCTAGCTGATAAAGATTCCTCCTAGTGCTCTTGCAAGTAGAAGGGAACTGATGATACCCACAATGCTACTATCAGTGATTTGTGAAACATGCCATGTTGTATATGCATGCCGTGGTGCACTGTGCAGGAGAGATTTGCAAGCCATTAAAGGAATTATTCTATTGTGAAGCACTTGAATAAATTTAAGCACATGAGTTTCAGCAAGTAAATTGAAGCCATGGTGACTGCTCCTTTTACATCTGTCTTATTGTGCTTCTGGGTGCTAATGTTTAATATGGGTGTTATAAGAGTGGTATCATCTTTATTGTTTAACTGAAAAAAGTTGTCGGCTCTTAAGAGGATTCCCAGGGAAGAGCCTGAAGACTGAAATCCTTTTCATCCATAGGACAGGTTCAAAAAATTAAGTGGCAGACACATTCTCCTGCATAATCTGCTGAAAAGCTTGAGTTTTGCACTGACATCAAAGAGCAGTTCAATCTACGAACCTGTTCGGACTTTGGGCCCTACATTGAGTCTGCTGAGAATGGTGTCAGCTATGATCTAGACACCTGTCTGTTAGAAACTACGCTGAGACCACAAACTCATTTCATACAGATCACTGAAAAGACATTAGATGGCAATAATTGCTGTTACTTCCAACATGGATTAGATTTGAACCAACAACCTAGGCTTCATATTCTATTACTGGTCCCCTGAGCTGTTCACTACCCTTGAATTCTTTCTCTGATGTTGTGCTATGTACTGTTGAAGTAAATATATCAGATTCCTGATTCTGTGCACAGAGGAATGAGAATACATAAGGATTATTCTTTAGTCTGTGTGGATTTGTATCCACTGAAAGAAAAATATATCTTTTAAAACATTAAAATTCTGACAACTTCCAAGAAAATAAAAATTAATTATAACCTTCTCAAGCTAGGATCTTTCAGAAGTCTCCTGCCTCTACCAAGGACAAGTCTTGTTTTGGATTATTTGCATAATCAGCATCAATAGTGCCAAACCCAAGTATTTGCTGAGGTTACTGAGTTTTATGACAGGATACCAGGTGGGACTAAATATTCTCCTAGAGTAAATCATCTACTGAAATAGATGGATTTGCACCAGTAAATATCAGTAAGGAATAAAGAACGTAAATTGTTGTGACATATTAGTTGGGGGAGTTATATTAGCTAAAAACATACATACTGCCATCAGCAATACCAGCAAAGATTTTGCATAAAGATGTGAATAGGATCAAATAGCCGTCATAAAGGACCATTTTATAACTGTGCTGTAAAGTCTATTTTAAAGGTACATATTTGACCTCACAGTAAATTGGGACTGTGACAAACAGCATTTTTGCTCCTATAATTTATCAGCTAAACCACAGTGGGTTTAGCAGTGTTTGAGTCGGTATTACATCTACACACACAAATATCAGAAATGGGATACATTCATTTCAAAGGTATGTATCATCAAAGATCTCTTTTCAGTTTAAATAAATAAATAAATAAATAAAAGACAATCATAACCCAGAGTCCTAGATAATACTTTCTATACAGTGCTGTGTTTAACTGAGAGTTCATGTTTACAGCTCAGTTGTAAAAAGCTGATAAAATAGAGCTTTGTTACCTAGACACTGATGAAACTCTAAATAGCATCGCAGGCACAGCAGTATAATGAGTACATATTAAAACATCTTTGGTGTCTTCTGAGAGTGCAGAACATTATTTGTTACTCTGACCATAAATGTATAACAATTGTGGTTTTGTAAAATAAGTTGAAACCTCCTGCAGTCTAAAATATAGAACAATACAGATGACTAATTTGAATCAACGAGGTTGCACGTGGCATGTCACAGTGGGATTCCTAATGATCTTCTACAAGGATTCTGTTTGTCTAAGGCTCCCATTTTCTGTCCTGTGATGTGTGGATGTGAACTATGCTGAAAATAATATGAGGCTAATTACCAGCCTTGTCAATGGCAATTCACATACAATGATAAACCGTATTTCAAAAAATAATAAAAAAAAAAAAAATTAACCCACACATCTTTTCAGTAATAATGACACTGAAACTAAAGATGGTTTCAGCCTCTGCTCAGTTTCTTTGTTCCCAACAGCATTTTTCAGGGTGGCTGTCAGCACAGGTAAGATTAAAATTAAGAAGGGGAAAAAATAAAATAAAATTAGAGCCTTAAAAAAGAATCAGTCACAACACCATAATCTTTAGCATTTTTTTAAGACCAAAGACATGAGAAAGGACATAAGAAAGCTTTTCAGGAAGGATCTATATCCTGTTTGTCCCATTTTATAAAGTTCCTCCCTCTTTTCCTTTCTGTATTTATTCCATGAAACTTAGTGCAAAGATCAAGTTCTGTAGACACAGGGTTTCATGTTTTTAAAAATATTTATCATTGCATTTTCATACAGTTAATCGACATTTATTTTGAGACAACTTTGACCACAATCCAGGAGTCAAAAGTGAAACTGCAAGCCTTAAATCCTTGTGCTCCTTTCACAAAGATGCTGAATAGCCAAGACTATCAAATGAGACAAGGAAAATATTTAATACACTGACAAAGGGTGATGTACATTGTTTTATTTCTCCATATAATGTCCTCATCCTTGTAAACCATTTTATCCCTCTAGTTTAAATACACACAAAATATCCAATGCCATTTACTATGTAAATGCTGAAGCATACTGTTAGTAAGAACACTCAAAGTTATTCTTATTGACTTACTTTCTCTGTTGGCTTCTTTTGTGATACATGACTTTGGGAATGAGGAAAATGTTACTCTTCCAGTAATTGCATATGTGAGCTTCCATTAGTATCTTTGTATGTACAATTGCAGATGCAAGTATACACATACACCTCACTATATGGCACTCTGCACACTGCTACACACATAATTATGCATGTGTGCATATGCAGCTTTTCTCATTAAAAACATATCAATAGGTCAAAAATCTATGTATTCTATGAAGTATGACAGAATATTGTGTCAATAGTCATACCACTTTTGATGCATCCACATAAATAGCTGTATTACAAGCATTAGAGAATCTGCCTTCTTGATATGCTATTGAATTAAAGTAGCTTCTTTTATAGTCAGTGCTTCTGTAGCATAAGTGAGTTTAGTGACAAAACAAAACAAGAGATAGAGCAATTGAAGCAGATGTTCCATGAAACTCTGACTATACAGAACACAAGGGTCTGGCATATAGCTCATCAGTAAAACATGAGAATGTACTTGAGTAGAAAAATCACAATCTGGTACCCACAGGCTATTGCCTGCATCTCATGTAAACTGATAAATTAAAGATGCTGCACCATTTTTCCTTGTCTTTCCTTTGTCAAATGCAATCATTTAAACATGCATTTTGGTACTGGAAAACTTAAAAAATAAGCAAACATACCAACATATACCTAGTTTGCTGAAGCGCAGCTTTCTACACACATTAGATTTTTTCTTATCACCTCTGTGTGTATTTTTTTTTAATCTGAAATAATATTGTTTATTTTGCCTGAGGATTTGCACTTGTAAAAGCAAATTTCAAAGTCTACCCACTCCATCCCTTCTATCCCTATTGGTGGTAGTGAGAGATGTTTTTATCAGGGATTCTGCAGAGTAAAAGATCCATTTATGGTCACTTTGTAAGGAAGCGTTTTAAAAATTATGCAAGTATTAAATCTACTCACATAGAACCAGCACATATATATATATGTGTGTCTGTGTTATGCTACGTAAAATAAAAGTGTTCTGAAAGCCAAAATAATCAAATAAAGAAGGCAAACTGTCCCCAGACATTTTGATAGACTGGAAAACAATGTAGTGAAAGTACAAGAATGTTCAATAGTGATGTATAAACACAATTTATGGTTTCTGAGAATTTGATTATATTTATATTCACAAAATCTGACTAGATCTAGGACAGTTTTAGCGTTCCGTGCTGGGAGAGGTCAGACTTAACAACCACTGAGCAAAAACATGCAGCCTTAATTTGGTAAATTTTGAATATTTCAGTATAATAAGAGTAAATATGAAAGATGAACAGTTTGATGTTTTAAAATTTAATCATTTCTATCATTCCTTTTTTTTTTTTTTTTTTAATCATTCTTCTTGTCTGTTCTTTAGTCCTTGGAATTTTAGCTTTTGTGTAAGTGTTTTATGAATGCTTAATATTCTTTCCTTACTCATCTCTGGCAATCTGATGCTAAGTGGGACAAAATGCAAACAGAGCATTGCCTGTTAAAATTTTAATGCCACATCACAATTTTCTAATGGAGCTATCAGAATTGCAAAACAGTGTAACTCCACTGAAACTAATAATAAATCAGGTGCTAAGAGCAGCACCTCCTGCAAATAGTGGACTCCAGCCAAGCAGTGGGAGACTTACAAGGACAATTGTTTTTTGTTTTATGTTGTGTTTTTTGTTGTTGTTTTGTGTGTGTGTGTTTTTTTCATTTAAAAACTTAAAACTGTTTTCTCAAAGCACTCGGAATTAGCAGGATGCACTGCTGCTTTGCAGTTTGTGGCAGAATTTTAATTTGTGCATGTTTGAAATATTAAAAAACAGAAGAGAAATGTAAATTGAAATAAATACTGCAGCTTTAATTGCAGTACACAGTACAGTTAATTAACTAAAATTAACTAATTTGCACATGTATACACTACAGAAAACATTCTACCATTCATTTTGTCCTTCTAGGCTTTTCTTTTCTTATTGAGGTTACTAAGGAGGACTCTGAAGCTTCTTTCTGTGGATACATCCCTGCGTAATGCAGCTGAACATATAGCTACTTCCTTAGCAGGCATGTTGTCGGAGGTATTTTGGGTAGATGGCTTTCTCTTTTGCCAGGTTGGTGAACACTCTAATTAGGCTATGTGCTCACCACTGCAGAAAAAGTAATAATGTCCTATAATTCACAACTCAGAAAATAAGGGGCTGAAGAAAAAAGTTCCTTGACCTTCCAAAGAGTTCAAAAATATTATAAAGGCACTCAAATCCTTTTAAAGTGCAGCTATATCTGCATGAAGAGTGAGATAAACTCTTCCTAAAATCTCATTCTCAATGTCATTCTCAGCTCCATACCCTCGATGTCAAGATGGCTTTGAGTGTTTATTTTGATGGAGCTATGGCATTTAGATTTGTTGTAGCCTTCGGCTCTCGCTGTAAAGGCAATGATATTTTCACTCCGTGCTTGCCTAAGTGGATTAGGCTCTGCATTGTGACATGTAATGTATGAGCCAGGGCCTCTGCACTGCAGGGTCTTAGAGCTTGCTCTTCCAGGGTTAAAGCCACAGCACTGATCCCCCAGCCATGACTCTTCAGGGAAAATCACATGGTCGCTCCCTGCAACACCACCCACATATCTGCTCAACGTTTTCCCTCATAAAGGTCCTGGATTTGATGTTCGCTCCTGATGCTAGCTTAATTGCAGTCCATTTTCCTCACGGTTGTACTGCAGATTGATCTCACAAAGCAGACGTTTGCCAGAAGCACCTACAACCATTTCCCAGCAGTGCGCACAGGGCCTGAAGCATCTCACATCCATGAGATGCAGCTACCTGCCCCTATTGCTCCTCATTCCTCTTGAGTAACACTTGTGTGCTCAGTAGAAGAAACTGAGTTCACTTGGATAAGTACTCTCAGAGCTTGCATTTTGAATGTGACATTTTGCAAAAGGATGCTTCCATAGCTCCCAGAGATATGACTTTCTGGAAGGTTCTTTCAGAACACTTGCTCTGATGAATAAATCCCCCAAATACCTATAAGAATGGGAGTTATTGATTTCCACAAGTAACAGTAAAGCCTGCAATACTGAGCAATTGCCAACAGAGCATTTTCATTTTAACTGCAAGGAGGTATAGTGAGATACGTAATTTGTGAGTGCTATGTACATCTTTGGTACCAACCTGTCATCTTTGAGGGCCTGGGCTTAATTCATGCTCAGGTCACAAATAAGAATATGTTCAATGGCCTTATCGAAGTCTTCAGCTATCCATTTCACAAAACTACCACAATTTGACATGGTGAGCAATCTCTGCTCAAGGCTCATAACTAGAATAGCAAGGGTGCTGCAGGTCACAACTGAGATGTATTGAAAGGGATGTGTGGAGAAGCTTAGCCCCTCACTTTCATGAGCACTAAATTCACTCAAGATTTTAATAATAAAAAATGCAGGGTTGTCTGACAACATTCATATTTTTTTCATGAGCCTGTCTTCTCAAATTCCCTGGCTAATGCTGCACATAGTGACACAGTCAGTGTCACTCATGGCAGTGTTTACCTGCATTGCAACAACATGACTTGCCTGTCAACCTTAAATGTTTGACAAACTGCTCTCTTTTTTTTCTTTCTTTTTTTTTTTTTTTTCAAAATACATAAATAACATGAAGATAAGATAAGGAAAACTGACTTTTTTTTTTTTTTTTTTTTTTTTTTTTTTTTAGGGACAGGAATATGGGCTTTTTCCTTTGCAGTTCTGGTTGCACTGTGGATGGCCATGCTGTGGACCAAAACATGCAAGAGGGTCTGAAATGACTTCCAGTAGTTTTGTTACTAGCTGACTCCTTCCCTCCCTTTCCTTGCACTACCTAAGGCACCCAAAATGGCTGCAGCACACAATCAAAAGTTTTAGTCCAGGGAATTTTAGCAGGGAATTTCCTTCCATATTTTTTAAGATGCTTATCCTGTCTAACATGTTCTATTTATATTATGTGTGCAAGAAAAACAAAACAAAACAAAATGAAAAATTAAATGTTATGCATCTTCATGTGGGGCCTAACAGAATAATTTTGAAAAGAGTATGTTTCCCTTTAAGAATTGTATGTCGCCAAAACCAACACAATATTCATTAAACCCAAAGCGACATTTTGGTACCATTAAAAAAAAAAAAAAAGTTTTTTCATTCAATCATTTTTTGTAATAAAAGCATGCAAAGTGATAGCTTTAAGCTGAAATGTATTGTTGTTAACAATACCAAATATGCTGACTGGCATAACACTATACTTTCTACATATCACACCATACCTCTCTTTTTTCATTGGTATAGTGAGAGTTCTCCCACTTGTTTTGGTCTTCTCTAACTACTGAGAAGATTTGTGCTGGGAAAAAAAAAATAAAAAAAATAAAAAAGAAATGGAGGTAATGCTAGGCTCTTCAGAGAGCTTGCTGCTCAACAAGATCTCACATTGTTATTCTAAGAGACAGGCATTCTCACTTTCATGTTGTCTCCTACATCTTATAGCTTTAATGTGCTTTCTGGAATATAACCACCTACATAAACTGCTAAGTTTATTTAATCAGCCTGGGTGTAAAACCGGATTGCTAGAGAGCATAAATTGGCACCCCCTCATCTCAAAGAAAGGTGCCGTTGGGCAAGCCGAGGTTGTGCTGAACTGAGGAGGACTGTTCAGTCTGAGTTTGGAATGGTAGAAACAAGAGTGTATTAACCTAATTTGCCTGCAGCAAAATTACCCTGTAGCATTTCAGACCTAAAAACCTGCATATAGGGAAAGGTGGTAGAATACCATTGACAGTTAATCATGAATGGTTTCAAATTCCTCTGGATAATAGTATATGACCCTGTTGCTTTAGGTCACAGAGGAGCAGAATCCCAGGCTCAACAGTTTCTTTCAGTCCTATAAATACGTTGTTTATTGTATGTCATTCAATCATTAATTTCTTTTGGTCAAATAACGAAAAAGTGGATTTGAGATCTATTGAATAAACTCCAGATTTATCTGCAATGAATGCTTTGGCCAGCTCTGCAGCCACATGTGCATATATGCTCCATAAATCACCTTCAGCATAGCACAAATGTAAACATTAGCCTACAAAATGCAATGCCAGTGCTGTGTATTTTTTTCATGGGTCCTGCTAAACACATAATCTGTGTCATCTATTCCTTCCCTTATAGGCAGGTTGTCTTAAGATAGCTTTAGGTGAAAGTCTTAGATTACCTCATAACCTTTTCTGCAGTTTTTGTTCCAGGAATGCCTACCCATGGAATGCTTTTTTTAGTAAACAAAACAACAAGAAAAAGCTTTTAAATTTTCCTGATGATCTGAACTGCTGGGCAGGCAGAGAAGAAAGTACAGGTTTGCTATGTAAAAACTAAACTGCAGCTAAGCATCTAGTACAGGTCTGCTTTTTCCCAAATTCAGCCGTGCCTCAGATGATCTGTACTGTGTACCTTCTACCAGGCCAAGAACATATTCCTAATTTAAGAAGGAAGAAACACCATAACAGCAGACATTGGATGAGACATAAGACTGTCAAATCAATGGCCCTGGACTTGGCTTTTGTCCTTGCCAAATTCTTAGTGATTATGTACATTCCCATACAAAGTGTTTAGCTTTCTTTCACTGGGACATTGAAGTTCTTTTCAGACTGCATAACAGGATGTCATAAACTGTGCTACACTGGAGAAGAATTCCTCCTGCTTTCAGTTGTCAGTACTGGGATCACTCAAAAGCAGCTGGAATGCCTGATTAATCACATCACGGGGCCTCACATGTGGTTCCTTAGAAGCAGACAGTAATAATTGCACTATATTATAAATAAAAGAGTGCTGTTTTCTCCGTTGTCTTAAGCACATGGATTAATTGATAGGGATCATTGAGTGTTGATGGTGTTATCTGGAGTATCCACTGCCAAAATCACCTTAAGCATATGATGACACCTTGAGAGAAATGAGAAAAAAAAAAAAAAAAAAAAAAAAGGAATCTTCCATTTCTGCTGCTCTTTCTGGTCAAGTCAGCCAGAATGGGTCTGCCCACTTGCATAGATGAGAGTATTATTTAAAAGGAGTCATTCAGTACATTGGGAGAAATAAGGGATGTTTAGTAATTTCAAACTTACACTAATTCAAATTCTAATGAGTTCCTGGAAATGGACCTGGACTAGGGTGAATGGTCTTACCTGAAATACTTACATTTTGCTTTTACTCAGAATGAAAAGACTGTTTTTCCTATGAAAACTAGAACAACCCTACCTACTCTAAGGATGGGTTTATATTTTCCCACTTCCTTTCAAAAGTAATGCCAGTTCAGCATATTTCCACTACACCCTTATTTTTTTCTCAGCTTTCAAAAGCATGAGTGCCGAGAAAACAAGGGGAAAGTACAAGTGTTTAACATTGTGATAAGTTTCAGCAGTGGTTTTGTCAGCTAGGCAGCACGTGTTTCTTCAGGAAAGACTTCAAAGGAGGACACATTCAAGTAATGGAAGCAGACAGCTTTGCTAATGACAGATTCATGCAAGATTCATGCCTTTTTTAACATCCTGTTCTCAGACCTGAAATGCAGAAGATCTTTGACAAAGTCACACTAGTCTCTAAATCTGCTTATGGAGTGTACCTGTGTCAACCTGTTTGAAAGTGTAAAAAAAAAAAAAAAAAAAAAAGGTCCAAGATGTTTATTCTTTAAACAAAATGTTAGAGAGAGAGAGAGAGAACATGGAAGAACAACTGGAGAACAGTACTTTGCAGTTCTGTGCAGAAAGCTCAGCCCATATGAAAATGTCTCCATTTTCTGTTTTGCCTCAAAATACAAGTTGTATCTCACGTTATCTGACAGAAATACTGCGAATCAGGTATTGTCATGTTTAGCCCCAGTGCCAATATCTTCAGTCTCTCAGCATACAAACAAAAAGTTTATAAATGCCTCTATGCAGAACCAGCATTCCCTCCAGTTTTCTGTTTCTGTGGAAGAACACTGGAAAGTCTGCCTTCAGATCCAGTCCTGCTAGAAAGCCCAGGAGCATTAGTTGTCTACCCATTATTATTGCAAGGAAAGTCATTTAGGAGGCCTCCAAAGTTGGTCTGACTAACTAGAAAGCAACACCTCTTGCTTGAAGGCTTGAAAAGCTGGCTGAATGTTCATTCACACAGGCAGGCTCTGGTGCACAGTAAGTCTTTCACATGCTCTCTAGCTGATAGTGTGATGCATAAACACTCATGCATGCTAAGGCACAGGCCACAGTCTGTCTTACAGATGTACACTTTCAGTGTTCAAGAAGCTTTCTGTTTCCTATGCTTATTATTATATACTATGCTATGCTTTTTATTATATTACAGTGGTCAAAATCCTTCATACAGTTTGTTTTTAGCCAAGAGGATACCAGACCAGACAGAGTTCATCATCCTTTCATTAACAAGGCTTCCTTGTGCCTCTATCATTCGATCGAAATGCTAAGAAACTCCACAGCAGATAATGGCAAACCTCCCGAAAGGAGAAAGCTGCTTTCTAAAGCCCTGGAGGTGATCCAGAGAGGTACTTGTTTAAACCTTGACCATCCTTAACATTGAACAACAAAATGTTCTCATGTCTCATGTACTTCATTGCTTGTAATACAGCTTGAGATTTTCCATTTCTTCTAATATGCAGTATAATAACTTGTGCATATTATTCCATCTTCTGTCAAAAGGTAACAAATTTAAAACTGCTTAAGGGAAATATTTTAGTGAATATTTTGCCTTTTTTTTCCCCTTTTAATTAAAAAAACAAATATTAGGGACCGAGTTTTTTTCCTCTGCACCATCCACTACTCACTATGTAACTGTCCAGCTCCTCATATTTTTTTCTGTCTCTAAACTAAGCAGGGCTCATCATTTTACTCTTTCACATTCAAATATTTACAAGACTGATAATTCTTGAAACCTGTCTTTGAACTGCTTCAATTTCAAGTTTTGTATTAGGGCAGCCAAAACTGAACAAGGCACTCAAAGGGAGCAGGCTATTGCCACACACAAACACACAGTGTTCTCCATACAGGTGCACAAAACAGCAAATTCTTCATTTTACTTAATGAAAATGAACAAAAACAGGGTGACATTGAAGGCTTTCATGCAGATTAAGGAAATAAAATAAGGCTCGGAGGTAAAACAGTGAATACTGAAACCATGCACTGAAAACAACATCATCCAACCAGGCCAGACTTCAGCAGAACAACTGGTCAAAACCTGTGGATTAGGTAGACCCAAGTTTCACATGAAAGACAAAAGGGGGATGTGAATGCCCACAAAAAGGAAAAGAATTCTTAGGAGACCATTTTCACGGGTATGGAAAAGGACAATTATCATTTCATTCATGCAGAAAGTTTCTGTACTTTCAGTTGTGGATCAATATTGCAGCCTGGTATAAACAGAGGTATTGTGAGCGGAGCAGCAAACACATGATTTCATGATTGCTGTTTTCTCTGTGTGTTTGTGAGCCAAGATCAGCCTATCACCTGAAATTTACTTCATGAAAAGGATTTCTGAGGAGGGCCACCAGAGAGAAAGAAATCACATTTCAGTACATTGGCAAAGGAAGACTAGGCACACATTTAAACTTATTTAGCCATAGTACAATACAATGGTCAAATATCTGAACATCCACTGTATGTTTTTTTCATACTTAAGAATCTGAAAGAGGCTCAGACAAAAAGCAAAGATTCACTTATAGGTTTGAAACAAAAGGTCTTTCTCAACAACCTTAGAAAGCAAGTCAAGTGCAGAATAGGTGCCAAAATCCTTTGGTGTATGAGGAGAATGTAACTCGCCCTTCTGTTCTTCCTGGAAGCCTACCTAAGGGAGGGCATATCTCCTGTTT